>NC_065538.1:35504528-35832028 GCF_932294415.1 Quercus robur
CTTCAATCACCTCCGTGGGTTTCATACTCATGCATACCACATGAAACTCCTTTAGATGCTTTTGAGGGTCTTCACCTACAAGGCCACGAAAAGCAGGCAAGAGAAGTATTAGTCCAAATTTTAATTCAAAAGTAGTTGTAGCATTTAAAGTAGGGAATGTTATGCATAAGGGTTGTTGATTCAAATCAGAGGCGGCAAGCTCTTTCAAAGTTTGATTTCCAGCCATGACTTCCTCCTCTTTCAAGAGCTAGATCGTTCTCTTTAGAATTTCTCCTAGCTTCCCTCCTTATCTTGTGCAAAGTTCTCTCTATTTCTAGATCGCACTACAAATCACCTTGATTAGAACATCAAGTTACAGTCATAAACAATCAAGGAAACTCTAATAAACCATGAAAAACAAATTAGGAAAAATCTAGAGTAATGAAAATAAAAATTCTATGCTAAAACACAAACAATCAAGGTGATTTTTTTTTTTTTTTTTTTTGAAAAATTTAAGAACGAAATAAGGATCACAAGAAGCACAAAAATTAACTAAAATCACTCCCCGGCAACAGTGCCAAAATTTTGTGTACTGTCGTAGGCAACAAAAAATAAAACTTATACTCTTAAAAATATATGCAGTGGTGTGAGTAAGGATCGTTCCCATGGAGAGTATCTAGCCTAGTTTTATGCTACATGAACAAGGTTGGGGGGGGAGGGGGGGGGGGTTGAGTATAACAAAAACAATTTTAAGAAAAACAACTAAGGAACAATTCAAATTAAAATATTGAAATCAATCAAAAGAACAAACCTTGGTCTAGGTCAGCATCCACCATCGAAATTTTACAACTGATCATTGATGCAAGTATATCAATTCACACTTTGAATATTCACCATTGGAACTATTTTCCTATTTCTCCTTAGTCACAGTTAATTAGAAAACAAGCGATCTAATTAACCCTAACTACTAAACAACCTAAGACAAGTGCTAAAAGTTTAATCTAGCAGTAGCCTTAAGAATTAGAGAGATCGATGAAGCTAAACAACACAAGCACAAGCAGTTGCATTTAATTTAGTTGAGCGTTCTTCCTAAGATCTAATAATTTCTGACACAGCAAATCGTTAAATCTTGGTTGCTTCATAAATTAGAGGGATCAAACAATTACGGAATTGAACAATAAAAACAAATTAGATCTCATAGTTTTATTGATTCCAAGGCTTCTGTTTCCTTCGACCAATTATAAAAGTTCAACCACGTAGGGCCATGATGAAAACTTGAAGGAGAAGTTAGAGAAGAGGGGAGAGAGAGGCGTGCGTGAAGTCTGATGATTTCCTTGCTCCCTTTACATGGTCATTCTCCGTATTCCAAGCCTACAAGATCTCCTCCAAATATTCTAAATATTATCCTTAAATAACAACATCCAAATCTGACTAATTAAGGAAAATATTAAAAATAAAATAAAGTCCTAATATAACTAGGAAAGTGGAGTTTTCAGCTGGAATTTTCTTGCACCAGATCTGGAAACTTCCAAAAATAAACCGCGTCAAATCCGCGTATTGGAATTGTAGGCTAAGGATCATTCCAGAATGTCAGCAGTGCAGGTGCAGCAACTTCATGCCCGATTTCAACCTTGATGTATCCAGTATCTCTCAAACCCCAAAACATGAAAGTTGTAGATATTTTTCTTGGCGTTCCATTGCATCTTGAATCATCTCAATCGGAGCTTGGATGAGAGAATTATGCTCAGATTACGAAGTGATGTCAAAACTATCCAAAATCGCCCAATTAGCTTCGTTTTGCACTTAATGCCTCCATTTTCATCCTATGTCAAAATATAAGAATAATGAGTACATTTAGGCACCAAATTAGTATAAAATAATAAACATTAAGGGAGAAAAATATGACATTTTGCATTCTCATCAAAGAACTACACGGATTGGCATTTACAATTACCCTATGCACTTTAGGGGCGTATGACATCAATTCATGCCATCCATAGGAGCCACTCTTATTCATTGGTGTATGGGATGGAGGCAATCCTTCCCATTGAGATGGGTGTTCGTTCATTAAGAACAATGTTAGAGAGTGAATTCCCCAAAATCTATTGGTTGCAGAGTAGGTATGACCAATTATGCATGATAAATGAGAAGAGGCTCAAGGCCTTGTATCACATTCTAGGTTACCAAAGGAGACTTAGAAAAGCCTTTGACAAGAAAGTAAGAACTAGAGATTTGAAGAAAAGAGATCTAGTGCTAAAGGAGATTCAAGCCCTGATTCAAGAAACAAATGAGAAATTTAAGCAGAATTAGGCAGGTCCGTATATCATAAAGTAGATATACTTTGGGGGAGTAGTAAGGTTGATGGACTTAGGCGCAAACCCTTTTACTAAGCCGACTAATATGGATCAATTGAAGAAATACCAAGTTTGAGGTGGTAGTCTGAGGAATGGCCACATCTAAAGTGGTTGTGGATTATATCATTTTCTTTCCTAAGTTCGGGGGGGAAAATGGCATGCTAGGTTGAAAATCTGAAAGGGTGGCCTAAGAAAAAATTAAGGCTAAAAATGGTAGATTGAAAACCTAAAAGGGCAATCTACACAAAAGGAGAGTAAAAACAAAAATACCAAGATCAGAGAAGCAGGATTATCACCATCCCTAACTTGACTCACAATACCTATGTCTTGAGCATCTACAAAGCCAGGTCTTCCAAAGCAAAGCAAGAATTCTCCCATAAAGCAAAGAGCTAAACCAAAAATTTTCTACATGTTGTCAGACATACCATGAGTACATTTATCAATAAGACTTATGACAAATGCATGAAGATTCACCATGTGGCCTTCAATCATGCTACTGGTAACTAAAGTAGAAAGGCCTAGGGTGTCAGATAAAATCTCCCTATGCTGGGGATCACAAGAAACTGCTACAGATTTTTTGCCAGGCTCATAACACAAAATAGTAGAAAATTCTTCGATTGTAGGACAAAGTTCAGCAATGTCAAACTAGAATACATGGTCTTTAATATCCCAAAACTTCACGACGACACGAAGAAAATCCCACTTGGTCTTAACATTCCTTAGAGCCTTGATCCCCTCTAGCTTGTAGGCAGTGAAATTGGTCTTGGTGACAAAATCGAAGCTACAAACCCATCTATTGATATCATGTGTGATTGAATGAGGAGGATTTGATTGTTGGACATGAATAATTTTTGTATATGATTGTTGTTTTTGATAGCTTTGATGCAAAAATTTGTTTGCATGTTTAATGCTAAGATAGGTTCTCCTAGTCTCTAACCATGTTTAAATAAGCTTAGAGAGTTTGAAGCTGACTAGGAAAGTGTTTCATAGCCAGAATGGATAAAATATTTAAAAAAAAAAAAACAAAAAAAAATAAGGAAAACACACCAAAAAATGTGAAAAGTCAAGGCAAGATTGGGTGTACCAATTGGCACTCCCCAAGTGCCGATTGGCACCCAGTCCCCCCCTAGGTGTTTTGGCTTAATTAGTGTTTTGGGGCATGTTTTTGGTCTGTTTTGGCTCCATTTTTCACTCCAAAAGGGAGTTATGTAAAAAAATTCCTCGGAAGTTCATATTGATTGTCAAACTAAGGCATTTAGCCACGCCTCACCCATTTTTCAAAAAATCATCATCATCATCATTTGTTTCAAAAATAAAAAGAAGAAGAGGAAATTAGCCAACTCAAAAATTTTCAAAATTATGCATAAGTTTCAAACTAGGGGCATTTGGCCATGCCTTATCCCCTTCTCTTAAACAAACCAAATCAATCATCTTTTTTTTTTTTTTTAAACTTTGTTTTTCTAAAAAATAACCATGCATAAATTTTCAAACTAGGAGCATTTGGCAATGCCTCATTCAGGTGAGCACAATCATATCAAAAATGGTCAAATAAGTTCAAATTATACACTACAAACCTTCATCAGGTGAATTCTAAACTTGTCTCATCTAAATTCTATCAAGGCTAAAGTCATATAAGGACAAGGAGCTAAAAGTGGAAATTAATACAAATTGTTTGACTAAGGAATATTTTGTCTCTTGCAGGAAAATTAAAATACAAGTCAAGCGTCATTTGTACTTCGAGTCCGCCTTTGGGAAGATCTTTTAGACCCACCACTAGAAGAACCACCCTCTATGTCTCCTTCTCACTATTGACTTGCATAAAATTGAGATTCTTGTTGCCTATTCTGAAATTCAAGGTTTCTGATTCTTTCTTCCAAGGATCCTGTGTTGGCCTCCGTATTCACCATTTGATTGCTCTGCAAAATCGTCAAAGACAGGTGTAAGTTCATTACTATGAATTTCAAGCAAAAAATCAGTAAGGGAGTGTCATCCTTTACCCAATTCACTTCATTAAGCACATATTGGGAAGACTGCGTGCATGGCACCAGCTGCAAGCCTTCAATCATCCACATGCTTTCTTCCACAAGATCAACACCCACCTAGAGCATAAGGCCACAAGTTCAGAAACAATTGAATAGACAAAGATTGAGACAGGAGACTAAAGGATTTGGAAAGGTATCGAGCTAGTCCAAGGGACATTCGGGGTATACTCCAACCAGTATAGATCCACAGAGCTAAAAGATCCATCAGAATTCATGATCTCATATTGCCATGCCTGGAAATGGGGATATGTCTCCATAAAAGAAGTAGAATGACCACCAGCATTGCTAGGAGGAGGACTCTCAGCTCCAAAAGATGAAGCCTAAAAATGCAACATTCAGCCATTTTCACAAAGGGTAAAACAAAGAAAATGAAAGATGATGATGCGAGTCATGATGCAAATTGATTTGGAAAAGAAAGAAAGTCACCGATGCTCCAGAATTGTCAACTAAGTGACCCTGTAAGTGAGCCAGGACAAATTCAAGATAGTCTCCTGGTATCCTAGGAACGATGTGGCCAATCCGAGCATAAGCAATTTCTTCATTCGTCAAAAGGACTGCCAGCTGGATAAAAGGACAAGGATGGGTAGGAATCATTTCAGAAGGGTACATGTGTTGAACTTGAGCCACTACTTGATCACCAAGATACCAATACCTCCCGTGGCCACATTCAAATAGCACTTGACGATCATTCAACTCTTGAGCCCATGCACACTCATCTTGCTCCTCACATCCAAGCCAAGGATTTAAGGACATCTGAACATCACAAAGAACCCAAAATGAAGAGAAGCCATACCCAAACACGAAGAAAAAACAAAACAACAAAGCAACAAAAACAAGAAAAAACTAACCTCATCGACATCTAAGCTGTCAATCACCATCCGCCAAGCCAGCAAAGAACGCTTGGGGGGCGTTGACAGACAATACTTAGGCAGCCAGTGTACAATCCTTGGAAATATATCATCAACATCTTCCAAAAGTTGCGGACCAACACCAAAATATTCATACATCCAGACCTGAAGAAAAAATCAGCACACATCAACAACAACATAACAACACAAATAACTTTTGCAAAATACACCCAACCAAGAATTTAAATCTTACCTGCCAAACAAATGGCACACCTCCTAAGCTTGAAAGACTACACTAAGAAAGCTGAGTCATAAAGTGCAGGAGGGTCACATAAGCCATGCCACCCCAAACATAATTTTTTTTATCCTACTAATATCCCTCAAATTACACAAGTAACGTAAACTCACCGTGCTCCATAAGTCAAGACACAAGAAAGTTCCAATGAAAAGGAGCATAAACATTTAGGTGCCAGTTGCCACGGTCTCACACTTGTCAATATTGGAATACAACCACATCAAGGGCACATTTTTACTCCTAACTCGTGGAGGGATCACACCCAAAAGACTCCTAATCTCCACTGGTGAAATGGAATCATTACCTTCAATTCTCTCACTGCCCAATTTTAAGCCAGTAATGGCTGAGAAATCATATAGTGTCAACATCACCTCGCCAATGCCCGAAAAATGAAAGGTACAAGTGGTATCCCAGAATCGTTTAGACAATGAAACAAGTAGTTGAAGATCCTTATATTTAGTGGTGTCATAATCCAAAAGAGCTTGGAAAAAGGTTTGGAAGCCCGCTTCATTGATGACATATCTAATGTTTGGGGATAACGCCGCCCACCTGTGCTTCAGCAACTATAGATTACCCCAGCTCTTGAGATTCTACAATTAACAAGGATACCCCACATGAGAAACATAAACAAACAACAAAGATGAAAAAAACAAAAAACAAAAAAAACAAAAAACAAAAAACAAAAAACAAAAAAAAAAACAAAAAAAAAAACAAAAACAAAACAAAAACAAAACAAAACAAAACAAAAACAAAAACAAAACAAAACAAAAAAAAAACAAACGAACAAACGAACAAACAAACAAACAAACAAAACCAAAAACCAAAAAAACAAACAACAAAACAAAGCTTAGTCAATCATCATGATATTCACAAAAATACTATATCAAACTCCCAATAAACAAATATAGATGCCCCTCACAAAAATTAGCCACGCCCAAATGCCATTTCACCAATTTAAATTCTACAACACCCTTACAATACCCCAATCAACCAAAAAAAAATCCTTCATCCCCATAAAATCATTCAACAATTGCTCAAACATATACCCATGAAAAATAATACCCAAAGAAAAATTTCTTTCCATACCCAAAGGAAAAAATTTCACACCCATGAAAAATAATGCCTACACATCCCAACAAAATTTCCATACCCATCAAAAAATGAGTTTACTCAATCATGTCTACACATCAAATTCTCATATTTTCATACCCATTGAAAACCAAAAAAAAAAAAAAAAAAAAATCGAGTCAAAATTCATCCATCAATTCCCAAAGCTACATACAATGCAAAGCTCCATAAATCATCAACATTGTCTAAACTTGACAATATCAAACAACTCAACAATTCAAAAATGTCTCAAAAATCAACATGACCACACAATGATTTCCATCCAAATCAGACAATATCCAAAAATTCCCACAAGAGCAAACAACAACAAAACGACAATGCCCCACCATAAAGTTCTCAACCAAACAAGAAATCAACAAATTTACCAACCCAAAAAAAAAAAAAAAAAAAAAAAAAAAAAAAAAAAAAAAACAAAGAATGAGCTCACCTTGAAATATTTTTTGGGTGAGTGTGGAGCATGGGTGCTTGGGTCTTGAAGGAGTCCCTCTTCACCATGGGTTTTGCAAAGATGCTCAAAAACTTAAGGATCTGAAGAAATATTTAAAGGGATGGTAGAAATCAAGTTTAGAAGCTTGGAGAAGTGATTTTCTAAGCAAGAAATGGCGTGGGAAAAGAGAAAATGCAAGAGGAATGGAGCTTGGAATAGTAAAAATGGAGGAAGAGGAAGAAATAAGAAGAAGTGGAAAAAAAAAAAAAGATGATGGAGCAAAAAGTAAAAGGCGGCCAAAATTTCGCCTCCCCCCTCTCTTTTCATATGATGTTGCTGAGTCAACTCAGGTTTGATAGATTTGACTCAATCAAACTTGAGTTAACTCATCCAAAAACAAAAACAAAACAAAAAAAGAGAAAAAAAAATGAGTAAAAAAATGAAAATTAAAAAAAAAATGAGTGAAAAAAAATGAAATGAAAAAAAAAATGAATGAAATTAGAAAATTTAAATAAATAAAAAAAATATAAAGAAAAAATGGTTTCTAAAATTTTTTAGAAAGGTTTTCAACATCTATGGCATTAATTTTGTTGGAAAAAGAGAAGAAAAGAAGGAAGGAAGAGAAAATTGTCAAACAAACGACTCAAGTTTTGAAATAATAAAAAAAGGAAAAAGAGAGAAGTAAGTAAGAAAGGGAAAGAAAAAAAAACAAACAAGAAGAGAAAAAAATTTCACAAGGATAAAATTGATCAAGTGAAACAAAAGAGAACGAAAAATTCCCTAAGTTGAGCACAGTCATCAAAATTCTAATTTGATTTTTTTTGTAGAGTTTCAAACCAAGCCGAATATAGTTCTTAGTCGCCTCCAGGTTTTTAGATTGAGTCGAATATAGTTTTTAGTCACCTCTAGATTTTCAGATTAAGCCGAATATAGTTCTCAATCGCTTACAAATTTTCAAACCAAGCCGAATATAGTTCTTAGTTGCCTCCAAATTTTTAAATTAAGCCAAATATAGTTCTCAGTCACCTCCAAATTTTCAGATTGAGCCGAATATAGTTCTCACTCGCCTCTAGATTTTCAAATTGGGCCGAATATAGTTCTCAGTCCCTTCTAGATTTTCAAACAGAGCCAAATATAGTTCTTAGTCACCTCCAGATTTTCAGACAGATCTGAATATAGTTCTCAGTCGCTTCCATATTTTTAGATTGAGCCAAATATAGTGCTCAATCGCCTCTAGATTTTTAGATCGGGCGAATACAATTCCTGGTTATCTTACTTCAGATTGGGCGAATATAGTTCTCAGTGTACTTCCAAATCGGGTGAATATAGTTCATAGTTGCATTACATGTATTAAATCATTCATTACATATCCTTGAGATTCTAACGGTCATGACGGTATGCCCGATTCCCAAATCGGACCGTCGGATTGAAATATATTAAAAGATCAAGTTTTCACGGTTTGCTTGCATTGTATGAGGGTGAAGCCGAACAAGTGTGATTAATTGAAATTAATTCTGATTGGTCAAAAAATTAAAATTAATTAAATAATTGTGTGATTGGTTGTTGGTTTTTATCAGAAATAAGCTTGGTTGCATAGGAATAAAATGGATAATCATATAACAAGGGAATTGTTGATAATTAAGTCTTTTTAGAATATTTATCTATCAGATAATTATTGTTTTAAGGACCTGATTATCAAAATAAAAGGGATTTATTTTAGAATATGAGTTAGAAATACGTCCAGGTACAATTCCCGACTCAAAAAATCCCTAAAAAAAAGTCCAGATCGAACCAAAGTTAGGAATTGGCTCGGCACTTCCCTAGTGCTGATTGGCACAACATCAAGGCCCGACTTGGAAATGTTCCGATCAAGATAAAAAGCATCCATTTTGAATTTTTAGGGATAAGAATTCGACCTAATTCGTATCTGATCCAACCTAGCTTATTTTTTAAGCACCAAACCTTTATAAATAGGGAACTAAAATTAGAAATCAGGACACCTTTTTAACCTCTTTCTCCCCTTACATTAAAGAAATTCTGAAAACTTTGCTTTAGGAATTTCTTTTCTGTTAAGTGGCATCACTTTAATCCTTAGAAATTCATTCTCTTTGATCTCTAGGATAGTTCTCTACACTTGGAATACATCCATGTAGGTACGATTCTAACTTTACTTTCCCTAACATGATTTTATTTTAATTCCAAGAACGTGCTTTCATCTATGCTTTATTTTCCATGAATGTGATGTTGTTTCTTGTGTCTAGATAACCATGTTTGTCATATGTTATTGTATGCTCTCTTCTCGCTTTCAAAAAATTCACATGATTAGTTGATGAACATGCCTAGATCTATGGTTCAATCTCTTCTTAAGATTTTAGATTTGCAATTTTTTCTCCATGTTTTTCAAAACTAAAATCAGATTTGCATTTTTTTTCTCCATGCTTCTCTTCTTCAAAACTAAAATCAGATCTGCATTTTTCTCTGTGTTTCTTTTTCAAACTAAAACCAGATCTGTACTTTTCTCCACGATTTTCAAAAAATAAAATATGATCTATATTTTGTTTATAAAATCTGATCTATATTTTGTTTATAAAATCTTATCTGTATTTTGTTTATAAAATTCGGTCTGTTTTTTAAGAAAAAATTTGTTCTGTAGTTTTTAAAACAAAAAACTGGTCTATTTTTAATAAAAAATCTGATTTGTATTTTTTATAAAATCTGCTCTGTATTTTTCAAAATAAAAATCTAACCTGTTTTTTTTTTTTTAAGTAAAAACCAAATCTGCATTTTTCATAAAAAAAATTGGTACTTTCAAAATAAAAATCCGTTTTTCTCTCACATTTAAAAAATCCAAACCAAATCTGATTTTTTAATAAAAATTCATTCTTTTTCTTTTACAAAAACTCATATTTAAATTTTCATCAAGCATTCTCATCAAACTTTTTTTTTTTACGCAAAATAAGTTGCAGATCTAAGTGTTTGGACATATGTGATTTGGTGTTAGGAACATATGTCAACATTTTATGTAATTGGCTAATCCTTTGACAAAACACACTCTACTTGTAATTGGGTAGATTTAGGATGAGTTTAACGCTTCAAGAAACAAGGTTTCAAGTTCTAGTGTTAAAGCCATATAAGTCTGTCCAAGAATCAAGTGAGAAAGTGCAAGATTTTAAAGTTCGACAGCTAGCATCTATTGAGGTTTAAAAGCTGTTGAAGCCTGTGGCTCGACAGTTAACTCGATAGATGGCTATCTATCGAGGTTTATGAAATTTAGTTTTTCAAGCTGATTTTCATCCAATCCGTGAATGTATGTTTGGGCTTTCTTTTCTCACAACCCTAAACATATATAAGGATTATTTTAAGGGCTGTAAAAGGTGACGCACAGTTGCACAAGAGCACAATTTCACAAGTGTGAAGAAAGGTGTGACCGGAGACCTAGTTTTCCCTAATTCTTCTTTCTCTTGAAGAAGCTGCTGTGTTTATACACCGTAGGGTTTTGTAACCAAGTAATTTCATGATCTTCATCGTGCGATGAACTGAAGAACTTTGCAGCCAACATCCTTCTTAAGTTGGTGATCAAATCGCGTACTGAAATTCGCGCAATTGGTTAGTTACGTACTAGGAGCCATGCATTAAAAATGAAAGATTGTCACTATAGAACAAGTCCAATTGGGTATTTGGATAAGGGTTCAACTGTAGATTGGTATAAGGTACTAGGATTACTTTACTTGTAACTGCTTGTTTTGATAATAGTGAATTCTCGGGAGTGGTGACCTTAAAATCACCCGGTAGGATTTTTGCCGTATAGGTTTTCCCCATTCTTAAAATCACCTGGTGACCTTAATTTCCGCTACATACTTAGTTTATTTGGTGATTTGTTTGTGCTGGCACGTACATTGCATATTAATTTGATTAATTAATAAACTTGGCTAATTAATCAATTAATTAATCACAAGGGGTCAATACATTCTTGGCCTATCAAGTGGTATCAGAGCGGGCACACTCTGATTAGGGTTAATCTTTGCTGTATGATCCATTGACCCCTGTTTGTCATGGATAGAGGACAGTCTCTTATTATAACTCTTTTATTTGATGGCACTAACTATGCATACTGGAAAGTATGCATGAGAGTTTTCTTGCAGTCTTTAGATGAGAAAGTGTGGCAAGCTGTGGAGATAGGTTGGACCAAGCCTACGAAAGTGCCAACCGACTGGGATGATGCTAAGATCAAGGCGACAAACTTTAACAGTAGGGCACTGAATGCCCTATTCAGTGCAGTCACTAATGAGGAATTCAAGAAGATATCCTCCACTAAAACTGCTAAGGAAGCATGGACCATTCTCCAGACAACCTTTGAATGAACTAAGGCTGTCAAGAATTCAAAGCTTCAGAGGCTTACTTCAAGCTTTGAAGAGATCAAGATAGAGGAGGATGAGTCACTTGATGAGTTCTATACCAAGCTCAAGGACATAGTAAACTCAGCATTTAATCTTGGGGAAACCATTCCTGAACCCAAGATTGTGAGAAAGGTGCTCAGATCTCTACCTAAGAGATTTCATACCAAGATCATCACGATTGAGGAATCAAAGGACATTGACAAAGCTCCTTTGACTAAGCTGGTTGGAAATTTGCAGACCTATGAGTTGGGTTTGACGAGGATAAGGAAATCAAGCAAGAGCAAAAGCATGGCTTTGAAAGCCAAGAGTAGTGAAACTAATGAGTCTTCAAACGATGAAAGATTCTGAGATGAAATCCTATATCACAAGGTAGTTCAAGAAGTTTATGAAGAATGCCAATGTGAAAGGATTTGATAAGGACCGAAAGCAATCCAGTTCCTCACAATTCAAGAACCAAGATAAAAGGATAAAGGATGCTAGGGTTGGCGGTCAGTACACTATTCCCTCAGGACCAAAATGCTTTGGGTGTCAAGGTTTTGGTCACATGAAACAAGAGTGCTCTACTTATCTCAAGACCATCAGAAAAAGCAAGGCACTTGATGCTACCTTGAGCGACACTAAGCCTGAGGATGACTCCAATAATGAGGATGATGGAATCATAAATGCCTTCACTGCCATTGTAAATCCTACTGAAGGGATTGTTAAAGATGTGGATAAAGAAGAGGAATTAGTGGAGTCTAAGTTTGAGAAGATGGATGAACAAGATGACGTCCACATAGCCTATGCAAAGTTATACAAGGTCTCAGAAAAGCATGAGAAGTTGTATAGGTTGGCCACCAAGAAGCTTAGTGATGTGGAGCTTGAGCAAGAAGAAATCTCTACAAAGTTTGATGAAGCCAATCAAAGTATTGGAGTACTAAGATTTGAGAACAATTTCTTGGCTGAGAAGACCAAGAAGCTTGAGGCAGAACTGTTCCAAGTCAGAGCTTAGCTAGAAAGGACTTTAAGCACTAAGCTCAATGAGATGCTCAGTCTTCAGAAATCGGTTTCTGATCGAACCGGTTTAGGGTATGATTTCTCTTCTCCTAGTATTGCTTCTGCTAGTACTACTGTTTTTTATTCCTCCTGCTAATTCTATTGAAACTAAGAATAATAATATTAAAAATGAATTAGCTAGTGAGAACATAGACAATGGTAAATCTATCTTAGGAGCACCCCTTAAGCTTGATAAGAAAGAGATTAAAAACCCTAGGGCTAAGAAGGGAAACTCTCAAAAGCCTAAGTAGAAAAAGCAGCATTTTTGTCATCACTGTGGCATAACTGGACATACTCGACCTAATTGCTATAAGTGGTTAGCCACTCAAAAGAGCAACAGCATGATCGCATCAGGAGACCATAATCAGTTTCCATCCTCTTTTACTCCTCTTGGAGATCTTCTCAAAACCTTCATGATCCTTTTGAACTTGAACGGCTTTAACTCTTCCCCCTCACAACCAGATCAAGGTTTTGCTAAACAGAAAAGTTCTTCCAAGGTGTGGAAAGAAAAGGGCTCCAAGTGATTCTGTCACTTATTCTCTCTCTCCCTTTCGTGTTTTTGTTTTGCATTACTTGTGTGTTTTGCTTTACTATTTTGAGTCAGTCTAGTTTTATGCATTGCTTTGTTTAACATATTTTTGTTTGTTTATTTTTCAGTTTTGGTTTATTTTGTTTTTCCTATAAAAATAAAAATAAAAATTGAAAAATCAGAAAAATACAAAAGCTGTGTGTGTTTGTGTACATTGGTACTTGTGTACCTTAGATGGCCATTAAAACAAAATTTTTTAAACTTTGTATCTTTTGTAGCTTAGATGAGCATCTCCATGCACAACTAAGCAAGTGAGCCTTTGTAGCTCATGTTTGTGATGAGTAAGATTAAGTGATCTCTTGTACTTAACACTCGTATCACTCTTTTTAATGAGAAGGACTAGAAAATCCTAAGAGAAAGGCATAAATAACCATCTCACCACTGTTGCCTACCAATCATGAAATGACATCTGTATGCTTCGGCATAGCAAAAGTGCAATGTCAAAAGCTTAACGTATTTGGGTATTTCTTTACTTTCTCTTATATGCCCATGCATGATTTGCTTAAAAGAAAAATATGCAAAGAAAAATAAAAAGCATAAAGATCAAAATACTTTATATATGATTGCAAGCATGGATTCTAAGAGATGTGAGAGTTATAGGATGTAGCTTGAAGGTGATAGTCCCCTTCAAACAGTTATGATTGTGTGTGAGTTAAAGTGATTTTGTCATATCTCAAATCGTCATAACATGTAGACACTTATGCAATCTTGCGATGTGTTTCACACATGTACATGTGCAGGTACAATGTGATTTGGCCATCACAAGGTTTACATGTGTTAATGTATGTTCACTAAACTGTCTTAATTTGTTTTTGAAATATAAAATTGGTTAGACTTGTTTAGTGTGTGTTTGTGTTTTGGGCTCTATATGTTTAACATTTTTCTTGTTAAGAGATGTTTTTGAGAGATTAAAATGTTGTTTGGATCCTTGGTTGAGTTGCTTGTCTGATTGCATTCATGTCTGTGTTTTTCTCTTCTTGAAAAAACTGTTTTTAAGCAAACTCGACAACTCCTCGACACCTCTCAATAGCTAGGCTATCTATCGAGCTCTTCAACTTCTTTTTATTGCAATCTTGATAGCTCCTCGATCCATCGAGAAAGTTTTTGTCTCCTCGATAGATGCTCGATAGCTCCTTGATCCATCAAGCCTCTTTTTGCTGTGGATACCTCTGGATAGCTGCCCAATAGATGCATCTGTCGAGATTTATGAACCTCGACACCTCTCGATGTGTTGAGATTTAAGAGATTCTATATATAGGGTCCGCGTGATTTCATATCTCATTTCCTCGATCTCTCTCGACTGCTTCATGTCTTTTCACCTCCCAAACCTCTCACTCACTCTAAACCTCTTTCCCAAGTGTTCTTCGGTCTCAAGATCAATTCTTTTCTGTGGTAAGACTCTTTCTCATTCATTTCTTCATGCATTTCATCTTTTGTGACCTAACTTTTGGGGTTTGTTGAAAAATTTGGGAATTTTCAAAATCAAAGAGGTTTTTGCAAAATTTTGGGAAGGGTTTTGTATATTTGATCTTAAAACATCATGCATTGCATCACATGTGCATTATAACACTGCTTATTGCATTTTAGATGTGTGTTTACTTTGTTAAAATAATTGTGTGCTAGTAGGATTGGATTGGGCTGAGCCCATGATGTTTTTACTATTGCATATCATATGCTCATACATTTTCATGCATACGTAGTTTACATTCTCTATATTCTTATATATTGATTGTATTGGTAATTTTTTGATTGTCTCTCTCTCTCTCTCTCCCTCCTTCTTTCGGTTAGTTGCTCTATGGCACCTAAACGAAAATCTACTTCGTCCCGAAACCCTCTTCGTTCTGAGGCATCCACTTCTTCTGATCCTACTCCCTCTCATGTTCGGTTCCGTGATGATAAAGCCCAACAGGACTTTTTGGAGAACTTTTCTAGATGAGGCGTTCATTCGAAATGCCAAATTATTTTGTCGAACTTCTCCGACACTAACCTACCCACTGTCATTCACAGTAGGGGTTAGGAGTCACTGTGTGACGTCATGGTCACTTGTCCATCTGTGCTTATTAAAGAGTTCTACTCCAACATGCATGGATTTGATTATTCAGTACCTCTCTTTGTTACTTGCATTTGAGGTACGTGCATCATGGTCACTCCGGATATTGTATCTGACGTGCTCCATGTCCCGAGGGTAGCGCATCCTGATTGCCCCGGTTGTGATTGTTTGAGGACCGTGTTTAAAGACAAGCTTATATCCTCTTTTTGTGAGCGTCCTTTTGTTTGGGGTGATCGTCAGTTCACTTCTTGCATGGCCTTTGCTAAAGATCCTAGGTTTCTTAACATGGTTATGACTTTTGTTTTGCATCTTTTATCTCATTATAACTCCATTACCAAGCCCCATGCTCGATTTTTGCATTCCCTTTTAGAGCATCTTACTATAGATTTTCTCTCTCATTTTATTCTTTCCATCATAGATGTATATAGGGATACAGCGACCCATGATAAGCTCATCTTCCCTTCGGTTATCACTAGGATTTTACACCATTTTTCTGTTCCCTTTCCTTTTCCGACCACTTCCATGTCATGTGTGCCATAGACATCGCTACCGTTAAACGGAGCGAGGCACAACTACATTCGAGGCGGTTCAAGACAGCAGCTCCTCCCACTTCTTCAGCTCATTCCACCTTCGCTCCCTCTTCTTCTATGGGTGGTGTGACTCTTGATACGATCATGGCGCAGCTTCAACGCATGGATGCTTGCCTTGACACTCTTAGTGATGAGTTGTGTTAGATGAACACCCGTGTCGGCCGTATTGCTAGATGGCAGGCTCGCCTTGGTGGCTTCGTAGAGTCTCCCTCTCCTCCTCCCGAGGCATCCAAGGACAATGACGACTCCAACAACGATGATGATGATGAGGATGGGGATGCTAGCTCACCCAATGATGACGAGATGTCTACTTGACATACTTACCCTTTGTCACTCATGACAAAAAGAGGAAGTAGTTTTGGATATGAGAGTAGTCATACTCATAGGGGGAGGGTTTGTATAAGAGATTTTTGTTAGGGGGAGTGTTCATATTTTGAGGGATGTAGTGAGGATTTTTGTATCTTTTTCTTTTCTCTCTATTTTAGATACATTGTTCATATACCTTTGATCTTGTGATCACTTTGTGATAGCAAACCTTGTACTCGTTGATATATATACATTTGAGGTTGTTATTACAGTTCTTTCACCTATCTTTACATTTGTTGTTTCTTTTCTTTCTTAATACACATGTTTCTTATATATTGTATGCAATCTTATATTTCTGTTTCACACTAAGATGCCATGATGAGCTTTGTTTAAAGTGTTTCAGAAATACAGGTTGTCAAAATCTTCTTGCCATAAACTCCCTTCTTGCAAAGTTTTTCAAGAGTTGGTGTTAGAATAGATTTTAATGTATTCAACAAGTGAATATGAGTTAAGTGATTTATGACTTCTCTCATATCTCATTTGTTTGTTGTGGTTTTGTCACAAACTGCCAAAGGGTGAGATTGTTAGAACATATGTGATTTGGTATTAGGAACATATGTCAACATTTTATGTAATTGGCTAATCTTTTGACAAAACGCACTACTTGTAATTGGATAGATTTAGGATGAGTTTAATGCTTCAAGAAACAAGGTTTCAAGTTCAAGTGTTAAAACCATGCAAGTTTGTCCAAGAATCAAGTGAGAAAGTGCAGGATTTTTAAAACTCGATAGCTAACTCAACAGCTAGCATCTATCAAGGTTTAAAAGCTATTGAAACCCGTGGCTCGACAACTATCTTGATAGATGGTAATCTATCGAGGTTTATGAAATTCAGTTTTTCAAGCTGATTTTCATCCAATTCGTGAATGTATGTTTGGGCTTTCTTTTATCACAATCCTAAACATATATAAGGATTATTTTAAAAGCTGTAAACGGTGACTCAAAGTTAAACAAGAGCACAATTTCACAAATGTGAAGAAAGGTGCGACCAAAAACCTAGTTTGCCTCAGTTCTTCTTTCTCTTAAAGAAGTTGCTGTGTTTTTACACCGTAGGTGTAAGGTTGAATTTATTCAACCATCTAATTGGCTTTATTCCGTGCCAAATTTGCTTGTAATTCAGCATTTAGTAACCCTGTATTTAGGTGGGTTTGTTGTAAGGGTAGTGAGTGAGATAAAGTGAAGATTGCTCAAGAGTGTGCAAGAAAACAGAGACTCGCGGCTGGGACTCGCGGTTGCAAGCCGCCAGAAGCAGCACACGTGCCAAGCATGCTGGAAGATGAACAGTCATGCTAGCTGGAGCACTACAGGACAAAACAGGACAACTGGTCATACGGTTAACTCACGACTGGATATCGCGACTTAGTCAAGCCGCGAGGTCAAGCCGCGAGCCACCCCTGTTTTGTAAAACCTGACGTTTCACATTCCTCTCCCACTCCAGTATAAATACCCCTTTTACCCACGATTGAAAGAGAGCTTCCAGAGAGAATTTTGAGAGAGAAACCCTAAAGAAAAACAAGATTGTTTCGCCCACAATCTATACCTTAGAGTCTCTTCAAATTCCTCTACTCTCTTCCTCTCTATTGTCAAATCCTTGAGAGGCATTATACCAAACCTGGTTCTCACCATCATCATCACTGTGAGACAGTTGTTTGGATTTCTGGGAAGCAGTTAGGAAGGAACCAATCTTCATTGGTTGATGCTACGGTCTAGTAGCGGAATCCGGGAAGCTAGAAAAGAAAAAGGTTCGGCGCAACCTTGTTGGAGCAAGAAGCTTGGAGGGCTTAGGTGCACTGGGTAGATTAGGCTTAGAGGGTCTATTGCTGTCCTTGTATCCCAACTGTATTTTCTAGTGGACTGTTTACCGCTTGGAGGGCGGCGGAGAGGTTTTTCGCCGAGGACTTCGGTTTCCTCTTCGATAACACATCGTGTGTTGTCTTTGTGTTTGCATCTTCCTTCCTCTCTATCTTTACCTTTTTATTATCTGCTGTGGTTTTATTTTGTTATGGCTTAGATAGTCTTTAACCAATTTCGTATTATAGCATGTGTTAAGTTTCCGCACACTAGTTGTTTGACATATTGCTTGTATTGGTTAAGTTGTAATTTGGGGGTCTAAACGTTCAAAGGTGTTTTGTACACGTTTTTGAACTTTCAGTAGGGTTTTGTGATCAAGAAACTTCATGATCTTCATTGTGTGATGAATTGAAGAACTTTGCAGCCAACATCCCTCTCAAGTTGGTGATCAAGTTGCGTACTAGGATCCGTGCAATTGGTTAGTCACGTACTAGGAGTCATGCATTGAAAAGGAGAGATTGTCACTACAGAACAAGTTCAATTGGGTATTGGGGTAAGGGTTCAACTGTAGGTTGGTATAAGGTACTGAGATTCCTTTACTTGTAACTGCTTGTTTTGATAATAGTGGATTCTCGAGAGTGGTGACCTTAAAATCACTCGGTGGGGTTTTTGCCTTGTAGGTTTTCCCCATTCGTAAATAAATCACCGTGTCAATTTAATTTTCGCTACATACTTAGTTTATTTGGTGATTTGTTTGTGCTGCCACGTACATTGCATGTTAATTTGATTAATTAATAAACTTGGCTAATTAATCAATTAATTTATCACAAGAGGTCAATACATTCTTGGCCTATCACTAAGGTTCTTAAATAGAACTGTAACCCTAGGTCTAGGATTTGACATGGCATTTGTTGTATATCATTTGACATTTTGAATATGGGTATTTAAAAGGTCATTTAAAGTCTAGAAGACCAGACTCTGTCTGGATAAGGTGGGTGCCTAATACCTTCCCATTCTATAACCTAGCCCCCGAATCTTAGAATTTTAGGTTGGCAGATTTAGTATCTTATTTTTATTTTGGGTAGAATGTAACTAGGAAACAAATTTTTGTATTTTTTTTTATTAGATTGTAACTAGGAATCAAAGCGATGTAAAATTATTTCTACCAAATGTAATTGTTTCTAATTAATGAGAAGATTATTATTTAGCATATGTTGTAATTTGTATAGTTTTCTTATTTTACTTATAAAATAAGTGGCAGCTCCATGGAATCCTGAAAAGGGAAGGTGCCGATGCCTACACCCTTTTCTGAGAGCACCCAAAATTCCCCAGTCTCTCATAAACTCCACAATAAACAATACTCGAAAAGAGAGGTATTGATGCTTTCTCTTTTGTTGAGGACACGATCTCTCACACCTCCCTCTCAAAGCACCTTGCCCACAAGGTGGGGGTATTGTTGTTGAAGAGTATGGAGGAGCTCCCAAGTCGCATCTTCTGTAGGGGTGTCTTACTGATGAACTAAAACTTCAGTCACAGCCTTGTAATGAAGCTTCTTCATCCTTCTTTGAATAATGGCTTGAGGTTCAAGGCATAAAACACCATCTGAATCCATTGGTGGTAGGTTAGGTAAGGTCTGAACATGAGCTCCTAGTTTAGGTTTTAAACAAGAAACATGAAAAATAGGGTGAAGTTTGGAATGAGAGGGTAAATCCAATTTATAGGCAAACTGACCTAACCTTTTAAGGATTTGGAATGGTCCATAAAACCTTGGCGATAGCTTGAGATTAGCTCTAGTGGTCAAGGACTTTTTCCTGTAAGGAAGAAGCTTTAGTAAGAGTCAATCTCTTTCCTGAAATTCTCTATCAGTCCAATGCTTGTCAGCTTGAGACTTGGTTCTCTCTTGGGCTACAACCAAATTTTGCTTAAGTAAAGCAAGAGCAACTGTTTTGGATTTAAGATGAGCATCCACTACCTCCAATATATGTTTACTAGGAATGTAATGTTGTAAAGTGGAAGGAGGATAGTCGTAGAGAGCCTCAAAAGGACTAGTTTTAGTAGAGGTATGGAAGTTTTGTGTTGTACCAAAACTCAGCTAATGCCAACCATAAAGACCACTACCTAGGGTGCTCCCCTGCATAACATCTCAAGTAATGCTCTAAACCTTTATTAGTCACATTAGTTTGACCAACAATTTGGGAATGGTAAGCTAGTGACCCTCATGAGTTCTAAATGCATTTTTATGAATGTTAGAATCTTTCCTTCTAATTTGATGATAACTAGACCATAAATCTAGTTTAGAAAATATTTGTGCACCACATAGTTCATCTAAAAGCTCATCAACAAAAGGGATAAGAAACTTATCTTTTACTATTTCTTTGTTAAGGGCTCTGTAGTCAATACACATCCTCCAAGAGCCATCCACTTTTCTAACTAGAAGCACAGGTGAAGAAAATGGACTTTGGCTAGATCTTATTGACCCTGTTTCCAACATCTCTTGCACAATCTTCTCTATCTCATTCTTTTGGTAGAAGGGATACCTGTAAGGCCTAACTCTGATAGGTTGAATGCCCTCCTTAAGCAATATTTGATGCTCATGTCCTCTATTTGGTGTTAGCCCTTTTGGTGTATCAAATACAGAAGCAAATTTTTTTAATAGCTCTTGCAAGGCTACATTAGGTTGAGGTGAATGTTGAAATATTTCCGACACTATAATCTTTAGTACCAAGCCCTTCTTAGGTGATTTTTTTTTTTTTTTTTTTAAATATTCACTCTCTTGAAAACTTGGCCCCGTTGATTTCAAACCTTGCAACAAAACTTGCTGACCCTCATATGTGAAATTCATACTGAGTTGTTTAAAGTCCTAGTGAATTAACCACAATGTACTTAGCCAATGAATTCCCAACACCACATTATAACCTTCCATAGGTAAAGCAAATAGATCAACCTTGAAAGTGTGACCCTGCATCTTAATTAGTACCCTATTATATACCCCTTCACTCCTTATCACAGACTCATCTGCAATCTTGACTTCCATAGCTGCTCCTTGCATCACTAAGACAACTTTGGTTATAATAGAGGGATCGATGAAGTTATGATTATTGCTAGTATCAAGAAGAATGGTAACCTTAACTCCCTTGATAAACCCTATTAACCTCATTGTTCCAGGATTTAGGCTTCCCAAGAGAGCATTTAATGATATTTCAAGGTAATTCATAGCATTTTCTTTCCTCCTCAATTCTTCCTTCAATCACTGCTGGTTCTAGCTCTTCCAAATGTACTCTTTGTTGGTTCTCTTCATTATGGACCATTTCCATGAGGAAAATCTTGGGGCTTGTCTTACACTTATAAGCTGAATGCCATTTCTCCTCACAATAATAGCATAAGCCCTTCTTTCTCCCCTATTATATTATTGCAAGGCTAATTTTATGAATTGAAACTCTAGGTTTGGAAACTGATTTAGGGAGGCCAAGTATTGATGGTTTGGTTTGTTGCCCCACCCTGTATCTCCTGGTTTGAAGGCACCTCTCCTACTACTAATCCAGTACTCCTCTTGGATCTTTGCTAATCCAAAGGCTTGATGCAGAGAAGACGGATAAAGCATTCTAATAGGTAATCTAATTTCATCTCTAAGGCCACTCAAGAGACAACTCAACCTCTGTGATTCAAATAACCCTTTAATTCTATTTGATATAACCTCAAACTGAGCTTTGTAATTAGACACAGTTGAAGTTTGCTTAAGTTTGGTAAGGCATTCCATAGGATCATCATTAGCACTTGGCCCCAGCCTAGTGTGAAGTGTGCCTTTAAGAAAGATTCCCACCCATCAAAACTATGCATCCTAGAACCACACTAATGCAGATACTTCCATTTAATAGGAAGCCATGAGAATCCTCTCATGATTGGGGATATCATAGTACTTGAATTATTGTGTGGCCTTCCAGCCAATTGGATCTTCCCCATCAAACCTAGGAAATTCTAATCTTATTTGCTTAGGGAATGAACCCATACCTCCATTGGTCATTGTTGATTCCTCTTTGTTATTGCTATTAGTGGGTTTGGTTCGTAGAATTGACCTAATTTCTTTAACAGCCTCAGATAATTGGGTAAGTTTCTGTGTTCTGATCTCCATAGCTCTTTGATGTTGATCTTGTTTCAGTTTTACCCCCGCAACTATCTCAGATAATTGGAAATATCTCGTGCTGGTACCTGCTGCCATGGCTGGATCGTTGCTCTGATACCAATTGCAGTAAACATTCTTAACTACTTCAAGGGAGTCTTCCTCTAAGAACTAGAAAGAGATAAGGAAGGAAGAAAAATAGAGAGATTCAAGAAGAAAAGCTGTAGTCTTATTTTCTCATGCCTCTATTCTGTCACCTTACAAGTATTTATGCGTGAGGTTCTCTTTACCATAGCAGCAGCTGACTAATTACTTACATCAATACTAATCGACAATTACACCAGCACTGACAAACTATTAGCTTTAGCTATTTACTAGTAAAATAACAGCACATCACACAATCTGACGTGTCAGCTTCATTGCAAAGCTTACTATTAGTACCGGGTCAGCCATGGTATATTTTAAGTATGATCCAATACCTAGGATGTGAGAATACGTGGAACACTACTTGACATAATCCAGATGACAGTTGAGGATTTCTATATTTCCAGTCTCATTTCATGCACACTTTTTTTTTTTTTTAATGAGTTGGTTCAGTCATTATATTGTGTTCACTTCCAGTTTCAATTGTTGATGTTTAGCGTCTAAAATACCAATTGCTATGTGCTAATAGGTTTTGTTTGTTAAAAAGATCCACGGCATGCTGCTTTTCATGATGAGGAATGGGGAGTCCCAGTCCATAATGACAAGTATGTACCACAAAAAAAATGTTCAGATTACCTTCTGGGTTTGAATCCTAAACTTGAACTGCATCTGATATCTTTCTCAGTCTTTAAGTATTCATGACACTTGCAGGATACTGTTTGAATTGCTCAGCCTATCAGGTGCTTTGGCTGAACTTACATGGCCTGCAATTCTTAACAGAAGGCATATATTTGGGTATTGGTCATACTCTTCATGTGATGAAATCGAAATATCTAGTGTAGTGAGTTTATGGTCAGTGGAATATTCTAGTGCTTGCCACACTAGCTTTTGACAATGTTATGCATCAAATACATTTAAGCATTTTTGTGGGTTTTAACTTATGGCTTATTTGTCATGACTTGTATAAGTACAGGGAGGTCTTTTCGGACTTTGACCCAGATGCCGTTTCAAAATACAATGAGAACAAGATAGACACACCAGGAAGCCTAGCCAGCTCTCTACTATCAGAAGCGAAGCTGCGAGCCATCATTGACAATGCAAATCAAATGTGCGAGGTTCAGACCATCATTTATTGTTCATCTAACTTTACTACTCTATACCATAGATTAAATATGAGGTGCTTTGGTTGTTTTAGGAATTATTGATCATTTGTTTGGTGAGGAAGCTATTGCATAATGCTTAGTACTGTTGAAAAACCGTCTTTACCCACAAATAATCTTGAACTGCATGGCTACCCCAGAGAAACAAAATGAGGGAGAGGCAGCAAAAAATCTCCATTTTGTGTATAATTCAACAAGAATCTTGTATGTTTTTGATATTATGCAGGTAATTGACGGGTTTGGGTTTTTCAGCAAGTACATATGGAACTTTGTGAACCATAAGCCTATAGTTAGCCAATTCCGGTACTCTCGCCAGGTTCCAGTCAAGACACCAAACTCCAAAAGACGAAATGATGAGTAAAAAGACCTTGTTAAGGGAAGTGTTCCGCAGTGTTGGGCCCACGGTCATCCATACATTTATGCAAGTGGCTGGACTAACAAATGACCATCTCATCAGTTGCTTCAGATTCAAGGAGTGTTTTACCGTGGGCAAATCAGATGAAAAAGATGGTACTCATAAATCCAAGATGGAAGAAAAATTACCAGTTGACACAACTCACTTGGGACTAGCAAGAACTATCGATGAATTGAGTTTCACATCGAATTAGTATCTTACGTATTTGGTGTACTCTAAATAAATTCTGTTCTTGTTTGCTCCACCTCAATGATGTGGAGTGATTCTGGGGAAGTTTTCTCTGTACAAATAAATGTAGATATGAAAAAATAGATTGAAGCATCTGTGACTCGAAAAGCTCAAATGACTTGGTTATTTACAGAATTGATACTGCGAAATATTATTAGTTTTCTTGTTTGATCGATGGCATTCCTCCTGTCCATTCCTGAACATAGGAAACAGTACCTCTTTATCTCAACCTATTGAATCTTATGTGGTTATAAACCCATTATAAAAATAAAAAAAGGAAGAGTTTGGTTGCCAACCTTCAGCTTCAATTTTCACATTCATTTAGGTTCAGTTTTCACAATTGATCTTTAACTTTTTTCCCCATGGGCAGGATTAATATTGAATTCGAACCTCTATCTCAACTGGTTGAGACATTAATTCAATGGTTCAAAAATAGATGTAGTTGGCCCTTTGAAGCATCTGTAAGTGTTACAACAAAGGCAATTTTTCAGCAAATGAGAAGCAAACATTGGCAGAATTAGTTCAAAATTAAGTGGAAGGATCATAAAAATTATTGGACTGAGACCAGGAGCTTGCCATTGCCTGTAGGTTTAAGAATTAGTATGTTTGGACTAACTGCTCTCG
Source organism: Quercus robur (assembly GCF_932294415.1). Classification (NCBI taxonomy): domain Eukaryota; kingdom Viridiplantae; phylum Streptophyta; class Magnoliopsida; order Fagales; family Fagaceae; genus Quercus; species Quercus robur. The sequence goes on from NC_065538.1 coordinate 35,529,107, forward strand.
GTTAATTACGTAATTTGCTAGTTTTATTGTACTATTGTACTTTCGTTAACTTGCAAAAAAAACAACTGACACAGAGGGACTCATAACATAAGACGAGCAGAAACTCAGTACCCAGACTCAGGACCAAATAATCCCACTGAAAACACTTCCAAGGATCTGATTCTAATTCTCATTCATGAAACTATATAGATCAAAGCGTATGGCTCAATTGAGCTTGGATTGCCTCGTGGTTAATCTTCTGAAATTGCAGTCCTACTTTGAAAAATACATTCCTCTCAGTTAGAGGAAATTCAACAATACAAGTTCCAAATATATTTTTTTTTCTCACTTTTCGATTGTTGTATTTACATAAACATCCTAGCTAATCTTAGAAATAGTTCTATGACATTACAGAATGCTTGATGTGTAACTTCTTTATGGACATTCACCATTTTTCAGTTTGACCTTGGTGTAACATTCTTCCTGAGATGGCTGCCGCAAGTGCTGCTGTGAAATTGGGATCTTTTGTCAAGGATGAAGCCATCTGTTCCACCAAGAACTGCTTGATTTCTGGTGAATCAATTTTGGGTTTTGATGGTTTGATGTCATTAGTACTGGACTTAGATTTTGTCAACTCAAGAGTGAGCGTTGGTCCAGATGAGCTGAGAGAGGCTGAGCAGGGGAGTGATGCAAGGGTCACACAGCGGTTGGAGCCTGATGTTGCCTCAAGTTGAGAAGGATGGGGATGGTTGTGCTCACCTTCATAGGTTGCAACCAAAATTGATTGGTCTTCCACACTTCTTTGTACCTGAACAGCCAAATTTAACCATAGCCACTTTAGATTGCTACTAAATACATTTATTAAAACAGAATGGGAAACATAATAGTGTCAAAAAAGATTTTGTATTCATCCTTAGATGTCTCAGAAAACTTTAAATGATATGTCAGGGAATGCACTTTTGTTTAATTTGATCTAAATTATGAAATTGATCCATTTCAAATGGAGATGATCTTTTTCCATATTATATTTTAAGGGAGAATTGATTAGCAACATGATTATTTATCTATGTATGTGAGTTGGATGAGATGTGCTAATTTTTTTTTTGGAGAGAAACAATTTAGATAATCATAAATTAGGGGAAGCATGGTTTTGAATATAATCACCCACCTTCTTTTTGACGGGGCAGCTTGGAGCAAAAGAGCATTTGAAGTAAGCTCTAGGACAGGGATTATCTCTGGTGACCTTCTGTCCATATTTCCTCCATTGATATCCATCCTTCACAACCTACAAAGTCATGAAAGTAAGTAAAGCATGTAAATTAATTTACGCCCAATATGCATGTTCGGCCAAAAAAAGAGAGATATAGTAATATATGGATCTATGCGAGTAAATAACTTACAAGGCTAGTATCAGATGCTTCAGTCTTGACACAAGACCTTGAGATTTTTGCCTTGATTGTCCCTTCTCTAGGTTTCTTGCATGATTCATCATCAGTTGAGCTGCTCTCTGAGTTGCCATTAATTCCATTGGCATTATTACTAATGTTGTTACTACTTTCAGACTTCCTTTTCCTTGAGGGGCTAAGCTCCTTTTCGGGGTTCTTGCTCATATAATCCATCAACTGGCTTCGCAAATCGTTGTAGTTCTCACACATCACTGTTAGCATTTCAGTTAGCTTCCTATTTTCTGCACTCACTCGATTCAATTCCTCCACCAAAGCACCAGTCTGAACACAATTAAACACAATAACTTTAGCAGTACTCCGTATATATTTAAAACATTGATGGTGGAATATAGTACCAAAACAATTTTCAGACATGCAATGCAATTAATTAAGAGCAACTTTTTCATAAAAGAAATAAATTTTACAAATCAAGTTTCAGTAGCAATTTTGGTTTAACATTTAGTGACTTCAATGAAGGAAGTAGCACTACATATGAAGCAACCTTAAACAATGTCATTTTTGTTGGGGAAAAAAAAGTTCCCAATTTTATTTGCTGGAGTCAAAAGAACCTTGCTCAACTTCATTTTCATTAGGCCAATAACTTAATATAAATTCACGTTTATCTTTCTACTTCATAGCCTTCAATTGACAGCCACAAAAGGAATAATAAAATAAATAAATAAAACATAATCACAAGGAAAAACAAAGAAAAGAGAGAATGAACCAACCTCTTGTTTAACTGAGAGCTTCTTTTCAAAGTCTATAAAATTGCTTTCCATCTCTTCGTTCTGGAACCCAAAAAAAAAAAAAAAAAAAAACATAGAAAGAAACTTCTCAGTTGATGAATTCAAGTATATATGATATTAATAAGAGCTAGAGCTAGAGCTAGCTAGCTTCTGGGAATGCTAGATTAAATTTTCCACAAGTACGTACCGGTACAGAAGCAACATTAACATTAAGATCCAAGCAAGTACTTCTCCATGAAGAATAATCCATAGCCGGCGAGTTCGAACTAGTCCAACCAAATCTTCTTGCAAAACCCAGAACCCAAGTTTCCAGAAGATGCTAGCTAGTTTGACCAAAAGAGATAAAGCTGTGTAATTACAGAATCCTCAACAAAAACCCAGACCAAGTCACAACTTTCAAGTGTGAAGAAGTGTTCAAATTGTTAAAATTCCTGGCAAGTGAACCAAATGGATGAGCATATATATATAAACCAAAAAAGATCAACTTGTTGTAAAAGGAAACTTGGTGGAAAGAGAGTTCAATTAGCTGAAGAGCTGGCATGAACTTTTTAGTTGCATATTTAAAAGTATATATTTATAGTAAAAGGATAAGAGTACTGCATGGGCTCGCTTTTGTTTGGCGTGCGTTAATTTGGTATTATTTTATGAATGTGATAGGTGTGTCGGTTGCCACCAGAATTCTTTGTACACTTAAAAAAAATTTCAAAGTCAAGCTCGCACACCATCAAATTAAAATATTATAAAAATAAAAAAAATAAAAACAATGGGTTGGGTTGGGTGTGGTATTGGTGTAATTTTTAAAAGAAAAAAAGAGTCTGGAAGAAGTTCTAAATTGACACGATACTTTATTTCTTTCTACGCTTTTAATAATGTAGGGTCTGTAGGGCCTTCACTTTCTTGTCACGTTTCCAAGCATTTTCCACGTTCCATGCAACATCCTTAATCTTTTTTTTTTTTTTTTTTTTTTTTTTCTACGCGCTTCACTCTTTCTTGCCAGATCTTCATTTTCTTTCTTCTATTCTATATGCTTCCTTTTCTTTTTAGTGAGAATATATATATATATATATATTTATATACTAATTGATTTTAATGATCGAGTGGTGGGAAAGTTTTATTATTCCAATTTCTATATATTATATTAAAAAATATGTGAAGGAAGTTATGTCTCTTCTTATTCTTATAAAGTATGAAAGAAATTATATTTTTTTGAGAAGACCTAAACTTACATTTAATTTTATAACATGCTTCGTTGTCAATTTGTGAATAGATTTTAGCACTTACAATGGGACCATCAAAGATATTTATTGGGAAAAAAAAAATTAGACACTTCAATCAAAAGATGACACTTTAGCATATTATAAATTTGAGTGTGTCCCTTGTATTATTCATTGTTTTAATTAATAGCATTTCAATTTTTATTTTTATTTTTATTTTTTTACTTAAAATTTCAATATTTTTTATTTTGATTTAGTTTAATGTACTTGAAGCAATGTCAAGTTATTATGTCATAGTGTAATGTATCATGTGATACATTGTACTTGACAGTTGACACTACAATATATCACAAAAAGCAAAAAGAAAAACTATGTTTCACGAGGCTTTTTACTTGTACTTAGGACTTGCTTTTTTGGTTTTTTCCATTTTTCATGAGATTGGTTAGAACTTAGAACTTAGAACCAAAAAAAGTCCACCGACATCGTTACTAGATTGAGATGGGGCAAGGTTATTAACTCCAAAGGTTGAGCAATTGTTCCGATGTTAATTAATTAAAAGTAGCCTTTTTAGATTTATAAAATAGTTGATGTGGTAGGAGATAAATTGAACTGGATATATCTCTAAACCCTCCCGGCCTCCCGTTAAGTTAACAATCAAATTGAACCAAACCGATAAAGTAAAGTAAATTATACTATTTCGTGTCAACATTAGAACATCATGTGCTTAGATATAAAATGTCAAATTAGTTTACGATAACTTCTTTCTTGTTATCACTTTTGGTGATACCGCAGTTGTCTAATTAATGTCACATTTTCTAGCCTGGGTGGGAGTGTGGTGTCTACCTAATAATGTTAGTTTCACAATATTTTCATAACAATTTTTAGTTGGTAATCTATTATTGGTAGGTAAAAAAGTAATGTCAATGGTAGGCCTAGATTAGAACCAGTAACACTGATTGCCACCTAAGATTTGTTTTGAAAATATTGTAGACTTATATTAGCATTACTCTCGTCTAGTACCTTTTTTTTAATTAGTACTTTTTTTAATTATGAGCTTTTTAAAAATGAGGTTATAGAAAAAAATAATAAAGTTTAAAAAAAATTGTAGTTTGAAAGATATTGTTTGATAATGCATTACCAAATCATTTGATAACAAATTATTTTATCAATTAAACTAATTGCAACTCACACTTCTAAATTAGTTTAGACATTTATAGTGTCATTTTGAATTACAATACATATATTGTGGTTTGACACTATTATAATTTAGTATACAAAACTTCAAATGCTATGATTCAGCCCATAAATTTTTTACTAAAATAAAATCATTAGATTTCTTTCAATTTTATACTTCTAAAATAGTTTAGACATTTATAGTGTCATTTTGAATTACAATACATATATTGTGGTTTGACACTGTTATAATTTAGTATACAAAACTTCAAATGCTATGATTCAGCCCATAAATTTTTTACTAAAATAAAATCATTAGATTTCTTTCAATTTTATATGATATGGAAATATTTATTATTTAATTAATTCCACCCCCTTAAAATATCTCTTAATTTTTTTTATTTGAGATAAAAATCTTATTCTAACCTAATTTATATGTATATGTGTGTAAAATTCACTGTTAGAGACTTGAACCTGACCCTTACCCTTGCCCTCCATCCCACAAGAACTTGTACTTGTAAAGAGTGATCATCATGTTAATGGTGTGTTTCTCTCAATTTTCTAAAAGAAAAACAAACCAAGTAGTTAAATTAATTTACTAATTTACATCTCATGTAGGTCTTGAAGAAATGGACTCGAGATCAAATCATATGTAGGGGGACTATGGTGAGGAAGACCAGTACTCGCAACGGTTGAACCTACATTTTTTATAAAAATTATAACATACACCCAATGTACTATACCTCTCTCATGCATATAGATAAGCCTCATATATAGGACCTATAGATAATATTAAGGGCGGTGTTACAGCCTATTCAGGGGGTTCAAATGAACCCCCTAACTTCAAAAAAAGAGTAATAATAATTATATATATATATATATATATAAAATATTTTTTTTGTTAGTTTAATACTTTAATTTATTTTTAAAAATATTTTTTTGCACGCCTAACTTAAATCTTGCACACCCTTATTACAAGTATTTTCGATTCTAAGAGTAAAGAGTAAGTGTTTGTGAATTGTAAATGTAATTCTTTTTTTATAAGTTTATATTATATGTGTGTGAGTGTGTCTAATATTGATTGTGTACATTACTTTTTGTTATAATGTTATTTGTATAAATTATGATGTGTGTGGATGTTTGTGTGTACAATATATAATATAATTTTATATAATTTAATAATTAGGAAATAAAGAGGATTTTTTTTACATGTGTGTATATTGTTATCGTATTATAATAACTTTTTGTTATAAAATTAGTAAAATTCAAGAAAAAGATTGTAAAATTAGTGATTGCTCAAGCATTTGATTGGTTAAGTAAACACGTAGTGTATACTTATATGTATGAATGAGTGTGATTGTGTGCGTCAATAATTAATACGGAGCTAATGAGTTGAGATTAGTCATTTAATCTAAAATGTTTTTATAAAAACAAAGTCAAATAGATAATAACAACTGTATAAAGATAAAAATGTTAGACGTACTTAACAAAATAAAATGGTCATAGGCTCATAGCTACCCACATTGGCAATAAATGCTTGTAATGAATTATCATGTAACATTCAAAATTTGAAAACTTGTAGAATAAAATTGTAAAACTTCACGTATTATTATTATTATTATTATTATTATTATTATTATTATTATGTCAATAACTCGATATATTTAAGTTCTTTTTTAATTAAAATATTTTAATGACCCCCTAAACAAAATTTTTAGAGCCGCCACTGGATGATATCCAATTTAATATATAAGAGAGGGTGTAATAAATTGATTGCACTGAATAATTTTACCCGTTGCTAAGCAAGTTTATTGAGCAACTATTTGTTCATCCTGATTGTGAAGAATAACTTGGAGCCTTTTTTTTGTTCAAATGTTTATTTGCTTTTTTGTTGATTTTTAAATGAGATTTGCTTATTTGTTGAAAGTTGATAAAAGTATAATTGAGTTTAGGAGGAAAAAAAGTAAGGTTTTTAAAAATTGTATATAAAGAAATAAGCTAAAATATCACAGGTTAAAAATTTTTTTTTTTAAAAACCAATCCAAACACAAATAATTCAAATAACTCTTTATTTTTGGACATTGTGATAATATTACATTTTTCTTGGTGGTTTCTTGTCTTTTTTTTTTTTTTTTTTTTTTTTTTTTTTTTTTTTTTTGTAGGTAGGCACCTAGATTTTACTTGCCCAAGTGTGTGTAATGATCAATTACTTCTAAAATTCTATGAAAATATGCTTTCAACATTTTCAAAAAGACTGGCTTTGCAAGAAAATCATTCATCGACTTTGAAAGGTCTTATAGGAGCATATCTTGACCTTTTATCCTACTGTGTATCGGATTATTTGTTATTCACCTAGAAATATTCTAGGGTTTTTGGACTGTAAATGTCATGTCCTTGTAATGGGGTGCTTTTAGTCATAAAAATACAACCAGTTTGTGCTTGCAGCGATTGAGCATTGATAATTTTGAAATGCCATTATAATTATTATGTACATATTAAATAAATAAATCAATTAGATTTTAAAGAAAAAAGTTAAATCTCTAAGAGGTTTTTATTTTTTGAGAAGAGAATCTCTAAGAGATTAATTGTTCAAATAGAAAGTAAAAATATTAAATTAACAATCGTATCTAAAAACCTCTAAATTTAAGTTTTAAGAAAAAATTAAAAGAGTTAATTCCTTTTTTTAAAAAAAATAAAGAATTTAATAATAGTAATAATATATAAACATGCTTTGTAAGGACATGGCAAAACGGGCGGGTCAAGTCGGTTTGAGTCGGGTCAAACGGGTTGCAGGTCAAAATGGTCATTTTAAGCGGGTTAAAAAAAAAAGGGTTCAGGTCAATCGGGTTGCGGGTTGGATCGGGTTGACCCGTATTTTTCAAATTAATTTTTTTTTAAGAAAACAACATGTATTTGCCATTTAAAAAGTCATGCAACAAATTACTTGATGTAAAATGCATTACTTTGAATTCACCACTTATATCAAGAATTAATTACACTTATTAATACTTATTCAATAATTTAAAAATTATACAAATCCTAACATTACTATCTAAAACAAAATAACATAAAGATAAGTAAAACAAATATACAAGTTTCATTTCTGAACAATATCAACATCCCAAAATATAAAACAAAATTACAAATGACTTATTGGATAATTCATTTGACAAAGAATAAAAACATATAAGAAATTTACAATTTTGAAAATTAATTTTATAATCTATTGGTAATTGTGGTTGACACTTGATTTCAATTTGAGATATATATTAAAGTTTACTTGTTTACTTATTTATACATGGTCTCTTTTATGAATATCATATCATTGTTAAGTAATACACACTCTAGAAAATATCATAATTTATTTTGAAAAGCCGTTTATTTTAGACATAAATTGTTAAAAAATAGTTCTAAGCATTCATAATTTATGTTAATTTGATATTTTGGCTTCATTATTTTCACATTTGTAAATGTTTCTCACACATGTTTACAATTTTAAATCTATGTTTTTAACTATATTGTAATCAGATTATCTTGGCATGTACTTTGCTATATGATATCTAAAAATCTTTACTTATTACAGAATGCTTAATCATTCATCTTTCAATTAATTTGTATACAGTTACGTAAATGTCTCAATTAAAACTCACAACAAATAATTAAACCAATATTGTCTTAATTTTTTTTTAACCCAAAAAAAAGTTTTAAAAAATGGTTCGGGTTCAGGTCAGGTTACGGGTCAAGTCAGGTTGACTCACAAAAAATACGAGTTGGGTCACGAGTCAACCCGTTTTTGCTTCGGGTCAAAAAAATCGAGTTCGGGTCATGTATTTTTTGGGTTGGGTCAAAAAATTCTGACCCGTTTTGCCATGTCTACATAAGGGCCACTAGCCGTAAAGATTCTTTAGCATGACAATATTAGCTCAAAATCATAAACAAGATTTGACATCCCTCCAATGCTTTTGTATGGCTTTTGTGCACATAAAAAGTATTACATTAATGATACATATCCTAAAATGATCGTGCATCAATTTTGTTTCCCTTCTTGTGAAAAGAATTAAACATGACTCTTTTTTTTTCCCCCTTGCTGAACTAAAGTATATGTCTTTTGAAAGTTGAAAATTAAGGGGTTGTTTGGATTTGTGGGTTTCCATCACTTATCACCCAAAATAAGTGGGTCCCATGGAGAAGGTGCTTGTTTGGATGGGTTTTAGAGTTTTGTTTCCATCACTCAGTTTTCACCAAACCAGATAATGAGTTACTGAAAACAAAAAAAAAACAAAAATTAGGTGTTTTTGAGTTACAAAAATAGAGTAACGTGTGGCAATTTCATAAATACCCTCACATTAGTGGGCCTCATGGTTAGAGAAGAGTCAAATCCACAGCTCCTTTTTGTACTCCCCACCAACAGCTCTAATGAGCACTTGCTTCCACAACTACAACCCCATCTGCATAGCCACATCACTATATTTTTAAGGAGGGGGCAAGTAGGGGTTCTGAGAGCACTAGTAGCCTAGGTTAGTGTGTGAGTCCCACATTTTTGAGTTTTTGGATTTGAAGACATAATTGGGTTTAGGTGCCAAATTGGGTCAAGGTGATATTTAATGATTTTTTAAGTGATAGAAAATAAGTTAGAGGGTAATAAGTGATGAGTGATGAGTGATGATATTTTTCCACTCAAACAAGGCCTAATACTCCTTTTGGACTCTTGCCAAAACTTTTGGATTGTCTTATCCGAATTTATTATTTAGGATTATTAATTACTGCATATATATTAATTTAGTGTCTACTGATTATTGCTTAACATGTGTTTATTGTATGTATCTTTCTTTCTTTCTTTCTTTCTTTTTTTCTTTTTTTTTAACAAGATAAAATTTCTAATCTAGCCTAATTTAAGTGTATATATGTGTGAAACTCCCTCCTGAAGACTTGAACCCCGACCCTTATCCCCCATACTCCACAAACACTTATACTTGTAGAGTGACTATCGTACCAAAAGTGCACTTTGTTTATTGAATGTTTCTAAAAAACCTGTGTTATTGTATGTCTCAGCAGCACTTACTAGGATTCCAGCACACGTGCACACACACACACACAAAAAAGAAAGGAGGAGGAGGCAGCACTTAGGATTAGGAGGCCTACTACATGTAGGTGAGTCGAGGGGACGAACTATCATTTCGGTGAACACGTGCGTCTATTGTCACTTGCAATTTGTGACAAGTTGTGGAAAACGTGCATTATACTAAAATATTATTCACTCTTTTTTTAATCTTTTTTTTAATTCACCTTGTTGCTAAGCTGTTCACTAGGGAAAAATAATAATAAATATAAACCCTGACAAAATAGTCCTCTTCAAAAGCTTTTCATTCATTAAAATTTCAATCCTGTGGATTAAACTAATTGTTTTGATGAATATACATGAATATCAAGAAATATTAAAGTGATCAAAGATTAATAACCTTTTTAATATAAGATGCAAAAAAAATATTAAAAAAAAAAGACTTTATCATTACACACAAAACATGAGTTTGTGATCTTATTGACATAAAATTTATCATGCATATTAAGAAAAATGAAAATATCAAATCTAAGAATCATATTTTCAAAGTATTAATCCACTAAAAATTTATTAAACTAATGGAATATTGTAAAGAGTTACACTAGGCGTAACTTAACCTTAACCTATATACTGAATTTGATATTTTTGTTTTTGTTTTTTTTTTTTTTTTTAAATATGCATGCTGAATTTCATGTTAATGAGATGTTATTTACTATATGAGAATTGTTGTTATTCATGAATTATGTGTGTGTGAACTTAATTTGTGATGTTTTATGAGTTTTAATTTAAAGTAGGATACTTTTAAATCTAATTTAAAAAATTATAAATATTATTTAAGGGGATAGAGGTAGGGACAAAGAAACCTCCTCAAAGTAGGGTTAGGGCGGGAAATAGGAAGCCAACCTTAGTAATTAGTAATAGTGGTGATATTGTATATTATGATTTTGGTAATGGTAGTAGGGAGTTAGTAGTGTAAGGTGATATTAATGACGGTAGTGATAATGATGATAGTAATGGTGATACTAATGATGAAACTAGAAGTTGCTATAGCGATAATTTTATAGTTGTTGTAGCTATTATAATAGTTTGTTTTAAATTTTATTTTATTCTTGTCATATTATTATTTTTTATATTGTAGATAGTATTTATTTTATTTGTAAATATTTTTTAAGTATAAATGTCAGCTAGAAAATACTAGAAAATATCAATCTAAATATAAAAAATTAAAAAAAGGAAAAAGAGAGAAAAGAATCTATAATTTCAATTATGATTTGTTGTTACATTTTTTTTACTAGCAATATAGAAGATATAATAGAAAATTTAGATGAAAATTTCCCAAATAAACAAGAAATTCATAAAAATGAAGCAAATAGGAAATAATGAAATCATATGTGAAGGGGCAAAATTTAGCACAATGGACTTTCACCACATTGGGCCTGACGGATCCGAGCCCATGGGCCGGCAACAGTAGAGCCCAGGGGCCTAGAGCAGTTCCATATTCTTGTCGCACACGTATAGTCTCCAACGAAATCAAAAACCTAGCGCAAAGAGCATTTCGAAAAATACGCGCGTTAATCCCCTCTACAAGGAAATGTCTTGTCCATCACGTTTGAGATTACTCAAGAGGATTCCTATAAGGAAAAGACTTCCACATCAAAGAGGAGAGGTCAACCTACTACTATAAAAACCTCAATACCCTCGCAAATCAAGGTACGCATAATTTACCCTCTCTAGCACTCTAGAGTTGAGAACGATTCTAACTTGACCATCGGAGGGTATTTGGCCGACACCACACCGGTGCCCTCGACGAGATCACTTCTTTCTTCTTGCAGGTTGTTAGCTTGAGCGAGCGTGGATCATGTAGCTCACTGGTGATTTTACGGCATCATCAGTTGGCGCCGTTTGTGGGAACGCGAAGAGTTTAAGCCAGATTATCGCCTCCCAGACATAAGAGTCGCATGGTACTCACTCACTCGATGGCTACCACCAACAACGTTCAAGAAGACGAGCCACCGAGATCTACTGCATTAGAAAGGTAGGTCCAGACTCTCATGACAGCAGTAGAACGACTCACAAAGCAGAACCATGATCTGGAGGAGCAGCTACGCCAAAGGGATGCAGAACCTAACCTTCAGGAGCAAAACCAGGAAGGTAACAGTGCCGAACGAAGGGAGCAGGAGAGGCCAGAAGGCAGCAACGCCCCAAGCCGACCGGAGCGGCAAAACATAAGCCTTCCGTCTCTCATGGATTTTGCCCCTCCGCCTATCATCGCAGAGATGCAGGCGATGAAGGAGCAGATAGAGGTCATGATGAATGCCCTCAAGGGACGAGTATCTTCTGATCTTGACGATTTAGTGAACAAAACCGACTCACCATTCACCACGTCCGTCAACTCATTCCCCCTGCCACCGAAGTTCCGGATGCCCCAAATCGAAAGCTACGACGGGGTCAAGGACCCCCTCAATCATCTAGAGACCTTCAAGACCCTGATGCACCTTCAGGGGGTACCAGACAAGATTATGTGTAGGGCGTTCCCGACCACGCTGAAGGGGCCTGCGAGGGTTTGGTTCAATAGGTTGACACTAAACTCCATCAATACTTTCAAGGAGTTGAGCGCCCAGTTCACCTCACACTTCATAGGCGGACATTGGTACAAAAGGTCCACCACGTGCTTAATGAGCATCAAGCAGCGAGAAGACGAAACACTACGGGCCTACATAACTCGTTTCAACAAAGAAGCCCTTTCGATTGACGAAGCTGACGATAAGATACTCATAGCTGCATTTACTAGCGGGCTACGGAAGGGTAAGTTCTTGTTTTCCTTGTACAAGAATGACCTAAAGACCATGACGGACGTTCTCTACAGGGCTACCAAGTACATGAATGCAGAGGATGCATTGCTGGCCCGCGAGGAAAAGCCTAAGAAGAGGGAGAGGTAGGAGGACACGCGGCAAGATAGGGGGTGAAAGGTCGCTAGAACCAGGGATCAACGTGATGAAAAAAAGTGCCCTAGGCCCCCCACTGGAAGATTCACCAATTTCACCCCATTAACCGCCCCGATCGACCAAGTATTGATGCAAATCAAAGATGAAGGAGCATTGACTTTCCCTAGAAAGTTGAAGGGAGACCCCAACAAAAGACCAAGAGACAAGTATTGTCGTTTTCACCGAGACCACGGGCACGACACAGCCAACTGCTACAACTTGAAGCAGCAGATTAAGGCCCTAATCAGGCAGGGGAAGCTATAGAAGTTCGTCAACAGGGAAAGAACTGATACACCGGAGGAACAGGCCCCACAACGAGAGAACGAGCACCCTAGACCACCCATAAGGGACATAAGGATGATCATAGGAGACACAGCCGCAACCGGATCTTCCAAGAAAGCCCGCAAAACCTACCTTAGGATGGTCCATAGCGTCCAACTCACAGGATCCGTACCAAAGATACCGCGAATAGATAACCCCGTCATAAAATTTTCAGAGGAGGACGCTCGGAGACTTCACCATCCTCATGACAACGCGCTAGTGGTCAGCCTGCAAATAGGGGATTATAACATGCACCGGTTCTCGTCGACAACAGCAGCTCAGCAGACATCCTGTACTATCCAGCATTCCAGCAAATGAGGATCGACAAGGAACGGTTGACCCCAACGAACGCCCCACTCGTGGGATTTGGGGGTACGAAGGTGTTCCCTTTGGGGGCAATAATACTAGCTGTGTCGGCGGGTGACTATCCTCAACAGATCACTAAGGAGATAACTTTCCTCGTAGTCGACTGCTCGCACGCCTACAACGCCATCCTCGAGCGACCCATTCTCAATTCCTGGAAGGCAGTAACTTCAACATACCACTTGATGATCAAATTCCCGACGGAATATGGGGTGGGAGAACTGCGGGGAAATCAAGTAGCAGCGCGAGAATGCTATATTGCCATGTTAGAGATGGAGGATCAGCAGCAAACGATGTGTATCGAGAAGCAGCGAGCATTAGCAGAGCTAGTTGAAGAGCTAGAAGAAGTAAGACTTGACGATACGCAGCCTGAACGAACGACTAAAATTGGCACACTAGCCAGTTGGCCAATACGCCAGACGATCATGACTTTCCTAAGAAATAACCAAGACGTCTTCGCCTGGAGTCATGAAGACATGCTAGGAATCGACCCCTCGGTCATGGTCCACAGGTTGAATGTGTCACCCTCCTTCCCTCCAATCTGGCAAAAGAAACGAGTCTTCGCCCAAGAGTGGAACAAGGCCATAGCCGAGGAGGTTCGGAAGTTACTGGAGGCAGGTTTCATCCGGGAAGTATACTATCCCGACTGGTTGGCGAACGTCGTTATGGTTAAAAAGGTCAACGGAAACTGGAGGATGTGCGTAGATTTCACAGACCTCAACAAGGCTTGCCCCAAAGATAGCTACCCACTCCCACGGATAGATACCCTGGTGGATTCGACTGCAAGACACCAGCTCCTAAGCTTCACGGACGCTTTCTCTGGCTACAACCAGATCAGGATGGACGAATCTGATTAGGAGAAGACCTCCTTCGTCACAAGCCAGGGATTATTCTGCTACAAGGTGATGCCTTTTGGACTCAAAAATTCTGGAGCAACATACCAAAGGCTAATGAACAAGATGTTTGCACATCAGATCAGCAGGAACGTTCAGGTTTATGTTGACGACATGCTGGTAAAAAGCCTGCACAAAGAAGATCACCTAGACGACCTTAGAGAAACATTCGATACGCTCCGATCGTTCAACATGAAGCTGAATCCGAGCAAATGCGCATTCGGAGTAACGGCGGGAAAATTCTTGGGTTTTATGGTATCCCAAAGAGGAATAGAGGTCATCCAGGAGAAGGTGCGGCCATAATGGAGTTGGAACCACCAAGGACGGTTAAGGAGGTCCAAAGTCTAAATGGAAAGATCGCAGCTCTAAACAGGTTCGTCTCAAGGGCGACGGACAGGTGTTTACCATTCTTCCGCACTCTAAGAAAATCATTTGAGTGGGCGGAGGAATGCCAAACGGCCTTCAACGACTTGAAGATGTATCTCTCGTCTCCACCGCTGCTCAGTTCGTCCGTGCAAGGCGAAGAACTCTACCTTTATTTGGCCGTCTCACAAGCCGCAGTAAGCGTAGCTTTGGAGAGGAGGATGGAACACAGAAACCCGTTTCCTTTACCAGCCGTGCACTCCGTGGAGCAGAGGAGAGGTACCCTCAGATGGAAAAGTTGGCTTTCGCGTTGGTAATCACCGCCCGAAGACTTAAGCCATACTTCCAGGCGCATACAATCGTTGTCTTAACGGACAAGCCACTGAGAAAAGCCATGAATAGCCCAGAAGCAGCAGGAAGAATGGCTTTGTGGGCAATAGAACTAAGCGAATTCGACATCCAATACCGCCCGCAGACGGCCATAAAAGGGCAGGCAGTAGCTGACTTCATTGCCGAGTTCACTCTCGGGGAAGGCCAGTTGATAGAAGAGAAAGAACAGTGGAATATCTATACAGACGGATCCTCAAACAGACAAGTCGGAGGAGCCGGAGTAGTGATCCAAACTCCGCAAGGGGACAAGATACAATGTATGATCCGACTGATTTTCCAACAACCAACAACGAGGCAGAGTATGAAGCCTTGGTCGCAGGGCTAGACCTTGCAAAGGCCGCGGGAGCAGAAAACATAATTGTCCACTGCGATTCACATGTGGTGACGAGTCAGTTCAATGGCGACTATGAGTGCAAGAACGATAGAATGAAGAGGTATTTAGAAAAAGTGAAATACCGAATCAACAACCTTGAAGTCGAATTCATTCAGATCCCAAGGGAAGAGAACGAATGCGCTGACCACCTAGCAAAAGCTGCGTCAGCCGAATTCATGCTGGTTCCCGAACAAGTATTATCATTCGTCCAAATCTCCTCACTTATCGATGACGGAACAAATATGCAGGTTGTAAATTCTGAATATAACTGGACCACGCCATTGATCTCCTACCTAAAGGCTGGGGTGTTACCAGACGAGAAGGGCGCCGCAAGAAAGCTGAAAGTCCAGGCATCACGGTTCGTGCTGATAAAGGACGTCTTATATAAAAAGGGTTTCTCTCTACCGTACTTGAGTTGTTTGTGCAAAAAGGAAGCAGATTACGTGATGAAAGAAGTACACGAGGGTATCTGTGGGAACCACTCGGGCGCGCGATCATTTGTACACAAGTTGATCCGAGCAGGATACTACTGGCCTACAATGATGAAGGATGTGCAAGCCTATGTCCTGTCCTGCGACAAATGCCAGAGGTTCAGCAATCTCATCAGGCAGCCGTCTGAAGAACTGACACCTATGACGGCACCCTAGCCGTTCGCACAATAGGGACTTGATATCATGGGCCCATTCCCGACGACGATCCGACAGCTGAAATTCTTGGTCGTTGGCATAGACTACTTCACTAGGTGGGTCGAGGCAAAAGCCTTAGCCACCATCACGGAGAAAAACATTCAGAGTTTTGTCTGGAGAAATATCATATGCAGGTACGAGATACCCAGGGTACTGGTCTCTGACAATGGTAAGCAATTCGACAACAGCGCGTTCAGAGACTTCTGCTCGAAGCTAGGGATCAAGAATCACTACTCGTCACCCGCACACCCACAGGCGAATGGGCAAGTTGAAGTCACGAACCGATCCTTACTTAAAATAATCAAGACTCGTCTCGAGGGGGCAAAGGGTATCTAGCCAGACGAACTACCTAACGTCCTATGGGCATACCGGACCACAGCAAGAACACCCACTGGAGAAACACCATTCTGACTTGCATATGGAACCAAAGCTATCATTCCCGCAGAAGTGGGGCTCACGAGCTACCGGGTGGAGAGCTACGATGAAGATAAGAACAAAGAGGCTATACGCCTCCAGCTCGATCTAGTGGATGAAGTCAGAGCGGCAGCAGAGCAGAGGTTGGCGCGCTATCAGAATCTCATGGCGAAATACTACAACAACAAAGTGAGGCGTAGGGACTTCCAGGTCGGGGATCTTATACTACGGAAAGTAATGGGTGCCGCTAGAGATCCTTCACAAGGAAAACTCGGCCCCAACTGGGAAGGACCCTATAGGATCGCATCATGGCAAAGGAAGGGCACCTACCACCTCGAGACAATGGACGGACAAAAACTGCAGCACCCTTGGAACACGGAGCATCTTCGGAAATACTACCAGTAGAGAGAATATAAGAAACCAGGGATTTCCCAGTTTATTTTATTTTATTTTTTTAGCTACAATTTACTAGTTTTTCTTTGACTTTTGCTACAATCTTTTTGTGCCTTTTTAAGCCCAAGGGGGCAGGTACTTTTTCTACAAACGCATTTAATTTAAAGAAGAATATTCAAACACAGTTTTGATTTTCCACATGGATGTTTATTACGAATGGATATGCTACACAAAGTAGACGGACAGGCAACAAAGTCCACAAAGTGGACAGATCACCCAAAGGGTGAAATAACTGTCCACAAAGTGGACGGATCACCAAAATGGTGAAATAACTTACAAGTCCACAAAATGGACGAATCACCCAAAGGGTGAAATAACTTAGTCCACAAAGTGGACGAATCACCAAGATGGTGAAATAACTTAGTCCACAAAGTGGACGGATCTTCAAAATGGTGAAATAATTTAGTCCACAAAATAGACGGATCACCAAAATGGTGAAACAACTTAGTCCACAAAGTGGACGGATCACCCAAAGGGTGACATAATTTACAGTCCACAAAGCGGACGAACCACCCAAAGGGTGACAGTTTAGTCCACAAAGTGGACAGATCACCCAAGGGTGAAGACTTTTTACAGTCCACTGAGTGGACGGATCAATCAAAGGTTGAAATAATTTAGCCCATAGTGGACGGATCACAAAAAATGGTGAAAATAATTTAAACTCCACAAAGTGGACGGATCGCGCGTTGGCTGGAAACACTCGTGTTAGACGGATAACGGATAAGACGGGTATTTTCTCAATCTCCCCTTCATAAAGAGGACGGATATTTAAGAAAGTCTCAAACAAAAAGTATTAGAAAGCATAAAAATAAAATAAAGCATTAATAACGGATAAAACCCCCAGGGGGCAACTTTTTAATACAAAAATAAAGGACGGATTGTTCTCAAAATAAATACAAAAAGAGAGATGTAATATCGATCTACATTTTTGTGTCGGCATCTTGGATATTCTTCGCTGGAACTGATTCTCCGTCACCCTAAACCGCATCTTCACCAAAGAGGTCGTCTGTATTCTCTGAAGCGACGGGCAAAGCAGACGTCTGGTCTTGATCATTGACATTTATCATTGACACGTCCAATTCAGGGTAGGCTTTCTTAAGTTGACGGAGTGCATCATCAAAGCCTTGAAGGAACGACCCCCCCAGCTTTCCCAACAAAGCGTCGGAATCATGGTATTCACGGACCGCAACCTCCTTAGCTTGACGGAGCTGTTCCTTCAAGTCTTGGACTTCCTTTTCTTTGGCTTCCAAGGCCTTCCCAGCTTCCTCCGTCCTCTGCTCAAGCTCTTTTCTCGCCTGTTCTGAAAGGTCAAACTCCTTCTCCATTGTAGACTTCCACTTATAAAGTTGACCAAGTTCATCCTCCGTCTGCTCTACCTTTGCTCGTACACGTTCCAAAGCCGCCTCACGGTTTAGACACCGGTCCATTAGGCCCTTCATCATAACCAATGACTGAAATAAACAAGATAAAGGTGTTGAACAAAAAGCTAAGCAAAATAGACAGACTCAAATCGACAGATAAAAGTTACCTGTGCAACGGCAAAGAGATCCGTCTCCCCCATCGCCTCTGTCGAATGATTGCCCAAGTCCTCGTAGTCCTCCGAGGAAATAATTGATGAAAGTTTCTCCAAGGCAAATTTGGAGTCATCACGGAAAAGAGGAGGAGGCTTCTCTTGGCTAGTGGACAAGGCCTTCATTAAGCCCTTGCCAGACCCTTGTTTTGCTGGGGTGACGGTCTTCGCACCCTCAGCCATCAACCCTACGACGGGTTCCAAAGGGACCTTCTGCTGCTTATGTGGACGGTCAGATTTGGACGGCTGTTTCCTCTTTATCGACGACACCGTCCCCTTGGGAACCACAACCTCACCCGACTCCTTTTGCTTAGTGGCCTGTGATTTTATCAGTGCCCTCCTCTTTGCGTCGTCCATATCTGTAATATAGGATGGATGAAGTTATTTACATAAATTAAAACCATTTATAAAAAGCAAAAGATGACGGATTTACGTCTGTGAACTCTTTCGTCGTATCTGATGGCTTCACGGGTAGGTTCGGGACCGTCACAATACCAATGGATTGCTTTCGGATTTACCAACTTCGCCCAAGTCCTTTCTTCCGGCTTTGTCTTCTGAAAAATCCTTTCTAGGAAACTAAACTCCTCAATACTGACTTGGGGGTGCCGTCTACCTGCAGAGGAAATAGACGGTTAAAGAAAACGACTATAGCTGACGAATGTAAAATATTAAGCAAATGTGACTGATTCATATGAGATGAATGTAAAACCCCCCAAGTTGTGTCGACGGGCATAAACTCCGTCTCTCCTGGACGACTCATCCATCTGTCACCCTCTAGGAAGAAATAACGACTCTTCCAGTCTCTATTTGAATTAGGTGTTTCAAAAATGACCTTCAGCAACGGGCTCCTACTGGCAAAACTATAAATTCCCCTTGACCTATCAATCTTGTCTGGACGGTAGCAATGAAGGAATTCACGCACCATCAGCCTCCGTGCACCGTCTGTCATTGCACCATAGAGAATCTCCATGGCTATGAAGACCCTCCAGGCATTTGGGGATATCTGGTTGACAGACAAACCCAGATATTTTAAAAGTTCTCTATGCAATGTACTTAGCGGAAACCTAAGTCCCGCCTTCAGCATCTGTTCATACACTCCGACACCTTCTACCCCGTCATAATAGCATTTCTCTGATACGTAAGGTAGATGGATTGAAATGTAGTCCGGAATTTGAAAGTTAACCCTAAATGTGCTGAAATATTTCTCCTTAATGACGGAATTGAATTTATGCACCGTCCACTCTGGTAGCATGATGAACTCCCTAAGTCCATCAGCACAAATGACGGGTCCCGACGGTAGATCCTCGCCGTCATCAGACGTTTCTTCTACTTCAACTATCTCCATATCCTCATTTGTTGAGGACGAGGAAGAGGCAAACGGAATCCTCTCTTCGCAGGGACTCTTTTGGTCTTTATGACCGGACGGGTATACTTCCTCGTATTCCGTCCCGTCACGAACCACTGACTGATTACTTGACGCACTAGACATTTCCTACAATTGACAATAAACCTAAAACTGACAGGTCTAAGAGTATTGACGGTTGTGTAGATCTAGCTAAATATAATTGCCAAATACAAGACTTGTAAATGAGAATAGCGATACTCACCGTTCTTTGAAGTAACTGAAGGTCGATGGTCGTATGGTCGACGGGTTTGTATGTACGACGGATTGCTCTGACAAGGCTGACAGTGGCGCTCTGACAATGTGTTTTGGCTGTAAAATGAAGAAATGAGGGTTGAGAAGTGTTATATATATACCTGAAGTGCACGGAAGATGAAGCGACGCTTCGATCCGATAGAAAATCCAATCGAAAAGCGACACGAGGCATGCTCATAAATGCTTAACAACCTGTCATCAAATAGTTGCAATCTGTCTCCTCCTGTAGAACCGTCAACTTCAGTAATCTTAAGCCGCCGTCCTAAATTTTCTTTGACTGTCAACCCCAAATAATACCAAACTGTCACCTTAAGGGTCCGTCCATATAAGTAGTGACGGACCCATAGGGTGAAGGGGGCAGCTGAAGGGGCAAAATTTAGCACAATGAACTTTCACCACATTGGGCCTGACGGATCCGAGCCCATGGGCCGGCAACAGTAGAGCCTAGGGGCCTAGAGCAGTTCCATATTCTTGTCGCACACGTAGAGTCTCCAAGGAAATTAGAAACCTAGCGTAAAGAGCATTCCGGAAGATACGCGCATTAATCCCCTCTACAAGGAAATCTCTTGTCCATCACGTTTGAGATTACTCAAGAGGATTCCTATAAGGAAAAGACTTCCACATCAAGGAGGAGAGGTCAACCTACTACTATAAAATCCTCAATACCCTCGCAAATCAAGGTACGCATAATTTACCATCTCTAACACTCTAGAGTTGAGAACGATTCTAACTTGACCGTCAGAGGGTATTTGGCCGACACCACACCGGTGCCCTCGGTGAGATCACTTCTTTCTTCTTGCAGGTTGTTAGCTTGAGTGAGCGTGGATCGTATAGCTCACTGGTGATTTTACGGCATCATCAATATGACATAAAGGTAAAAATAAAAATAATTATAAGGATGTTCAAACATGTATTATAACAATTTTTGATAGTATATAAAGACGAAATCATCTTGCAAATACATATATTACTTATAGAATTTTTGTTACAGTTGCTTCAACAAAAATAAGTTTTACATAATTAAAATTGATAAGATCATAATTAAAATTGATTTAAAAGCTAATTAAAATTTAAATACAAAAACATAATAGTTAATTTTTGGTATATAAAAAAAAAAAAGAATGAATAATTTTTAATTTAATTGATATCTAAAGTATAAAAATACATAACCTAAAGTTAAGGTCTTAACTAAGCCTTATACCGAATCGAGTGAGCCCTCCAGCATGGAATTGCAGCTATAGCGGAGAAACATAGCACACCAAAATTGAACCTGTTACAAGTTACAATTTATGAGTAATTAATAGATTGTCTAGTGACCTATTGTGAGAAATGGTTTACAATAATAACTTCATATTAAATCGTTAAAAGTTAGTTAAAATCTAAAACATTGACTTTTTTGTGCAGCACAAAGTTGGGGAGGGGTCACGGGGCTTGGTCACATAACCCATGAAAGTCAAAATACCTAATCCTTGATTAAAACTAATATAATAATTAATTAATAAATAAACTTAATCCCTATTAAAAGTACAGCAAGACTCAACCATGGACCATGACCAAAATTTTAAACTACAATAGTAGGTAGTCCATCCAATGAATTAAACCCTAAAAAATGGTGTATACAACACGTGTTCCTTCTCCTCCTCATTCATGAATGGATTTCTTTTATGTCTATGTCCAATTAATTACTGGCTGCAAGAATTATCCCTAGCTAATTTGTACGACAACCGTAGAAATCAACTTTTTTGGTCTCACTTCTCAGCACATGTTTTAGAATACTTATCCAATTCAACTTTCTTTTTTTCTTTCTTTTTTTTTTTTTTCTCCTTTTTATCTATTCTTTTTCTTTCTTTTGAGTTTAGAGTATTAAATGGTAAATATCCTGTGGAATGATTGTATACAATCACTCTCTCATAGTAAATAGATTTCACATACTTGTAAATCATATATACCATATAAGAAATTACTTTATATGGTCAGTCCACAACATTCTAACTCGAAAAGGGATTAATTAAAAGAATTTGCTAGACCATAACTATTTTCACACTTTGTTATAATATTAAGTTTAACTTTATGAGTAGTAGACAATCATTTTTAAGTGAATGCATTGGCATCCCTCACAATTTTACATTTTAATCAATTATGGGAAAAACATTATAAAGTAGGTTATGTTGCTAGACCTTCGGTTAATCAAATTATGATTTTGATTCTTCTACCCTGCTCCCCAAATAAATAAATAAATAAAAATAATTGAAGCTCCTTTTTTTTTTTTTTTTTTTTTTTTTTTATGGTTTGCTGAATGGAAGCTCAACTGTATTTGGTCCTATCCTCCTAGGACTTGACCTGGCTGAAAGTTTGTGGCCCCAAGACAAACCACCAAAAGACTGAAAAGTGAGATTCAAAGAGATATAAAAAAAAAAAAAAAAAAAAGGAAATAGTCATGTGTGAAAATGCAACAAACAAATCAAATAAACATTAAAGAAAATAACCGACAAAAAATGGACTTATGGAGAATCTTTGTCGTCATCTAATGTCGGCCCAATTAAACTATAGCGACAAGATTATCACCAAAAAAAAAAAAAACCAAAAAAAAACTATACTGACAGAGAAGGCTCTTTTTGAATTTTACTGCAATAGCAACATGTTCTTTTACCAATTACGAATCGTTTCACTTTCTTTTTAAATTTTCAAAGTCCTTAGAGCACTCACCCAATTGTATCATTCGGCTCACTTAAAATTAATTTAATTGTTTTTAGAGTGGAATTGATGAATTATTTAATTTATTTTGAAGGTAATATTATTTTATATTATGATATCTATAAAGAAAATAAATAAAAGAAGATGTAATGTGGGAGTTATTTTATGGATTATTCATATTAAACTTTTAGTCTTCTTATTAGTTAAAGAAAAAGATAAGAGATTAAAACCTATTTGGATTAGGAGTTTAAGTGTTATTAGAATCTTTTAGAGTTCTAGCATATCTTAACAACTCTAATTTGAGTTCAATTGGGAATTAAAGTCCTGTAAGCTTATTTAAGTTTTATGGGCTTTTTGGAAACTAAAGAGATAAGTTTTAGTGGTTTTAAATTCCAGCCCAAGTAGGAAACGTTAATTCTAGCCCAAGTAGGAAATGTATTTAACATGTAAATCTAAATTTATTTAAGAGTACTAATTGGAGTGGGATTGGACTTCCTAGACTGAATTGAAGTGTTATTTTAGAGGTATATACGGGCTCTTTTTAAGTCAGCCACATGAAACGTAGAGAGGGACTACAAGATTCCAAAAAAAGAGAAAAAAAATCAGTGCTTAAAGTGTAAAGGTTTAAGAGCATAGATATAGGGTTTCTCCACATTGAAAAG
This sequence comes from Quercus robur, assembly GCF_932294415.1. Taxonomy (NCBI): domain Eukaryota; kingdom Viridiplantae; phylum Streptophyta; class Magnoliopsida; order Fagales; family Fagaceae; genus Quercus; species Quercus robur. The sequence continues at coordinate 35,552,546 of NC_065538.1, forward strand.
AATAGAATAGCATGGTACTTCTAGAGGCAGCCATCAAGTTCATATTGTATTGAGGTAAACATATAACTATACATGCTGTATTGAAAATCATTAAACACATCTTTAACTTAGGATTCATCATCTCATAGTCACAAGGAAGTCTTAGAAATTATATTGATACATTCAAGGGAAAATCGACTATCATGGAAGTATCTATATAAACGTACATTAGTTTATTGATTTTGAAAGAGATCCTAATATATATATATATATGTGTGTGTGTGTGTGTGTGTGTGTGGAGTAGTATCACTATTATTTATAAGTTAAGCCTATATGTATCCATAAGTGGTGTTCAATGGTATATATATAGGTATAACAGATTGTAGTATTAGGGATTACACTGCAATTATATAAAATATAATATAGACATGATGTATATTAGAGCTATGTAAGATTTAAAGTTGTGAAATCTTCACAGTGGCTAAGGAAAAGTTTTATAAGAGGACTTTTTGTTATTTGAAACCTACCCTTATTGAGTTATTTAATCCTTAAAGGTTCTAGTTGACATTGTTCCGAACAATTGAAGTGAAGCTTGGTTTAGCAACTAGAGGTAAGTGGATTTCAGAACATGACGTCTCACAAAACGTGTGTCTATATATATATACACATATTTGCAAAAGTGAAGTTTTAAAATCTTATATCATTGCCAATGCTTTATACATACTTGAATTTTATTAATTATTGTAAGTTTCTTTGAAATTATATCTGTTAAGAATAACTCAAAAACTATATTTTTAAAAAAGTATTCATTATGTGATATATGATCTGTAGTAACAATATTGTAATAAAGAAAAAAAAAAAATCAAGTGGTTAGCTAGACTGTCTGCAACCTTTGCCAACATTGGATTAAATGTTATGGTGGTCCTGTGACCACCCTGGCTTAGAGGTGGAGCTGCCACTATTCTTTAGACTGAAATCTGGTAGTACTATGCTAACTCTGTACCATTTTGAAACTTTTTTTTTTTTTTTTTTTTGTATAGAATACAATTTTGAAACTCGAATAATATTGGTCGTTAGCATGTGGTTTTATGATGACATATTTCCGTGTACAAAGTGTTTAAGGATCTAGGAGAAAGAATGTTTGAGTTGTATCGTAAACAGCATATTGTAACTATCTTAAAAGAAAAAAAAAGAAAAAAAAAAAAGAGGATTAAGTAGGTTGTGTAGTCGATGTACAATTTTTCAATTGGGTAAAACTTGGGTATAGTATTTAGATCCTGTTATTTAGGTTTCACTCTTAAAATTCAGCTATATGACTACTTAACCAAAAATAAACTTCCATCTTATGAAAAATATGCCATATGACTGAATTTTAAGAGGAGAATCTAAAAAACAATACCTAAAGTATTGTATATGTTATTTACTGTCAGTATATGTTGTATTGAACAATATTTTTTTTTGTTTTTGCTGGGAGTTGTATTGAAAAATATTAGATTACTTTGGTCAATATTAATTGATTGCTAATGTCCACTGCATTTATCATTCTGAAAATACAAAATAATAATAATAATAACTTGGAATGATTGTTCGATCTGAAGATGAAAACATACTAGAAAAAGATGTCATTTGATTAAAAAATAAAATTTAGTTCACATAAAGCAAGATATAAAAGGAATCCAATGGAAAGAGATGTATAGTCTTAAATTAGAGAAGAAAATTGGAGAGAAAAATTAACAAGAAGAAAAAAAGCTATGGAGAGGTGTCCAATATTTAGTCTTAGATCTTGTTAGGTATTTGTATCCAATGTTTAACATGATCATTAGATACACTAAAATTTTGAATTATTTAATGCTTCACTATTCCTATATATAACAAAGTAACAATATCATGGACGTCAATAGTCAATGGGTCTAGTAACATTTTCGAAATTTAAAGATTATAACGTTGAAAACAAGAATAAAGAAAGCTATGGATAGGTGATATTATTATAAACGGAATACGGAGGATATCATGGCCTTCTTTGTCAATGGTAGTGGTGGCAATTCGTGTTTGCGTGTCGGGTTTGTGTCGTGTCAACTCATGAGTATCTGATTATATGGGTCAATACTAACCCGACATGTTTGTTAAACGGGTCAAGATTCATCAACCCTAACACGACCCATTTATTAAACAGGTCAGTCGTGTCAATTTGTTTATTAGATTTTATCAAAATGAAAAAAAAAATTATGAAAAACAAATATATAAATAAATATTTTTAATATTAAATTTAGAACTAATGAGTAACTGCATCACAAATAATCATTCAAAATTAAAGCATATCTCAATATCATAAATAATCAATCACATTATGTCAAAGAAAATAAACCACAACAACTAATAAGTTTATATACCTAGGGTTTGAAGGGTATATTTGTAAAAAGTCATTTAATTAAACGGGTCAAACGAGTTTCATAGGTTGAATACTAACCCAATTCGTTTATTAAATGAATTAGTCATGTCAACTCGAATATGACACGAATCCATTAAGTCTCAACTCATAACCTACTAATTTCGTGTTGTGTCATGTCAAGTTTATGGATCGTGTCCAATTTTGCCACCCCTAGTCAATGGATCACCTTGAAGTCATGATCTCAAGATTCCCTCCAAACATTGAAGATTGCTACTGTTTATTTAAACCATTTAAGTTAATAATAATAATAATAATAATAATAATAAGGGAGTTAATATTGTACCGAATACTATTTTGGTTTTTAACATGGAGAACAAAATGTTTTGGTATTGATGAATTTTGGTGTACCATTTCAAGATTACCATTATTTATATATTTGTGTATTTATTTATATGTTTATAAAGATATAATTTAAAATGCATATATTTTATATGCTTAAATTTTAGCTTATATAGGTATATTAACCCAGTATATTAGCTTAAATAATATATTATATTATTTTTTAATTATTCATTTTTATTGTATTGTCTAAAACATCAATACCAACCTAAACACCTGAAAAATTTATAGTACAACTTGATATTTTATTTGATACTTTTCAGAAGGGTATTGATACTAGTTTAATGGTCGATATAATATATATCACCTCACTATAGCAAAATAAGTCTATTACAATAAGTGTTAATTCAACAAAATTAGTGTGGTGGTATTAGACACAATATCACATCTACAAATTAAAAGTTGTTGCAATAGTAACTTAAAAGTGATCAATTATTGTATCAACAATTATTAGTTGCAATAACTTATAATTTTCAATTGAAATAGTGGCTTAAATACCTTATTGCACTAGAATAATTTGTTGAAATAACTTAAAATAAAGAGATCATTCCAATAACTTGATACAAATTATTTTTGCAATCTACCAAAACAAAAGTTTTAAAGCAATAGCTTATTGCAATGAATATATCATTATAATAACTTAATACTAGTTATGTTACAATCTATTGTAATCATAAACATAAAGAGCTACGATGAAGATATCATTGTAATAGATTGATATTAATTATTTTACAATTTATTTTTGTAATGAAAAACATAAAGTTGCAATGAAGATATCATTGCAATAACCTAATATAAATAATTTTACAATCTAATTTAATGACAAATTTGAAACAATTATCTATTGCAAAGAATGTATCATTGCAATAAGATTCGTGAAATAATAATCTATAGTTACAAGATATTAGAAGCAATAAATTGTTTATTGCAACAACTTATATATTATTGTATCAAAGTTATCATTAAAATATATGAAGTTTATTGGAACCGAATTTTTCGTTGCATAAACTTATTGCCTCAAATTTTATTGCAAAACATCACAAAAACTATTATGATGATTCTGATGTTATTGTAATTATTATTATTTTGTTCCAATTAACATTTCTTCTTGTAGCATTTCTCTTAAGAGAAAGTCTATAGACACAAAAAAAATTGACACTTGTTGATATGATAGATTATTAATAGTAGGTAAAAAAAGTGATGTCAATAATGAGTTTAAATGAGAATCAATACTATACAAGCTTGCCATTGGTAAGTGTAAAAAATATTGTCAAATTTTTAATGTATGTTATTTCTTTCTCTAATTTGTCCATTTTCACAAGGTCTACCCACTTATATGATGTAATTATTTGATTCAAATAATTTTCGCCAATTATTTACAATCTATTACAATTAAGATTCGTGAAGTAATTAATAGCTTATTTTTATAAGACATTCGAAGTAATAAATTTTTTATTGCAAAAACATTAATATCATTATATCAAAATTATAATTAAAATAATTGGAGTTTATTGCAAAGGAAGTTTTTGTTGTACAATTTTATTCCACTCCCTACCTTTAAAACATTCTAAAAATCTTATGAACAGATAGTGTTGAAAATGGAACTTAGAACATTCAAATTTACAACACAACTTTCAAATCCATTTAACCCATCACTTGAATGTCTCTAAGAAATTGTTTAAATGCTATTGAACCGTATCATTTAAATTTAATCTCTTAAATTTAGTACCAAAGCTACACCTACTTTGGGATAGTTAAACAACTAAAAATAGGTTGAATTCAAGCAAGCAGGCCAACCATAGCTAGAAGCCACCTCTGAACAATTCATAACCGTCTTGTATTTTAGATTGATGGATCAAACCCACTGCCCAAGTGCCACGAGTTGACGCTTCACCCAATACCATTTTAGGCATAAATACAACAGGTTGCATATGATGCCATGCATGAGATAAGCAGTACACGCAACCATTGGTTGTGTACACACTGCGTTCATACCACTATTTTCAAGCTTCACCTACTTCTTCTCGATTTCTTTGAAAGCAGTTTGTCCGTCAATTTCATATTCTTTTGAAATTATATGATTAATTTTCATCGATTCTTATTCCGATTTAACAAGTCATTCATGATCATGAGTTCTTTATTTGTAACTTGTAAGTGACGTTTTTTTGTCTTTTTATACTTTAAAAAGGAAAATTTGGGGCAAAAACATTTTCAAAATATCAAATTCCAAAACATTTGAATTGCTTAAAACCTGTTGGGATAATACTCTAGCCGAAATCGGAACAGTACTAACAATATATAATGGTGATCGTTTAAATTGTTTGAGAATTGCAAAGTCATCTCATTTTCTCAGCCATTTATTAAAAAAGAAGAAGCAAAGTCTAGGAGTGGGAGTTGACTATAAGTACAACTACTTACTACTCAGCAATCTACTCGCAATTTGACATCGTGAATGGCACGTCACACGTGTTATATTAATATCTAGATAAGTCCTGTAAACTTTCTAGTTTGACTTGACAAGTACTTTCTCGGATTTTATTTTTTTATTTTTGGGGTGGGGATCACACGTTTTCCACTCGTCTTTGAATATAAACCGTCTTATCGATTACTTTAGCAAATAAATATATATTAAACTTTCCAAACAAATCCTTTCCAAAAAAAAAAAAAAAAAACTTTCCAAACAAATTTTAAATGTGAGATTTTCATTGGTTTGTTATTAATGAGTTAGAAATTAATTTTAATGGCATGTTTAAATTAGAATCAATAACAATTTACTACATATAATTTATTGTGAAAATATTGTAAATGTAGCACTAAAATATTAAATAGAAAAATATTTCTATATCATGAATTTAATTAATAAATATTAATAAGTATGTATAAACTCAAATTATAAGAATATGTAAAAGAGAAAATACCTAAAATAATTAGAATTTGTTTAGAGTTAGAGCAATAGAGTGTTTTATCTAAAAAAAAAATTACTTTTAAAAATTAATTTAACATTATTTATGATTCTAAAAATCAAATAAAAAGTATCCATTAAAATGTAGGATTTTAACAATTTATGTGGTAATATTACAAGACGTAAAAGAAAAAAAGAAAAAAAGTTAAAGACCTTCATTCTATATTAATAATTTAAATATATTTATACTGAGTTAAATGGCAAAAGCATGTCATTTGACACATTACACTCAGAGGGCATTTGGATCACGTAATATTACATTGCATTGTAATGTTTGGTTCATTAGTTACACCAGTGGCGGAGTCAGGATTTTGGTTCAGAGGGGGCAAAATTAAAAGGCAACATTTAAAGTGAAATTAATCTAAAAAATATTAATTGATAATAATAACAAAAATAAATAAACAATTATAAGAAAATAAATATATTTCATATCATTAAAATAAATAAACAAAAAATAACCAATTCATAGTTACTACAAAATCTACAACAAAAAGTTTACAAATTGATGTGGTAAAAATGTGATTAGTGTTATTTAAACAATATAATCAATAGGTGTTTGTGATTATTTTTTGTAATTGGTGACATGCTAATTTGTAAGATATAAATAGTAAAATTTGCAATATCTCTAACATCATTTAACAATAAAATACTGCAATAACTATCATAAATAGAGAAAATAATGATAGAAATTAAAAAAGAAAAAAATTGTGAAATAGGTGTCAAACGTGGAACAAGACAGAAGCTTACAAGAACAGTAGAATAGGTGAAAAGGGAATATGATTTGACGTTTGAGAAAACTCTTCTTTTTTTTTTTTCTTTTTTTTTTTTGTGTCAAAATTACTTTCCAGTTTCAACCAATTGGAGTCATTTTTCCTTTCTTTTTCTTGTGTCAGACTCAAAGTCCCTTAAAATTACAATTACATGTACATGGATATTTTAGGTGGAGTCAGGGGGGGCAGGTGCCCCCTCTCGCACCCCTCTGGCTCCGCCACTAAGTTACACTAACATGTTACCCATGCAAACACATAGATGCATTTAAAATTAAACATAATTTTTATTATAAAAATATAAATTATTAGTCAAATTATTATATATATATATATAAAAAAAATAAAAAATAAAAAAAATAAAAAACAGCATGCAACGTATGCATTAATGCATACATATAGATACATTTAAAATTAAACACAATTTTTATCATAAAAATACAGATAATTAGTCAAACTATATATATTTTTTAAAAGTAAACGTAAATAGTCACATATTAAAATTCTTACATAAATTTAATACTATTTATGATCATTTTTTTTCTTCTAATTTTTAATAAAATAGAACATGTGGTGATTTTTTTAGTGGTGACTTTTATTGAGTATATGTGATTGTTTATTTATTTATTTTATAGTTCATTAATATTAGATTCTTAATATTTTGTACTCATTAACTCACTTGACACAAATATTAAAAAACTTAAGTGGACACATGGTACAAATTTAAGTGAATAATTATGATGTGATCTCTACATAAATTTAGACATATAGTGCAAAATTAGAGTCTAATTTCAAATTCTAATTGAACTTTCTCTAAGCTTTACCTATTAATATATACATGTATATAATTCATCATATGCATGGTACAATTAAAAACAACATAATTACACATGTGGGGCCCGGCCCAAAAATGATGGGCTATTCCAAGCTCAGGCCCGTCCGAGGAGCGTCCTGTCCAACGAAAAGCCTCGTATGAAGCGCTGTTCAACCCCAATAGCGTCAAGGAAAACTTTCCGAGGAGTAACTCCTCCTCGGACATCGTGAAGCCCAGACTAGAGACTTGCCCCAGCCACGCCAGCTCGTCTTCCCAGCATATAAAATGAATTAAATTCGAAATATCTCACGGAAGGCTACCACCACATTAATTGCGCCCCAACCACCCTCTTGGCCGCATTAATGAGGAAAAGACCCCTGAACAGTACCGCCTTGGCCTCTGCAACTCACAAAGGGTCTGATGAGGGCGTCTGATGGGACAGGTGCTCGAGTGGGTGCTTGGATGATTAACAGGTGTAAGGCTGGGATGAAAAGAAGGAAAATATATAATGTATGGGAGTCCCTCAAAGAAGGGGACGGATGGAACTGTAGGAAAAACAAAGAAAAGAAATAAAATCAGATTGGAGGATTCCTTCTTCACGTTCTTATTTTCTCTTTCTGTAAACAGTACACTGCATGCATTGGACCTGTTAGTTTCACTGAGGCCAAGTTCTTTAACCCATTCTCTACAAATAATCATTGTGGGTTGCGCTTTGGGCCAGGGCCTGATCAACACGAGTTGGGCCAGGAAAATCGTGCAACCACAATTGGCGCCGTCTGTGGGAAGAGCTAGGGCATCAGTTAGTGCAACAGTCGAGCATGGAAGAACTAGATCCACACCAGGAAGATCCTCACCAAGCTAACTCCCAACGAACACAACCCGCCGAGTCCCAGAGGCAAAATAACCCAACCAACCCAGGCGAGAGGGGGAATCGTGAGGGGAGTGTGCATACCACCCGGACAAGCCAGAGTCACACTCAGATAAGAAGTCACGTGTCTCAGAGGCGAAATAGTCACCAGGCCATGCAGCGAGAGATAGATGACTTAAAAAGGAAGTTACGACGTGCGCAGCGAAGACGATCTCCCTCTGACTCAGGCGAGTCTTCCAATCCGGAAGACGTGAGTTACAGACGAAGGTCAAGGACCCCCCCAAGCGAAACCTTTTCTTACGAAAAGGAGCCACGCCTGGTACGGAAGTATGAGCGCCCGTCCAGCAAAGGTTCGGGAAGCGACGCTATGAAGAAGGCGTTGGATCAGGTCTCAAGATCACCCTTCACGAATAGAATCGAGGGGGCTAAGATGCCAAGACGCTTCAACCAGCCGGCGTTCGCCATTTATCACGGCAAAACAGACCCGGTGGAGCACGTGAGTCAGTTTAATCAAAAGATGGCAATTTACTCGCAAAACGAGGCCCTGATGTGCAAAATTTTCCCCTCTAGCTTGGGATCGATGGCAATGAGATGGTTCAACAGCCTGAAGACAAACTCCGTGGGTTCCTACAAGCAGCTCACTCAAGCTTTTTGCTCCCGTTTCATTACAAACACCAGAGTCCCTCGACCTCTCAGCTCGCTGCTGTCCTTGTCCATGCATGAAGGAGAAACCCTGAAAGCGTATTCGGATAGGTATTGGGAGGTGTATAACGATTTAGATGACAACCATGATAACATTGCCATCAGCACGTTCACAAGCGGCCTCCCCACCGGGCATGGCTTAAGGAAATCCCTCACCGGGAAACCAGCTACTGACGTCCAACAGCTGATGGATAGGATCGACAAGTACAAAAGAGTGGAGGAGGATCAGCTGCAAGGGAAGGGCAAGGAGAAGGTCGTCCCCTTTAAGGCAAATGATTTCAGAATGGAGCGCCACAATCCTGGTCAGCCGAGGAGAGATTTTCCGCGACAGGCTGGGCAGAGCACCCCGCAAACAGTGAATACCGTATTCAGAGAGCCAGTACAGCAGGTACTGGAGAAAGTAAGGGATGAACCCTACTTCAGATGGCCGGGAAAGATGGCTGGAAACCCTGCCAATCGTAATCAGAACCTGTACTGCCAATATCATCAGGACCACGGGCATACTACTGAGGACTGCAGGAGTCTGTGGAATCACCTAGATCAATTAGTCCGAGAAGGAAAGTTACGTCACCTGCTGCACCCATCAAGCGGCCATCCCGGCCAAGCAACACAAGAACCTCGAAGGGACGTGTCTTTAAGACCCCCCACCGGGACGATACATGTCATCCTCGCTGCACTAGGAAGAACTGGGCCGCCCATCCCCAGGGTATTAGCCGTGGATCATTTCCCCTACATGGGCAGGCAAAGAGAGCCCAAGAGGTTAAAAAAGGGAAGCTCTTTGATACTGGGATTCTCGGATGAGGATAAAGAAGGAACAATTCAACCTCACGATGATGCCTTGGTGGTCACCTTGCGGATTGGGGGTTTCGATGTTAAAAGGGTGTTAGTAGATTCGGGAAGTGCGGTGGAGATAATGTACCCCGACCTATACAAGGGGCTAAACTTGACACCAGAAGATTTAACAGCTTATGATTCCCCCCTCCTCAGCTTTGAGGGGAAGCTTGTCACGCCAAAGGGGCTAATCCGACTGCCCGTACAGACTGGGGTGGAAGTGGTGGAGGTGAATTTTATCGTGGTCGACGCTTATTCACCCTACACGGCGATAGTCGCAAGGCCATGGATCCACAGCCTAGAGGCCGTGACCTCCACACTTCACCAGAAAGTAAAATACCCATCCCAAGGACGAGTAGAAGAGATCCGAGGAGATCAGGCCGTGGCCAGGAAGTGTGTGGTGGCCGCCATTTTACATCGGCCCTTGGTCGAGACCTCGGACTCAAAAAGCTTATAGCAACCAGCCTCCTCGGTGAAGCATAACGAGGGGCTGGCCGAGGAGATAAGGTGTGAAGGCCTAGATAAGATTGCTGTCAGCGATGACCCAGAGAAGTTCTTTCAGGTCGGCTCTGAATTGCCCTCTCAAGAAAAGGAGGAACTGGTCAGATTTCTCAGAGAAAACGTCGATGTATTCGCTTGGGACGCCTACGATGCCCCGGGAGTCGATCCCAGCCTTATTTGTCACCACTTGAACGTCAACCCCTCTTCCACTCCGAGGAAGCAGCCACCCCGACGCCCTTCAAAGGAGCACACTAGTGCTGTGAGAGACGAGGTGGCAAAATTAAAAAGGGCGGGGGCTATCAAAGAGGTCTTTTATCCCGAATGGTTGGCAAACACAGTGGTGGTAAGGAAGAAGACGGGGAAGTGGAGGGTCTGCGTAGACTTCACGGACCTGAACAAGGCGTGCCCCAAGGACCCCTTCCCCCTACCTAAAATTGATCGATTGGTGGATGCAACCGTGGGACACCCTCGAATGAGCTTCCTGGACGCCTTCCAGGGCTATCATCAGATACCCCTTGCGCTAGAGGACCAAGAGAAAACGGCTTTCATGACGCCCATCGGAAATTATCATTACAAGGTGATGCCATTCGGGCTAAAGAACGCAGGCTCAACCTACCAAAGGATGATGACTCGGATGTTCGAGCCGCAACTGGGCAAGATTATTGAGGTGTATATAGATGATATGGTTGTCAAGAGTAAAAGGGTGTCCGAGCACGTGCAAGACCTTGGAACAGTCTTCGCTATCTTAAGGGAGCACCGGTTACGGTTGAATGCCTCTAAATGTTCATTCGGGGTCGGGTCTGGGAAATTCCTAGGGTACATGGTCACCCACAGAGGAATAGAAGTAAGTCCTGACCAAATTAAAGCCATTAACAGTCTACAGACTCCTCGGAACCCGAAGGAAGTACAGAAGCTCACTGGCATGATTGCGGCCTTAAGCCGGTTCATATCACGATCGGCGGATCGATGTCGGCCTTTTTACCTCCTGATAAACAAGTGGAAGGAGTTTAGATGGTCGGAGGATTGCGTTCAGGCTTTCCAGCAGCTTAAGGACTACCTGTCCCGACCACCCATCATGTCCAGTCCGGAGGCAGACGAGGTGCTGTTTGCCTACATCGCCGTAGCTCCCCACGCCGTAAGCCTGGTATTAATACGGGATGATAATGGGGTGCAGCGACCGGTGTACTATGTGAGCAAGTCACTACATGAAGCCGAGGTGCGATACCTACCCTTAGAGAAGGCAATTTTGGCGATAGTGCATGCAACCCGGAAGCTTCCTCATTACTTTCAGGCGCACACGGTCATCGTCCTGACTCAGCTTCCTCTTCGAGCCGTGCTTCGAAGTGCTGACTACACAGGAAGAATCGCCATGTGGAGTGCTCTTCTGGGGGCTTTTGATATTAAATATATGCCCAGACCCTCCGTCAAAGGACAGGTCCTCGCGGACTTAGTAGCAGAGTTTGCTGAGCCTTCTATAGAAACGATTACCGAGAAGAAAGACATAGGCGGAAAACTGGTTGGCACAGTTTCAGCAGGGGAGACCATGCATTGGAAGGTCTACGTGGATGGCGCGGCCAACCAGAGAGGATCAGGAGTTGGGATAGTATTAATATCGCCGAACGGCGCTGTCGTTGAAAAATCATTAAGACTCGGTTTCTCGGCCACGAACAATGAAGCCGAATACGAAGCCTTACTTCATGGAATGGCAATGGTTCAAAGATTGGGTGGAAGAGTAATAGAAGCCTTCTCGGACTCCAGATTAGTGGTCGGACAAGTCATGGGAGAGCTCGAAGCTCGAGATACTAGGATGCAAGATTACCTGGGATAAGTCAAACGGCTACAGGCGAGCTTTGAAGCCTTCAGTTTGACGCACGTCTCCAGGAGCATAAACACTCATGCAGACTCGTTGGCCACTCTTGCCACGTCCTCGGCACGTAATTTGCCACGAACGATCCTAGTCGAAGATCTAGTCAAGGCCAGTCCCATCAGCGGAAACCCGACCCGGGTCCATCAGATTAGACAGAGTCCCAGTTGGATAGACCCCATAAGGAATTTCCTCCAAGACGATATCTTACCGGAAGAAAAACTAGAAGCTGAGAAGATACGTAGAAATGCTCCTCGTTTTTGGCTGTCAGAGGACCGCAAACTTTATCGGCGCTCCTACTCTGGACCGTACCTGCTCTGCGTACATCCAAAGGAGTCCGAGTCTCTTCTTGAAGAGTTGCATGAGGGAGTTTGTGGAAGTCACACCGGAGGAAGATCGCTGGCGCACAGGGCACTCACCCAAGGATACTGGTGGCCGAACATGCAGAGACAAGCCCAGGAATACGCTAAGAAGTGCGATCAGTGCCAAAGATTCGCCCCAAATATCCACCAACCCGGAGGGGTTCTCAACCCACTCTCCAGTCCATGGCCGTTCGCGCAATGGGGTCTTGATATTGTCGGACCTTTCCCCAAGGCTGCGGGGAACAAGCGATACCTAATAGTCGGAACCGATTACTTCACTAAATGGGTGGAGGCTGAGCCTTTGTCCAACATCAGGGACGTGGACGCCCAGAAATTCATCTGGAAGAACATTATCACCCGCTTCGGAACTCCGAGAACACTCGTTTCCGACAATGGTCTTCAGTTTGACAGCAAGAATTTTAGGGAGTATTGCCGTGAGTTTGGGATCATTAATCGATATTCCACCCCCGCATACCCCCAAGGAAATGGGCAAGTCGAGGCCGTAAACAAGGTCATAGTGAACGGATTGAAGAAAAGATTGGATGAGTCAAAGGGGAGATGGGTAGAAGAACTCCCGCACGTCTTATGGACCTATCGGACAACGCCGCGGCGTTCCACCGGTGAGACCCCCTTCTCAATGACTTACGGGGCTGAGGCTGTGCTTCCGATCGAGAACAACTTCCCCACGTTGAGGTCTAGCTCGTTTACCCCTAGCGATAACGATGAGTTGCTAGGAAGAAGTCTGGACCTAACCGAGGAAAGGAGGGAGAAGGCCACGATTCACATGGCCTATTATCACCAGAAGCTAAGACAAGGGTATGATGCTAACGTCAAACTGCGGCCTCTGGGTCCAGGGGATCTCGTGATGAGGAAGATTCTTGGCAGCGCAAAGAACCCCTCTTGGGGCAAGTTGGGGCCCAATTGGGAGGGACCATACCGTGTCACATCCGTGGCCGGAATAGGCGCCTACTACCTAGAAGATTTAGATGAAAAAGCTGTACCTCGACCATGGAATGTAAATAACCTCAGGAGGTATTATTATTAATAAGAATGGCTTAGCATACGTTCTCTCTCATGATTATTTGCCGCTTGCCAGTCTACATTACAATTATTTATAAGTTTTAAACAGAACCCAAGTCCTACATGGCTCCTCGGACCACAGACTTGGGGGGAAATTAATACTTAAGCCAACTATTTATAAGTTTTAAACAAAACCAAAGTCCTGCATGGATCCTCGGACCACAGACTTTTGGGGAAGTTATTACTCATGACAGCTCATAGTTTTAAACAGAACCTAAGTCCTGCATGGCTCTTCGGACCACAGACTCTAGGGGAAATTATTACTCACGACAAGTCATAGTTTTAAGCAGAACCTAAGTCCTGCCTGGCTCCTCGGACCACAGACTTTTGGGGAGATTATTACTTGTGATAGATTGGGAGATTATTACTTAAAGAAAATCACTTTTAATACATGCGCACAGTCTAGCACCATCGCGACCCTCAACTGAGCAACCCAAAAACCCATTTTCATTTTGACCGTTTGCTTGTATCTACCTCGTTGCAAATGTTTAAAAAAGAACGCTATTGACATACATTCTTAGTAAGCAAAATAAACACTTTATATTAATATCCCGAGTACATTAAAAAGAGAGGTCCTTACAAAAGAATGAAAGAACAAGACAACTCACATTAAAAAAAAAAAAAAAAAAAAAAAAAAAAAAAAAAAAAAAAAAAAAAAGGGGGCTAAGCCTTAGCGGGAGGATCTTCTTTCTGCTCGGGCTGAGGAAGAGGAGCCTCAATGGTAGAGTCTGTGGCAGGATCCTTAGCCACATCAGGCACAAGGACGGCATCAGGCACCGCCAGGTCTTGCTCCGAAGCGACTTGGGCTTCCTCAGGGTTAGCTCGGATCTCCGGAGGATAGAAGACGCTCTCGGGCAGTCTTAGGGCCGAATCCGCAGGAACTCCTGCAGCGTCGAGAGCATGAGCCCATGAAATGTTGCAGTACTCTCTGCATACCTCAGGAATCTCCTCAGACAGCCTGGCCTCCGTCTCTTCGACCCCGAGCTGACGAGCAGCATTCTTCTCAGCCTCTGTGGCCTCTCGGATCAGTTGGGCCTCCTCCCTTGCCAGCCTCAGTTCATCCTCCACCTTTTGCAGGGCAGTCCTAAGATCCTGCACTGCCTGCCTCTCGGTGTTAAGGTTGAGCTGAACCGTGTACAGTTGTTTGCGCTGGTCCTCCGCCTGATCCTCGGCACTCTTCAGGCCAGCCTCTGCACTTTTACGTCGGTTCTCCGAATCCTTGAACTCAGCCGCAAGTTTAATGTGATCATGCTTGAGGGACCCCAAAGCTTTCTCCACCTCTGTCCGAGCCTGGGTCTCAGCCTCAGCCAGATTGCGGCTATTACGGCAAAACTCCTCAGCCACGAAGACCTGCTGAGTAATCTGCAGACAAAACAAGAGTGTCCTTAAAAAGAAAAATATATAATCCAACAGGAGCAAGTAAATGGACAAAACAGTAAAAGGCTTACTTACCAGCGCGAGATCCCTTTTAAGGGATAGGAAGAGCTCGGACTGAGTGCACCGCCTGTAGGCCTCCATGTCCCGAGGAAGAAGTAGGGGCTGCTCTAAGGCCTCCGCCACGTACCCTGCCCGGCCACGATTATACTCTCGGACCGAAGCAGTGTAAGGAATGGCGACCCCATCCAGCTCCAGCTTGGGGTTCCATACACGGGGGGAGGCGCGAACGTCAGCAAGGTTCTCCTCATCCCGGCTCTCCGAGGAGTTACCCCTTCTGCTCCTCGGCGCCCGCGTAGTCTTTTGCTGTTTGGTCGGCTGGACAGCCATCTCACCCTCCTCAGGGGTGTCCACCGGCCTCTTCTTCTTCAGGTCTGGGATAACCTTAAGGCCAAGGTCCGAGACGCCCTGGGGGACCACAAGGGGAAGGGTTTTAGCCTTTGATGGACTTGGTCCTTTCGATGGCTGAACCTTTGATGACTGACCTTTCCCCCGAGAGGTCATCAGATCCTTTAGAGACTTTCCTTTTCCTGCCATGGGCTCTACCTCCTCGTCTGAAGTATCGTCCGAGCAGATAACAATGGAGGGAACACCAACTGCGGAATGTTGGTCCTGCTCTACTTCGGGATTAGAAGACTCCACCAAAGGGTTTTGCTGAATTTCCTCCTCGAAGTAAAACTTATCTATCTCCTCTTCAAGGGAAAGACGAGATGATTCAGCCTCTTCTTCAACCAAAACAGCAGCAACAGGCTCGTTTACCGGAGGAAACTGCTCCGCTAAGTAGGGATTTCTGACACCTGGCAACACAACTGGTGGCAAATCGTGGTCAGCTAGGAATCCGTCCCGGGACACGTCAATTCTGGCAAGCCTCGGGCTGCCAGCCCTTATAGCGTGACCGATTGCCTGGAAAGCGCTGCTCAGAGGTTGATAGCCCAAAACCAGGTGGGCCGCACGCAACTGTCCGTTCCCGGTAACGTAAATCTCCGACCTGAGAAGATAGTTCAGCGCTGGCACATTCACAAGTCTTATCCGAGGAGCAACGTGATTTTTGTCTGCAAACAAACCAAGAAAAGTGATGTCAGATCATGAAATTTTCCAATTACAAAGAAAGCCAGAAAAAATAACCCCTCAACACTCAATCCTTTCCCCAAAAAGGATCAATCCTAAAAGCGCCGCACCTGGTTTTCCTGCCCGAGTTGGACAGGGAATACCGTCGAACCACTCCCCAGAAGCAATGAGGAAGTCATTCTTCACGGTCTTATTGGAAACTGGAAGACAAGAGATCAACCTAACGTCCTCGTTCCGGGATTTAAGATAATACCCATCATCCCCGAGGCGGTGGCATTCGTACAAATAAGCCACATCGTGCCAAGTGAGGCCTAGATTCATCCGCTCGTTTAAAACGTCTACACAGCCTAATATCTTGAACATATTTGGGGCACACTGATACGGCGTCAACCTATGGTTGAACAAGTATTCCCTTGTGATCCTGCGCATGGGAAGTGTCATCCCTCCCTCTATGAAAGCAATCATGGGGATAACGACTTCTCCCTCACCTCTATCGGTCAATATTCCTTCAAGAGGACAGTGCCGCAGCCCAACCCTCGGGGGAATGTGGTATTTAGCCCTAAAGGCTTCCATAGCGGCAGGAGTTTTTACTAATTTTTCGAATCTACCCATCTGAACTGAACTGAGGAAATGAAAGTAAAGACTGAAAAGAAAAGTAGAGTCCGAGGAGGAAATTGAAACGGTGAAGAAAAGCGAAATGTACTGGTACCTTCACAAAACGCTCAAAGGGACGCCTGGAAATCTCTCTTGGAAGAAACGCCTCACAAAAACGGCTACGGCGGCGTAACGGACGCAAATGCTCGTATGTCTCTGGGACTCGGTGGAGTTCTCTGGAGTCTTTTAGGGTTTGAGAAATGCAGATGAAAGAAGAAACTGAACCCCGCTGACGTCTTATATAGCCAGGAGGAGAGAGAAAAGATCATCCCCGCCTAGAAATACGGGAAGAAACGAGGGCCGTTCGATCCACGCCTAACCGTTGGATGAAGGGAACATAACGCCTCCAGAAGTTAATGACCACGTCTCGTAAATTGTAGCGCGTCAAAAGTAACGGTCCGCACGCGCGCCCCACGATCTCCTTATTTCCCTCCACTCACAAATATCAAAACCCCGCTTTTCTCCTCGGAAGGAGGTCAAAACCGCAGTTTTGAGGGGCTATTGTGGGGCCCGGCCCAAAAATGATGGGCTATTCCAAGCTCAGGCCCGTCCGAGGAGCGTCCTGTCCAACGAAAAGCCTCGTATGAAGCGCTGTTCAACCCCAATAGCGTCAAGGAAAACTTTCCGAGGAGTAACTCCTCCTCGGACATCGTGAAGCCCAGACTAGAGACTTGCCCCAGCCACGCCAGCTCGTCTTCCCAACATATAAAATGAATTAAATTCGAAATATCTCACGGAAGGCTACCACCACATTAATTGCGCCCCAACCACCCTCTTGGCCGCATTAATGAGGAAAAGACCCCTGAACAGTACCGCCTTGACCTCTGCAACTCACAAAGGGTCTGATGAGGGCGTCTGATGGGACAGGTGCTCGAGTGGGTGCTTGGATGATTAACAGGTGTAAGGCTGGGATGAAAAGAAGGAAAATATATAATGTATGGGAGTCCCTCAAAGAAGGGGACGGATGGAACTGTAGGAAAAACAAAGAAAAGAAATAAAATCAGATTGGAGGAGTCCTTCTTCACGTTCTTATTTTCTCTTTCTGCAAACAGTACACTGCATGCATTGGACCTGTTAGTTTCACTGAGGCCAAGTTCTTTAACCCATTCTCTACAAATAATCATTGTGGGTTGCGCTTTGGGCCAGGGCCTGATCAACACGAGTTGGGCCAGGAAAATCGTGCAACCACAACACATATATGAATTCAAATTATACCTTTTTTTAAGTTATAGATATATACATTAGTTTTTTACTCTTTCTTTCTTCTTTATTTATTTTATTTTTTGGATATAAACATGAGTTTACTCCTTTTTATTGGGTTTTTTTTTTTTTTTTTTTTTGACTCTTCGTCTTTTGCACAATATTAACTCACCTAGAAGTTAAAAAAATATATATAGATAGGACACATGGTTCAAAATTAGACTACATTTTTAATCTAATTTGAAATTTAATTGGATTTTTTCTTATCTTTACCTCTATATATATATATATATATATAGATATAGATATATATATATATAGATTCCCATGACATTCCAAGAATATAACATTGCTTTGTTTGGTAGGTTCTTAACATTCTTAGCAATCATTAAAAATTTTAGAATGAATTTTCACAAATTTCCATTCGAAATAACTAAACAAAATTATATTTTTAATGAAAAAATAAAAAATTTTATTTACCTTCTTCTATTTTCTACCAATCAACTCAGATCTATAAAAAATAATACAAATTTCTTGCACTTTCTCACCACTCAAACAATTGTAACCCATCATATTCATGAGCAAATAACAACAAAACAACTAAATAAAATTTTATTTCACTTTCTCACCAACCGAATGTCTACATGGCAAGAGAGACCTCAATTTGATTTTGATGCTTGGTGGCTTGTTGATCTCTCTCCCAATTGATTCCAACTTATCGCATAAGAATGTGTTGTTGCATTACATTTAGCAGTGTTTTTCAAGCCATTTGAGTTTGTTTGTTTGGTAGTATGGTTAAGATTTGTTTTGTTGCTTAGAAAATGTGAGAGAAAAAGAGAGAGAGAGAGGGAGTGAGATAAGAATAAATATACAACCGCAGTGGTTTTTGATGGAGTGGAGAGAGAGTTTGAGTGAGAAAATTCTCTAGGGTTTGAATTTGGAGAGAGAGAGAGAGAGAGAATTTTCTAGGGTTTGAATTTGGCAAAAGAATGAGGGAGAGAGAGGACAACTAGATAAGGTCTTAAAAAAATATATGCAAGACAATTCGCAATTGAAAAAGTTATCATATTTTCGTAAATATGTAATATAAGATTACTATTGTTTAATAAGGTAATCAAATTACTCTCCTTTAAAATTTATTGTGGCTTTTGAATGGAATTGGTGGTGTGCATTTTTGTTAGAATCTCTTCCTCTCTCTCTTGTTTGTGTCAGTGTGTGTGTCTTTTTCTATAAAAAAAAATGATTACCATAATTTATGGTAATGTTAAAATGTTGGGAATAATACATTATTGTAATGTTGTGTATAATAAACGAACCAAAAACTGTAATATTCACATTAAAGTATTGTGGTTGTAAATTATCACATTATGACAAACCAAAAGCTCCATTACGTTATACCACATGAGACAACAATTGCCTATACGACCAATCTAGTGTTTAATGTGAATATTACACTAGATTAGTATATCACCAATCTAGTGTTTAATTTACTTGTAATTTTTTAAGATTAGTCAACACAAAATATAGAATATATATATATTTTTTTTAAATATCAAAAATAAACTTTTATACATTTGGAAAATTTATTTTCATTAATCTATATGTATAATAATAGATGAAACTGAGAGAAACTCAAATTAGAATTCCAAATTAGAGTTCCAATTTTGCACTGTGTCTTAAATTTTTTATTCTTAAAGAGTTTTATTTTTTTAATTTTAGAATCAAATATGAGACCACATCATAAATATTCATCCAAGTAAGTTATTAAGTATAAAAACCAAAGAGTTTAGAATAAATGAATCATAAAAAAAAAGTGCTTCACAATAATTTAAAAAAAATATATGGACAATTTACATTTTATACCTAATAATATCTTTACAAATTTTTTTAAAGAGTTAATAAAATATAAAAATGACTATCAATAGTATTAAATTATATATTTATGAATTATATTATACATCTTATTGTATATCTTTAAGTGTATCTATGCATATACATGAGATTACAAGTTAGTTTCTATAATTGAAGACACAAGTTTAAATTTGGATGATGCGGTAACCCATGGAAATTAGGTCATGGGCTACATCACATAAGCATAAAAAGTCATGTACCTAATCCAAAATTTAAGTACAAGAAGACTATACTCTGGAGTCTGGACCATCATGACCGACTTAATACCAGTAATATTGGTAATGTAGTCAGTCCAATGAACCCAAAAGAAAAATAGTCTAACCATGTTCACATTCATGAATGGGTTTTTCATGTCCACGTCCAATTAATACCACGACCAGTTTTGGGAACTCGACTCTAAGAAAAGCATTAGAATTCAAATGTTGTGGTCTTACTTCTCAGCACACCTTTGACAAATGATCATGTTTGCTTATTGATTCAACCACAAGGTTGTTTGGGAAATTATCATATATAGACTGCGTGACTTTTATATCAGGCCGAACATGTATAGCCGGCCCTTTACGTTTAATCCAAGTTGAGTGACACTGATTGGTCCAAAAATAGAATTGTATAAGCAAAATGCCAAACAGATAGTCAAAGGAATAAACACGAGGTTTGACCTCTCGATAACCTGGGAGATTCTTTTTCAAAACCTCATGTTGGTCCAATGAACTTGAAATAATAACATGATTTTTAAGATGCTATTTATCTTCAACTTCTACAACTTTCACACGGAGCTTGAATAGTATTTTTACCATGTCCAATTACGTGATTGGATTGAAAAATGAAAAAGGTAAGAATAAGAGAAACAGAACTAAGACAAATAATTGTTTCTCCCAGGTCGTGCCCACATACCAATACCATCAACATGTTAGGAAGCAGTATGGTATACGATTAGTTCAAAACGTTGACAAGTTTTTTTTATATATGCTCTTCTGGTCAAGGTTTACCAGTAGCTCAAAAACCCAAAAATATTCACATACATCATGTCAATGTATAATAAGATAAAATTAGTAATATTAATATATATTAAGTACTTCAAAACATATTTTTCTTCTTCTTCTTCTTCTTCTTTTTTTTATTTACCCTCAAGTAATGTTTTTTTTTTTTTTTTTTTTTTTTTTTTTTTTTTTTTTTTTTTTTTTTTTTTTTTTAAATTTATGCATGCATTTACATTTAGGTCATGATCCATTATCAACAAAGTCTTGGTAGTCAAAATTCAAGATGAACCCTGAAGTTCTCTGGATTCCCTTGTACATGAGAGTGACATAAAGTGTACTAATTAGGCATTCTTCTCCAGAGTTGGTGAATCAATATGGAACTTGAACTCTCCTTGAAAGGGATATATGCGCACACAGAGAGTCTAAGAACAAATTTACTCTGGAGGTATGAAAGTGAACGAGGCAGCTAGCTGATGTAATGGAACCAAAATTGATTCCCACCCCCGCCAAATTGAAAAGTTTTTGTATTGAGAATACGTGATGACTGATGACTGTACTCTGAAAGCGATTGGGGAACAAATATCCAGTGTACTACTGGAATTTTGGCAACTAATTTCTACGTTCACGTATATATTTTCTTTTTTCACTTTTGCCTTCGTAATGGATGTTCGTGATATTTCTCATATCAGTCTGTATTGAATGAATAGTCAGACATGTAACTTTTTTTTTTTTTTTTTTCCTCTCTCGACAGTATACAACAAAATTAGTGGTAAAACTTAAGTATAATATATTAGGTATAATAAATAAATGTATTGAAATTTAATTATGCTTAAGAATAATATCAGTGTATTTGTATTTTATTGGTCAATACAATTATACAATTACTTCATCGAATTTAGTTGTATAGCAAATATACTGCACTGAGCTACTCTTAGTTTTATCCTAAAGTAGTGTAGTGTAGTTACACAAGTTTAGTTCTATACCGAGTATAAAAAGCTTTTTTGCCTAAAAAGCTCAAAAAAAAAAAAAAAAAAAAAAGGAGATTCTTAAAAAAATATAAAATAATATATATATATATATATATATATTTATATATATAAAAAGAAGGCCAGAGCGTAACCTACCATCCTTTTCAGAACCAGCCCAAGAAGGGAGAGGATATGCTGACAGGCCCAAATCTCTGACCAAACACTGCTTGGCAAGCAGGACCATAATCTTAGGTTGTTTTTTTTTTTTTTTTTTTTTTTTTTTAGTTTAAATTTTTTATTTTATTGAACAACATAATCTTAGTTATGCTATGTTTGGAAGTTTGGAGAGGGAGGAGAGCAGTGGAAATGAGAGTAAAGGAGAATGATTATCCCCTACTTTGTTTTGATGTTTTTAAAATTAAGTAAGGGGAGGAGAATAATTAACCATTCATTTTGTTTGAATATTCTAAAAATTAGGATGGAAATGATTAAATATATTTAAATAGACAAATTTACTCCTATTTGAAAATGGACTTGCAACATTGGCTTATGATTAATATGATTAATTTGTTAGATTAAATAATTATATGTCTATTATTACTATTTTCTTTTTTTTTCACTGCTACTCCTTGCTGACCAAAAAAGGTTCAAGAAGTAGTTGATTAATTGCAGAATATATATTTCTCAAAAAAAAAAAAAAAGTAATGCAAACTGAAAACAGTAAATTTTTTGAAATATAATTTGTAACCTTAGAAAATTATTTTGTAATGTTAAAAATTGTTTTGTAAAAGGGTCATTAATTTGTAACGTTACAAATTTTAATTTTTAACGTTACAAATTTTAATTTTTAACATTACAAATTAATTTTTTTGGTGCATGTCATTGGTGCAGCATTAAAAAAACTTTTTGGTGCATGTCATTAATTTTTTATCGTTAATTTTTTTTTTTTTTTTGGGTAAAAGTATAATTTGTAACGTTACAAACAATTTTACGTAGTGAAGAATTTTTTGGTGCATGTAATTGGTGCAGCATTAAAAAAGAATTATGTTACAAATTACTCTTCGCTAATGCTCCTTACAACCTTTTTACAAATTAATTTGATATCAGTCTATAATTTAATTAAAATGACAAGGGTAAATTAGGTAATTCATTTGGTCAAGAATTTTTGTACTCTACTCTCCCTCCAAATCTCTCCAATTTTGGGGAATTAAAAATGAGGGGTTAGAGGTAGTCAAAAGCCCTCCAAGCCCCTTCAAACACCTCCCCTTCCTTCCTTAAAAAGCTTCTAAACAAGGTAATTTAATTATTCCCCCTCCTTTCTCTAACATCCAAACAGAGCATTAATGTTACCTTCAAAAGCCATTTATCTGATGTGAGGTCCACTTCCCTAGTTTGGGATGGGAGTGGAGTAGGAATGCAAAAAAATATTTGTCCTTTTAACCTTCTCATCCAATAATCCTTGTCCCTAACTCGTTAAGTTAATTTAAAAGAAAAATTGTAAGTGGAAAAAGCCAAATAAAACTTGGAAAAATATTCATATTATGGGAGTCTTTTACAATAGCTATTGTCAATACCGTATTTTATCCAGATCCGATTAATGCGTCAAAACAAATATCAAAATCCAAAAAAAATTAAAAAATTAAAAAAAAAAGTGCAAATTAGGAGTTTCAAAGCCAAAAAAAGGGTAGTAAATAAAGGCAACATGATCGGATGGTAAATCAAAAATTCTCAACAATTAAAACCCTTTTGATTAGAATTAAGACCAAAAACTCTAACTAGGGTGGTCAAAAAGTTGACTTTTTGATCCGACCGTCTGATCAAGCTGAAGTTTGGACCATCTCATAGGACATATTTTTCCCTTCAAAAAAATAGTTCATGGGCCAAAATTGGAGTTGAAACGGATGAGATATCAATAAAACTTCGAAACCTTAATTAAATGTTTCACCTTTTTTTTTTTTTTTTTTCTTCAGGTTAAAAGGGCTATTGTTTGACCAATTTTGCGCAAAAAAATTGTACCAATTGAGTAAGAATTTGAGCGATCCGTTTAATCCAACTTGAAGTATGAGGTCTCGACTACCTCTCACAAAAAGGGCTCGACAATATCTACTACGAATTGGAAGAAATGAATTCTTCAAGGAAAAATGTTATAGAATTTCAGACACTGGTCACCTTTCTTCCGGATGCTTGCAAAGTCAGAGTTTATGGAAACTAGACATCCAGAGATTTTCATGGATATCAATTTTAAAGAAATCTAAGCTCGAAAAAGCCTTCAAATAATAGCATGAATATCAAACCAGAAACTGAGAAAAAGACAAATAGCTAAAACTTGGAGGACAATTAGAAGGCTATGTGATGGTGTCCTGGAACACAATCACATAGCCTCCACCCCCATTTGTTTCTCTATAAATACTCCTCCCATTTTGTATGAAAAAAAAAAAGTTTTAGTAAGTTTTTGGAGACTAGAAAATAGATGTCTAAGAGAAAACTACTAGAAAATCAGGAAAAAGAACCCTAGAAAAATTCTAAAATAATTCTCTCTCTTATTTAGGAAACCTCTCCCAAAATTTCAGCTCCTTTCCTTTTTTGTAATATTTTTGGTAAGTGGGTAAGTTGTATAGGGATGGGGTAGCTTCTATATAGCTACACCCATCCCTCATCTCCTCTTTTCCTTTGTAATATCATACATTCCATATATGAAAGTACTCTTCTTACTTATTGTTTCCTTAGAATCTTGCTTTATATTTCTAGTTCTTTATTTTTGTTATTGTTTATATCTATGTCTCTATTTCCTTGCTCATATTCTATTTGTTGGTAAATGTTTATCTTGTTATATTATTGTGGGTTCCTAGATGGGTATTGAACATTCACTTAGGCATTTTATCAGAAGCACCGTTAGGGGGAAGAGGTCCCATCTCTTCTAGGCATCTAGGAACATTTTTGTTGTTCCATTTACTTTATTGCTCATTTATTTACATTGTTATATATTTGTTACCCATTTACATTTATGTTCATCCTCATCCCCTTTATTTACTTGTCTTCCCATTTACATTTATGTTCATCTCCATCCCCTTTATTTATTTGCTTCCTATTTAAATATATGTTCATCTCCATCCCCTTTATTTATTTGCTTCCTATTTAAATATATGTTCATCCCCATCCCCTTTATTTATTTGTCATCCCATTTACATTTATTATCATCTCCATCCCCATTATTTATTTATCATCCCATTTACACTTATGCTCATCCCCATGCGTTTTATTTATTTGTCATCCCATTTACATTTTACTCATCCTCACCCCCTTATTTATTGCACTCTTTATCTCTATTGTTCTATATGTCGACGCCTTGTGGCTGCTCAACCACCCATCATGGTGACGCTTGCACGCCTTTCTTGGTGTGAGAATATATGGATATGGAGGGGTGTTGTACTTCACGTGTGTGACTAGAATATGAGTCGTTTTTAAGGAAATTACCAAGGGTAAGTGAAGTTGCTACCAATCATTGGGTTTTCTAAGGTGTGATTAGTCACCTGACTCTATTTGATTTTATTACTGATCCTAGGCTAAGAAAAATGACATTTTTCCTAATCTAATATGGAAGGGTAAAAAATCTTTATTCTTGAGTTCGGAAGTCTAGTTACGTGTGTGGAAGATGTTAGGTACCCCATAACGCCTGTCCGTAGACAGTCCTTCGTTTTGGTAAAATCATAATTTTTGGACATTGGCAGTTGAAAATGAGCTATTGGCATTAACATTCGAGGCTTTAAACGCATTGGGCTTTGAGGTTTGGTTTCAGAATGGGTGTGGTCTCAATCGATGCTTTCCAAGTGTGTTTGGAATCGTTGCCAAATTTCCACGGTGAATATCCAGCAGCATTTCACCTTATTTTCGTGGTGGAAATTCGGCAGCACTTTGCCTTAGATCCGTCATAGCACACAAAATGTTATTCTCACCAAGCTTTCGACGTGAGAATACGGCATTGAAGATGCCCCATTTTCATAGCAAAAATCGGGTAGAGTTTCACGTTTGGTGCGCTATGGTGCATCAGTAGGGTTTCGTGCCTGTACACACGACGTGTGCCGACATGCTCATGCTAGGACAAGTCGAAGCTCCTCAAAGAGTTTAAATACATTGGTATGTGATGCATACACGAGGAAATCAATGTCACTTGGTACATGGATCGGGACGATCACACCGCGGTGACTATGCACATAGTATGACACGAATATGCACCTACTGCAATTGCCTTGAGCGCATACTCATGCCACAAGGTTAAGAGCGCTTATGGCCAAAGAGGGTCACTCATGTAATCATGAGAGTCCATCATACAAAGTGCACAATCATCCACACACATGTAGGCATATATACATACACACACACACACACACATACATCATGCACAAGACTATCACACAAAGTAGGAAAGTAAAACAAACATTCCCATACCTAGGGAACGCGGCCCAAGCAAAGAGCAAGAAAAGATAAAGGGTACAAGGGGAGGGGGAACCCTGATCTAGAGAAGAGGCTTAAAGAAAGAGAGAAAGAGAAATCCACTCTGGAGGGGCTAGGCCCCCTAATTTATTGAACTTTGCCCTTTGTGGGCTTCCATTTTCTTTTTTGCATCCTCACCCTTTTTGCTTGCACCTAGGAGGTCATACCCTTGCTCCAAGTGTCCATGCTCTACGCGTGTACATGCAACAGACAAGGAAACAAGCTAGCAAACAAGCAAAGGAGATAAGGAGAGCATGCAAAGAACATACTAATAAAGAGAGCCAAACGGGGACAAACAAAGCATGCTAAGCATATGAAAGGGCAAACAAGCATGTTATCAAACAAAAGAGGGTGTCCTAGGAGGACAAATATAGGTTTGGATCAAGTGTCCATAGATCCATTAGATTGGAGTATCGACGACACAAGCAAGCAAGTATGCGAAGAAGCAAAGAAAGCCAAATGGGTGGCACAAAACAAGCAAGGCAAGCATATCAACATTGCACGGAGTGGAGAAAGGTGTGTATCAGGCACACCAATACCACGGAGGTGTATCTCACAAGTGGTTACATCCAAACAAGCCTTAGGAGGGATAGATGTAGCCACACAAGCAAATGGCCCCAAAGACTGACAAGCACAAGCCCATAGAGGACACAAAGCATGGTAAAGCCTAGATCTAGACATGCAAACATGGAGATAAAACATAGAATCAAGCAAGAAAACATGCATAAAGGAAATGATCCAAACCCTTTGATATAGGCCTAGGTGTACAGCTGTAGGCTTAGACCACGGGATCTAGATCTGCACCCCACCAACAAGGGCCAAAACACAAGAAAGAGAGACGTCAGGGAGCAAAAGGGTTTTAGAAACACATGGCATAGCAACCTAAGTACATAAACATGGCACGAAGCACATAAACACATGGATCTAAGCATAGGCTCGTAGATCTAAGCATAAACATGGCAAAGAACACATAGGCATGTAGATCTAAGCATCAACATGGCAAGGAGCCTAAAATCATGTGGATCTAAGCATAAACATTAAATTTACACATATCCTAGCCTTCTTAGGCTAGGCCAACAACATCAAAGTGGTAAATCATGGCAAAAAGCAAGGAAACAAGCTAGAGAAACCATAAAACATGCCAAGAAAAGCAATAAAGCATATTATTAAACAAGAAAATGGTAGAAAAATCTATTAAAAAAAGGGTGTGAATTGTAGCTAAAAAGCTACATCTATACCCGTAAACCTCAAATCCAAGGTATGGAACCAAGGAGAGAAAGGTTGGGTGCAAGAACCCTACCTTGTGATTGTGGAGAAAAGAGAAGAATCAAAGGTGTTTGGATGTGTTTGGGAGAGAAATTAGAGAGATGAGAGAGAGAATCTGGCCAAAAAGCTACCCATAATAATAATAATTATTATTATTATTTTATTTTTATTTTTTGCAAAATGAGGGGTCTGGAAGCATTTATAGTTGAATTCTGACCCTTTAGCTTCTGGCGGCCATCCAATGTGTGCCGGCCATCGCTGTCAGCCACACAAGGGCTGCCAGCCACCTTTACTAACATCAGCAGTTTTAGCTTTTTCTAGTTCAACTTTAGACATGTATTTGAAGGTCTTCCTAGACTTGGAATGAGCTGATCTTGGTGTCCTTGGAAATATTTGGATGTCTAGTTTCCAGAACACTTAAAAAATTGGAAATCAGACAGTTAAATCAAAAGTTATGGTCTCGGGAAGTGTGCTGATGCGCTTTGCACGGTTTTTTGGATATCTCAATCGTTTTAACTCCAATTTCGACCCATGAATAGTCATTGGAAATAGAATTTTATAATCTTCGCAATGGAGTTGGTCACAACCCATTCTGATGGCTGAATCAAAATTAGGGTTATTGGGGCCCTTGAGAGTCAATGTCGGGTCGAACTCGATTAAACTTGGTCAAAGTTGAGAAAAATATCCAAGTGGCTTGGGTTTGATGTAAAAGCATGGAAAATAATGTTTCAAGTGGACTTTGACCTCGTTTGACTTTCGGTCAACCCAGGGTAGATGTGGGGCACTTTGGTCAATTTGACCGGGAAAGGCACTTCTAGTGCTTCGATGCTTGAACGAGTTGAGCCATGTCAAGTTAGATGTTTCCGTGGCCCTATGGAGAAAAGATAATATTTTTGGAATTTCCGTGGTTCGACACGTAAATCGAGGGCAAACAAAATACAGTATTTACAGCTGCCCCTTCTTATCTGATATCTTGAGTGAAATGAGAGGTGTCAGATAAAGAACGTAATTTTGCATTTTTTTGCCCCAAAATTTCGTGCGGAAATCACGCTGTTCAAGGATCGAGACTGGTTTTACTTGACAAGGTTAAGCTGCTATAGTTGGTATGGAAAAATTTTCTCGCTTAGTCCTCGGAATTTGGTAAAACACTCTTGTTTTTTTTTTTTTTTTTTTTTTTTTTTTTTTGGGTCAAAGGTTAATCGATAAACGTTGACCAGGTCAATGCTGACCAACGGCTATACAATGTATGCCGGACAGACCTAGCAGCCACATAAGGTGCACCGAGTTGCCTAGGTTGTACAAGGGCCTATAAAAGGGGTCCCAAGGCTTCGTTTTTCCCATTTCAACTCCATTTCTCTGATTTCTCACTTCTAAAAGTTCTCTAGAGCAAGTCGTGGTTTAGTGGGTCTAGCTTCAGCTTTAGTTCACAGCTTTAGTCTTCTGTTCTGCACTTGAAGTCAGTGTCTATTTTCTCTCTCTTCTTATTTTCTGCAAATATGTTAGCAGCAAAGCAACTAAGAAAGCATGCTAGAGTTTATTTTATTATTTTTTTGGTATTTTGCATATACGTTGATGTTGTTGTTGTTGTTGTTTTTTTTTTTTTTTTTTTTTTTATTATCATTTATGCTATGATGATGTTGGAAAATATATCTATTCACATATTTAAGTAGCACAGGCGAACTTGCATATGTTGGATGCTAAGAGAACACATGAACTCTATGAAATCTAAAAGAAAAGCTAGGTAAATATGAGAGACTATGCATGATAAAGATGGAAAATTTTGAGTGAATTGAAAATGTGAAAACAATGTGATTTTGAGATGGAAGTAATTTTGGAAACATAGGATTAGACGACTACCACCAGATATAAACCCTGAAAGAGATGGATAGGATTAAACAATTGCCGTTGAATATAAACCCTGAAAGAGATTAAACGACCACCGCTGAATATAAACCCTGGAAAAGAATAAACAACCGCCGCCAAATATAAATCTCGAAAAGATGGATAGGATTAAACGATCGCCGCTAAATATAGACCCTAAAAGAGATTAAACGACTACTGTGGAATATAAATCTCAGAAGGATGGATAGGATTAAATGATTGCTGCCAAATATAAACCCTGAAAGAGATTAAACGACCGCCACCAAATATTAATCTAGAGAAGATGGATAGGATTAAACGACCATCACCGAATATAAACCCTGGAAGAGATTAAACGACCTCCACCGAATATAAATCCTAAGAGAGGCATTTTGAAAACTTGAATACTTTTGAGGCAAAAGAGATAGGATTAAATGACCGCCACCGACTATAAATACTAAGAGAGAGGCATATTGAAAACTTGAATACTTTTGAGGCAAAAGAGATAGGATTAAATGACCGCCACCGACTATAAATCCTAAGAGAGAGGCATATTGAAAACTTGAATACTTTTGAGGCAAAAGAGATAGGATTAAATGACCGCCACCGAATATAAATCTTGAGATAGGTATTTTGAAAACTTGAAAACTGTTGAGGCAAAAGAAATAGGATTAAACGACCACCGCCGAATATAAATCCTAAGATAGGAATTTTGAAAACTTGAATACTTTTGAGGCAAAAGAGATAGGATTAAAAGATTGCCACAGAATATAAATCCTAAGAGAGGCATTTTGAAAACTTGAATACTTTTGAGGCAAAAGAGATAGGATTAAATGACCGCAGCCAAATATAAATCCTGGGAGAGAGGAATTTTGAAAACTTGAATACTTTTGAGGCAAAGAGATAAGATTAAACGACCGCCATCGACTATAAATTCAAAGAGAGGCATTTTGAAAATTTTGATATTTTGAGAAAATAGAGATAGGATTAAATGATTGCCACCGAACATAAATCTTGAGAGAGGCATTTTGAAAACATGAAAACTTTTGAGGCAAAAGAGATAGGATTAAACGACCGCCGCTGAATATAAATCCTAAGAGAGGCATTTTGAAAACTTTGATATTATGAGAAAACATGACATTTTGGTATGAACATGCATGATATATGTTAGGCAGTAGGGCTAGACATACTTACTCGCTTATTTGCATTGCCATATGTTTTGGGCTTACTCATCAAATCTGAATTTGCTTTTGTAGATCATGTCTTAATGGGCGAGATCTAGCGGGGATCATAAGAAGGCTCCCGCTATTGTTCCATCTTGAGTAGACTCGTCTAGTAGTGATGACGACACTGTCTCAGCTAGTGTGCAGGTTGCGTGGATCCTTCAGCGGCGTTTGACCAAGGTGGTGATGACACTGTGCCCCCTGGGGGCATATACATAGCACATCACACCAAGAGCCGATGTTTAGTGGAGATAGCCAATGCCTTATCTCAGTCCCGCACTAGTTCAAGAGGCGGTTCTTCATAGTTCCCTTAGACTGAGGAAGGAGGAGGCTCAGGGGGCGTGGATCTAAAGGATGAGCTCATGTTCGATCTAGATGTGGATTTGGAGGCTAATGACATGGCCAGATGGGGTCCAGGCGATCTGAGGCACCATAGTCGTAAGCCAAGATTTTCGCCTTGCCTGGCTAGGGCCAAGGCATATACTGGAGAGATTAATGATAGCATAGATGATACCTATCTTCAGCATGATCTGAAGAGGCATCATTCTACTCAGGCTTGGAAGGGTCAGGTATGTTCCTTTTTCTCTTCCACCTGTCAATTCTGGATATGTAGATATACATGCTAACTGGTAGTTTTTCTGATTTCGAGTGCAGGTTGTTGTAGGGACTCATGGTTAGGGAGCTTGGTCTTCATTCCTTATTCGCTCGTTTAACTCTATGACTCATGCATGCTACTGTGCATTTTTTATTGAGCAGGGCTTTGAGGTACACGATAGCAAGACTTTGGTGCAGTGGTTCCACACGGAGAGCTGTGGGGAGTATGCAGTCCTTCCCCTTGACTAGACAGCCATCTTAGGCCTTAGTCGATGGGTATCCGGTCACGACCGAGTTTGTGTACTTTGATGTTATGAGTGAGCTTTTGGGCATCAGCTATCCCTTTACTTGGGCAATGAGACTGTACTTTGGGCTTATCAATGAGCCTCAAATCCGCATGGAGTGTTTGAGGATGAACATACCTTGGGGTGTCGACACAACGAAAATGGGAGTCTCCACCTAGTTTTTACAATGGTCTAGGAATCATATATATAGTGTCATCTTGAGGAAGGGCCATTGATCTTACTACTAGATATATGGGTTTGGAATCAAGGCACGGTTATGGGAAGGTGTTAGGCACCCAAAACCGCCCAACCCTAAGGTTGGCTTCCTCTCATTGTGTCTTATGTCTTAACCCTATTAAAGGCACACTCAATATTGCTACCTAACTCACACACACACACACACACACACTAACATGCATCTAAACACACAACATGGCATCAATCATCCCTAACCATACATCCATCATGCTTGTCAACCAAAGCCTAACATTCATCTAATCAAGCATCTCAACAAGTCATTAATCCTAACATTCATCTAGCATATATGTCAACCAAACTAGCATCCATTTAGCATGGCATGGTATAAACCCTAGCATGTTACTATCATCATATCCATTCAAGGTAGAAACATAGGCATGGCAAGCAAACATAGATCATCGCATGTATTCCAAGATTTTAGACATGAAATCAAACATCAAACAAACACATTACATCATTAAAATGCATGTTCATACTGATGCATGACTTACCTCACTTACCTTGCAGTAACTCAGCACCTATGACATTTTGCATGAGCATGTGAATGCATGTTAATGGCATCAAACAAGGAAAACACAAGATAAACCCAAATTTTAACATGTGAAAAGCAAACAAGCAAACAAACATGTGAAACAAAGACCTAGAACCATGAATACATGAAAAAGGATCTAAACAGAGGTATAGAATTGAAACCAATATCAAAAACAGAAAAAAACAAAATTAAGGTTTTCTGGGCGGGTTCATGTGCACACATGAACAACCCTGCGTGCACATAATCAAGCTTGCGTGCACAGGCAAGATTATGCGTACGTGAGTTTCTACCCATAAACCCTAGAAACACAGCAAAGATTTAAAACGCTAAATCTAACGTCCTAACATGCACTTTAGACATACAAAAATGTAAACCTAGACTACATAAACATATTGAAACATAAAACAAGCAAAGAAACAAACAAAAGCAGAATTAGACTAAAGAAAATAAAAGAAAAAGTTTAGAATTATACCTCGAAGAGAAGCTCTTCAAGATTCATTTTTGACCATTCCCCTTAGTCAAATTTATTCATAATTTCAATAAAAGAGTGATTAGTAATCTTAAACTCAAAGATCAAGGCAGAAAAGGCCCTAATCAAAAGAAAATTGACTTGAGGATGTTTTGTGAAAAACTCCCTCTTTGATTCACTATTTCTAGTGAATCTATGTTTTCCTATGGGATTTCTGTGTGTTCCAAAAATATACCATGTTAGGCTACTTATAATGTGAAAATAGGGGTTTGGAACGACTCCCAGACGATGTGGCATTCGCTCTAAACCTCAACATTAATGCTAAAAATATGCCTTCTTTAGTTTCTAGAATTCATTATGCGTGCGTAGGATCGTGCTTGCATGTGTAGGCTGATTCTTGCGTGCGCATAGCGAGGGTTTCGTTGGCCTCACTTTTTCAAAAATAGATTTATTTGCTCATTAAAAGTTATATTTTTCATTTTAACATTTCTTAAGTCATTCTAACATCTAATTGGGCCTCAAACCAACCTTGGGTCTTAGAATTCAATATTATTGGGGAATGGGGGCCCGATTCGTAAGGGGTACAAAATGTGGTATCTACAAATGCTCCTCTTTTGATTCGTGAGCTTCATTAATGGAATTAAAAGAATAAGAGAAAAAACATTTT
This sequence comes from Quercus robur, assembly GCF_932294415.1. Classification (NCBI taxonomy): domain Eukaryota; kingdom Viridiplantae; phylum Streptophyta; class Magnoliopsida; order Fagales; family Fagaceae; genus Quercus; species Quercus robur. The sequence goes on from NC_065538.1 coordinate 35,585,923, forward strand.
GTTTCGACGTACAGCTCGAGCCCAACCCATGCACACGACACACATTACACATACATGGGGCGGGGTGCAACTATGAAGAGCTGCGTGGGATTCGTATGTCTAAATTCCCACCTTTGTTGCTCGGGAAATGAGCAATGACAGGTTCACTATCCTAGAACTTGTCTTGCCAATTGCAAGCAAAAGGTAAATGACTCATTATCCTAGAGTCACTAAAAATAAAAACAAAAATAAAGGTGCTTTTATGAGCTTAAACAAACAAACAAGGGTGCTTTTACGAGCTTAAAAAGGATATATATATTTTTGTGATGTCCATCTGGGGCTCTTACCTCAAACTTCTCCAAGTGGTACTTGTCTTCCATCTCCATCTCTGTCTCTTCTAGTTATGGTGAGGCTCTTGCCTCGGGGTGACCTTGGTTTCCATCTCTATCTCTACCTCTTCTACCATGCCTGCATGTTCAATTTCTGTAGGATATGTGCACGAAATTTGTATGATGTGCCTACATGTTCAACTCCCAAAGGATATGTGCACAAGTTCTGTGTTCTTCCATCTGACTTGCATGGGGTTTCGTGCCTGCACATTTAATTCTCGTAGGATATGTGCACGGATTCTATGTTGTATGGGATCTATGCTTGCATATTCAATTCTAGGAGGATATGTGTACAAGTTTTGTGTTCTACCTTTATGACTTGTATGGGGTTTCATGCCTTCATATTCAATTCCTAAAGGATATGTGCAAAATTTTTGTGTTCTAACATGCTTGACTATTTTTAGATGAAAGATCCAATGGGAATGCTGGAGGACTCACTGGGAAGTATAATTCTATTGAAAAGTGTTTTGGCTGATGATTCCGACCTACCTCGAAGTCTTGATGGTGTACGGCCCACTGAAGAACGGGTAGCTTACTAGGGATTTTCTGATGGTATGTTGTTCACTAGGGAACTTTCTTTCTTTGGGAAATAACTATCTTCTCCTTTCTTGTGAGTCATTGAGGATTGATGTTTAATTCACCCTCAAAGGGGTTTTACCAAATTCTATTGGGGAAATTTTGCTTTGCAACACCTGAGGGAGCTGCTTCTGTGCCTTGGATTCACTTGCGAATCGGTCTATGATACTGGATTTACTTGGGATTTAGTTGATGTTCTTGACTCATAGAGAAGTTTTCATGATGATTTCTGGTCTATTGAGGAATGTTTTGATGCTTTCGATCCATTGGGGATGCTCTTTTAGGGTCTTTGTGCTCCTTGCCTACTGAGGGCATTTTTGTCACTTTTTGTTGTATTTTTGAATTTTCCTTTACACTTCTAGCCTCCTGGAAACTCCATGAGCAGTAAGGCTAACAACGGTTCCTTCCTTGACCTACAGATCACAACAACACCCTTCAAAGGGTGCAAGGGTCGGATTAATAAGTTTTTTGAACTTTTCTCATTTTTCTAGTTTTCCTTTGATCTTCCATGTTAATCCGTTTTTAGGCTTGTAGATGCTTGGGTTTTGCTGTGGGACAGGCTTAGATAAAACCTGACACTTTAGGATGGGTAGGAACATGTTTAGGTTGAGTTCTAGTTGAGAAAAGCTTGAGAATGTCGAAGAACACCCTTCTATGTTTATTCTTGCATGCGCAAATTTGGGCCTGTGTGCGCAGGCATGTTCTTGTGCACACAACCTATATTCATTCGTATGCAGCCTTGTTCTTGTGCCTATGTATCTGTTCTTCAGTTTATACGCACGTAGGTTCCATCTGCATATGTGTGCAAAATTCTGCGTATGCATGGTGCCAAGTAGAAACCTTAGTTTGGGCATTTTAGCTCTTTTTTCATCCGTTTTTTATTTGTTTGCAACTCTAACATCATGCTTCACCATTTTCTGCACTCAATTGTATGCCCCATGTCATATTTCATCCTATTGTGAATCCAATATTATTTTCGCACCATTCTTTTCTCTTAATCATGATTTTAATCCAATTCTCTTCTTGCATGTTTCAGCCTCATATTCTGGGGAAGTACCAGTCGGGTCTTGGTGTTGTACAACATCCATACTGAGGAGACTCAAGGCCATATCCGTGCTGCGGGTTTTGAGCCCGTCATCCGTCTGATGCCTCAGAGGCCCACCAGTGCTATCTTAGCGCAGACCCTAGTTGAGAGGTGGTGGGACACTGCCCACACCTTCCACATTACTAGCCAAGAGATGACTATCACTCCCCAGGGCTTCCACCACATGACTAGCTTGCAGTTTGATGGGGTCCTGATTAGTCTGGAGGATGAGTCGGGCATTTAGCTGGGTGTGGAATTTCTGGGGAGGAGGTATTTTACTGAGATGATTCGCTATACTTATCTTAAGGTGGACTTCATGCATCGTCCACAGGGGACAACTAAGGAGTGCCTTCGGATGGCTAGGGTCTTTGTGTTATACTTGTTAGGGGGGTACCTATTCGCCAATGGTGGGTAGACGATGTCTTTGAGGTGGTTGGTCCTTTTTCGAGAACTTGAAAGGGCTCAGGCTGCCAACTAGGGGTTGGTGTGCTTGGCCTACCCTAAGAAAAGGCTTGGTTGGGTCAATCAAAACTAGGTCCCCATCTACATCAATCAACAAAACTAACACATGCAACAATGCAATGCAATTTTAACATGGACCGGCCTAAGGGCAGGCTCTAAGTCTTTACATTGTAGGGTGGGTTTGTTGTTTCATTGTTTCTCATAGCTAGGACGTTACACCTCCCAACTTGTAATGAAATGAACATTACATTGGTCTGAACGACATGGTCTATCCTTTATAGTCAACAAGAAATGATCCAGTGACATTGGGCTATAAGTTGGTGAGTTTGCCACTGTGTACCCAAATCTAATGAAGACCGGTGATCCATGGTTACTACCACCATATGTTGAGATGGGTGCATACATATTTGTTGTTTTGATGTCACACACTATGACAGTTAGGGAAAACTCTTAACAATCAACATGGCAACACAACCAAAAAAATATAATACAAACATCTTAAGACATAGACAACCAAACAAACAACAACAACAACATCATACAAAAAACAAGGGTATATAATTGGTCACTAAAAGTCTAACACGAAGCTTATCCCTCAACATCCCCAGTGGAGTCGCCACTGTGAGAGACCGCAAAAGGGGTGCTCTCAAAAAAAAGATTCGGGTGCTTTAAGGCACTTCTCTTTTTTGGTAAGTGGTGTGGAGTCGCCACTGATTTTTTTTTTTTAACCAAAAAAATAAGAAAAAATAAATACAATTACATATTAAAAATACTTCAAATGTTATTGATTGAATAAAAAAAAGTACAATTTGGTAGATTAACCTTAGAAGGCTTTGGTCCTAATTACAATCTATGCAAAAAAATACAAAATTTTGGTCCTAGTTACACTCTACCAAAATTAAAGACAAAACACTAATCTACCTATCCAAAATCCAAAGTTCGAGGGCTAGGTTACGGAATGGGAAAGTGTTAGGCACCCATTTCGCCCATACAGAGTCTGGTCTTCTAGAATCTAATGACCATTAAATACCCTTTTGTATTGATGTTGAATGATATGTTATAACACATGAAAAACACTTGACAAAAATTAATTTAAACAAATCTATCTTATGAACATGTCCTCCTTTTAAAAGAAAAATCAGATCTATCTTTGAAAAATTAAACAAAATAAGATTTGATTTGTAAAAATCGGGTCTGTTTTTTGTAAGTTACAAAAATGGGATTTGATTGGTAAAAATCAGATCTATTTTTGTAACATAAAAAATTAAGATTTTGTTGAGAAAAATCAGATCTATTTTGGAAAAAAAAAAAATCAGATTTGTTTTTTTTTTTAAAAAAAAAAAAAAAAAAAAAAAAAAAGAAAGAAAGAGAGATGAGATTTCGTTTGTAAAAAATCAGATCTATTTTTGTAAAGTAAATAAAAAAATATTTTTAAAAGAAGATTCACATTCATGAGACAAACTTACTACGCATGCATCACATATTAAAAGGAAAGACTTTAACGTAACTCTTAATTTCTTCTTTGAAATTTAAAAATCTACAATTTTATTAAAAAAAATTCAGATCTGTATTTAATGAAAATACAGATCTGTTTTGTGTTTGAAAAAAATTCAGACCTGCATCTAAGTAAGATACAGATCTATTTTGTGTTTGAAAAAAATTCAGACCTGCATCTAAGGAAGATACAGATCTATTTTGTGTTTGAAAAAAAGGTTTTGATGATCATTAATAGATTTTGAAATCAAAGAAAAAATTAAAACAGACAATCAATTAAAGAGGTCAAAGAAAATTCCAATAAAGTATCTAAGCATGACAATTATGTACTAAGAACAAGGCACAATAAAACATATTAATCACATTCATGCAACGAAAAACAACTTACTAAATAATGGAAAAGAAAGAAAAGAAAAGAAAAAAAAAACAGATAGAAGAATGAAACTAGATACCTCTTGCAAGAGCGTGCTCTTCGACAGAAGAATATTTTAGAAATTAAAGAAGTTTATTCACTTCTTTAAGGTCTAAAATACTTTACTTACAAAAAAGAAGTTCCTAAAGCAAAAGCCTCCAGAACATCTTTAATGTAAAGGGAGTAGAAAAGTCAGAAAAGAACTCCTCAATTTTGATCTTTTTTCCCTCTATTTATAGAGGTTGGGATGCTTAAAAAATAAGCTGAATGAGATCATATACAAATTGGAACACGTCCTTATCTCTTAAAAGTCAAAAAAGATAGGTTTTATCTCAATCAGGGGCTCCTCGAGCTGGGCCGAGTGTTTGGGCCAATCAGCACTCCAAGAGTGCTGACAAGCCCTCTTAGGTGCCAAGCCCACGTTAGAGTTTTGGCCCAATTTGGACTCTTTTTTGAGGATTTTTTAGCCGGAAATTGCACCTAGACACATTTTTAATCCGTATTCTAAAAATTAATCCCTATTTCTTTGATATTTAGATCTTTAAAGTGATAATTATCTTGTAAATAAAGATTCTAAAAAGACTTGATTATCCAAAACCTCTTTGTTATCTGATTATCCACTTTATTCCCATGCAAGTAGGCCTATTTTTGACACTAACCAACTACCAATCACAAAATTATTTAATTAATTTTCATTGTTTAACCAATTAGAATTAATTTAAATTAATCATGTGTGATCGGCTCCACCCGAACAAAATGCATACAGATTGTGAAAACTTAATCATGTGATATCTTTCAATCCAACAGCGCGATTCAGAAATTGGACATACCGTCGTGATCGTTAGAATCTCGAGATCATTTTTATGATATGCAATGAATGAATTAATGCATGTAATGCAACTCTAAATTTTGAATATATGAATGGTCACTCTAGCCATCTTCGAAGATTAAATTATGGGTGCAAAATCGAGTGTCTACAACAAATATGTGCACAAATGCTTTGAAAATGCAAGTCTATGCATATCAATATCTCAGGTTCCAAAGGATACATCTTGTTCTAGATGGATCTTTTCCTTTCCCATTGGGGTACATCTTCGCTTGGCATGGGCCATAAAATCTTTGAATGAAACCACAGTGAGCCATGCGTGTTGCAAACATAGAGTTACCCAAGAGGGTGCATGCTTCTTCCATTGATCTTGATCATAAACCCAAGCAGATTCAACTAACTGATTTTTCTTTTAAAATGTGACCGGGCCAAGGTAGCTGCCTACGTACCTTTATTGGGAAGGATCAGGTCATCACATAGTTCAATTGACATCTTTGATTGCCTTAATTTTTTCCTAGACCACCCTTTCGAGTTTTCAATCTAGTAGGCTCTTTCATGCTCTTTCTTTTACTCTCCTTTTGCGTAGACCACCCTTTCAGGTTTACAATCTACCTTTCCATATAAAAATATATATATATATATATATATTGTATTTTTTGCTTTTTTTTTTTTTTTTTTTTTTTGTTTGCTTACATAGGAATGTAGAAAAAGAGGTCACATTTGGAAGCTCCCTCATGCAAAGTACTGTATGATAGCATTCGAATTGGTGGGTATATTGAAGTCATGCCCATCCATGTCGGCTAAGATCAAGGCTCCACTGGAGAAGGCCTTCTTCGCCACATATGGGTCCTCGTAGGTTGGGGCAAACTTTCCTCAATGATCAGGCATGTCCTAGTTATGCTTCTTCAAGTCTAGGTCACCTTCTTCAAAGACTCTAGGTCTAACATTCTTGTTGAATGCTCGCTCGACACGGTATTGGTACAACTGTCCATGGCACGTTATGGTCATGCACTTCTCGTCTATCATGTTCAATTGTTCATATCGGGAACGAGCCCATTTAGCTTTTGACAGCTCTATTTGTGACAAGATTCTGATAGATAGGATCTCTACCTCTACAGGGAGGACGGCTTCCATACCGTAGATCGAGGAATACGAGGTTGCCCCCATGGAAGTACAAATAGAAGTGAAATAGGCATACAAGGTAAACGGCAAGAACTCGTGCCAATCCTTACAGGTGTCTGTCATCTACACTAAAATCATCTTTATGTTCTTGTTGGCAGCTTCTACTGCACCATTCATCCAAGGACGGTAGGGAACCGAATTCCGATGTTCAATCTATCATTGTTGGCAAAGTTGCTCGATCATTTTCCCATTTAGGTTTTTCCCATTATTGGTATTGAGCTCCCCTGGTATGCTGTAGCGATAAATGATGTTCTGTTTCAAGAATCTGGCCACCACAGCTTAGGTGACACTTTTGTAGGAAATGGCTTCCACCTACTTGGTGAAGTAATTGATGGCCACCAAGATATACTCATGCCCATTGGATGCTTTTGGAATCATGGGTTCGATGATGTCCATTCCCCAGGTTGAAAAAGGCCATGGCATTGCTAGAGAGTGCAGAGGTTAGGGAGGAACATTCATTCTATTCTAATAGACTTGGCAACAATGGCACGTCCTGACATGCTTGATGCAGTCGCTTTCCATGGTGAGCCAATAGTAGCTGGCTTTTATGATTTTTCGGGCCAATAGGGGTCCACTAGCATGGGCTCCAAGCAAGCCTTCATGCATCTCTTCCATCAAATGGTTAGCCTCAAGGCATTTATGCATCAAAGCGAGGTTGTATCGTGGTTCCTTTTGTACAAGACTTCCCCACTCAACAAGAACTGGCACACCATGCACTTGATGAACTTCTTCTCAATGTTTGTGGCCCAGGCGAGTATTCACTATCTTTGATATAAGCCTTGATATCATGGTACCATGGCTTCCTATCGACTTCAACTTTGACGTTCATGCATTCTTTGATATTCATGCAGTAGGCTGGCACGCCATGGAACTTTATGCGCAATTGTAGCATATCATCTCCTTCTGCCAACTTAATCATGCTAGCCAAGGTGGCTAAAGCATCTACGAACTGGTTGTATTCTCGGGGCAAATAAGCAAAGGTATTGTTCTGGAACTTCGAGATTAAACGACTGACACATTTTTGATACGAAATCAACTTGGTGTCTCAAGCTTCCCACTTTCCCTCTATTTGGGAGATGATCAACAGGGAATCTCTAAAGACACTTAGATCGTACACACCAAACTCTAAGGCAACTTGCAGGCCTACTATGCACGCCTCATACTTTGACGTTGTTGGTGCAATCAAAATTCAGCTTGACTAAAACAGGGATTTGTTAGCCTTTCAAGGATACTAGAACTGCTCCCACCCCATTTCCAATGCTATTTGTAGCTCCATCAAAATAAAGCATCAAATGCCATGGTTCTACATTGCTTGGTTCAGGCTCTATTGCCAAAACACCTTCATCTGGAAAGAGGGATTCTGAAAATTCTAAATCGTTCAACGATTGGTCCGCTAGGTAATCAGCTATGGCTTGGCTCTTAATGGCCTTTTGCGTCACAAACACGATATCGAATTCAGATAGCAACATTTGCCAATGGGAGATCTTCCTTGTAAGGGAAGGCTTTTCAAAGATGTACTTGATAAGGTCTATGTGGGAAATCAACCATGTGGTATAGTAGAGCATGTACTGCCGCAACTTGCATAAGGCCCATGCTAGGGCGCAGCACATCTTCTCAATAGCAATGTAGTTGATCTCACAACTAGTTAACTTCTTACTCAGGTATTAAATCACCTTCTCTTTTTTATCAGATTCATTTAGCTGGCCTAACATGCAACCCATGGATGCCTCTTGCACTGCTAGGTAGAGAATCAATGGATGTTCCGGTGTTAGGGGAACCAGAATAGGGGGTTCAACAAATACTGCTTAATCTTGTCAAAGGCCACTTGACATTCATCTATCTATTCTATCCTCGTATCCTTCTTCAAGATCTTGAACAAGGGATCACACATGGTGGTCAATTGCACTATGTAGCAAGCTATGTAATTAATCCTCCCTAAGAAGCTTCGAACCTGTTTCTTGGTTTTTGGTGCAGACATGTCCCTAATGGACTGGACTTTTGCTAGGTCGACTTAAATTCCTCTCTGGTTGACAATGAAACTAAGCAATTTCCCTGAACTGGCTTGGAAGACGCACTTGTTAGGGTTAAGCCTTAACCTGTACTTGACGAGGTGCTTGAATAACTTTCTTAAATCTGTCGAATGATCTCTAGAAGTGCGCGACTTGGCGACCAATTGTCCACGTAGACTTCAATCTCCTTGTGCATCATATCATGGAACAAGGTTACCACGACTCGTAGGTAGGTCTCCCTGGTATTCTTCAAACTGAATGGCTTGACATCGTAGGTGTAAGTTCCCTAATGAGTGGTGAACGTTGTTTTGGATTTGTCTTCTTCAGCCATCTTGATCTAATTACAACCCAAGAATCCATCCATAAAGGAGAAGAACATGTTGGTCATGGTTTTATCAATCAAGGTATCGATATATGGCAAGGGAAAATTATCCTTCGAGCTGGCCTGATTCAAATCTCCATAATCGACGCACATGTGTACTTTCCCATCTTTATTTTGCGTGGGAACAATGTTGGCAACCTAGTCAAAGTAGGCTATGGCGGTTAGAAAACGGGATTTCAACTTCTTTTCTACTTCTTCTTTGTTTTACAGGATAATCTTTGACTTCATCCTTTGAAGGGCTTGTCGTACCGAGGCATTCAGATTTAACTGGAATCTTGCAAACAATGATCTCAATATCTAGTCCTGGCATATCTTGATAATACCAAGAAAAGATTTCCTTGAATTCCTTCAGTAGAGCCATGAGCTGGTCTTTCACGTCTTTAGGAAAGTTCACCCCGATCTTGACAGGTTTTTCTGTCTTGCCTTCATCGGCTAGGTTTATCACCTCCATCTCCTCTATATTGGGCTTAGAACCTTCGCTCTCTCTATTCAGAGCTTCTAGGATGTCCCAAGGTAAGTTCGGGACCTCTTCCATTCCTTCAATATCGTGATCCAACTTTATTGTCTCATTCACATCATCTACACCTTCGTTATGGCAAAAGGACGATGTACCCACTTAGGAATTAGAGCAGATCCTATAGAGCGAAACATATACAAAGAAACATAAGATAATTTGCACACACATATTCATAGGAAAGTAAATAAAGAGAGATGCAAGAATTTCCTGAATAATACATTGAATATTTCATTAATGGATTATGGGTAGGGGGAAAGAAAGTTCATGCCTGATAATGATAAAAGGGAAATGCTCTTTTTTGTTGTTTCTAGGAAAACAAATTGGGGAAATGAACAAGGAATACAAATAGAGCAGGAAATAACATAAGCATGCAAAACAAACTAGATATGCTATTCCAACCTTTCCAGGTGATCAGGAGGCTCAATCACTCGATGAGGGAATACTCCTTACTCAACTGGTGCAACCACAAAGCAAGGCTCGATGGTCCAAAGGTCTGCCATCTCACCTGGTATCCTTGGTCAGATAGTAGAAGTAAGATATCTTTGGGAAATATGATAGCGTTCATGGAGAACTCTTCGAGACAAAACCAAATAATGCAAACTAGATTTGGCTCTTCATCTTCCAACTCCTTGAAAGGTTCTAGCAAAATGACTTCGGCTGGAGTTGGAAAAGTGGTTCTAATATGGGGAATAGACATCCCTGAAGTGTCACAATTCCTCTTCTTGGCTCTAGAAGCTTGAAAGAGTCCTTCATAAGTGGGTTCGTACCCCAAACCAAATCTTCCTTTGTTATCTAAGAGTTCAACGAGAGCAGGGCTCCCACATCCTATGGCTCCCACATCCTTTGTAACCAAACTTAAGCATTTCTTTCACGGCCATTAGACCTGCTACGAGCTAACCGGACCCAGGCTTTGAACAATTATGGATCATGGAAACTAGCTCGAAGCTATGGACAGATGTTTTAAGGAAGGCGTTGGCATTGATGTAAGGAATAGATGTCTCTTGCAAGATAGTCATGGGCTCTTCAGTCAAAATAATGATCAACTGATTTTTAGAGATGAACTTAAGTCTCCGATGAAGGGTAGACGTGACTGCACCTACTATATTTCTGATTTTCAAAAGACTACAGTATCACTCAGTAGTTCTGATGGCCAACAACTGATATGATATATATATATATATATATATATTTTAATCTTATTTTTATTTAAGACTTCTAGAAACCTAAGAGAGAGATTGGACGTGAGATCCGTAGGGATCGTAATCTTCAACTATAGGATTAATCAATAACTTTTTGAATATTATTGACTTATCTTGAAACTCTTTCAAAATTATTCCTTAATTTTCCCCACCATATCAAGAAAATATTTGAACTTCTATAGATTGCAATAATGTCCATCAACACATTGCAATTCACCCCTGAAGATTAGAGAATTACAATTGAGGTCCCATTACTTTCAATTTTATATCTATGTTCTTCTACCACACTATATTCCCACAAGCCACTAGGACTGGATTAATATCATTGTAATGTCCCTAGCTTATGTAACCCTTAATTTCTTGATTTCATAATTTCTATTGGACTCCAAAATATCTTTGAAAAACTCTTTAAATATATATATATATATATATATATACACACAATATTATATATATGAAAAACATTTTTGAAAAATGTCATCGACCGGTTTTGTTTTGAGTCCAACTTCAATATGAAAATCAACTGAATATACTATCTTCTTTAGAGACTGGCGGATTCATTGTTGAGCATTTACATATTTTACTCATTACACACATAACCTAACATGTCTGTATATAGCCTTTAAAATTATCATCACTAGTTGACATTGTCAAAATTATGTGCATAATAAATAAATATACACAAATCTCTCATGTTTGAGGACAATAGAAAATTTGTGATAGAACAACCTTTTAATTAACAATGATCACTCCATAAGGTGTTCTTGATTGGGTCTGATTCAGTGTATGTACTTGTTACATTACACCCACTATCCACAACCTAGAGCAATTTAATAATCTATGAAAAATCATTACTCCCTATCTTTGGTTCTTTAACCATTAACATGATTTTTCTACAGAGGTGACATCACATGCCACATTTAAACAATGAAATATACCTATAAAAATTATGAATGTGAAAATAAAATTTTATTATCAAATAAAAATGCATAGTATTGTTTTTTAGGGCACATAATTCTAACAATCTCCCACTTGCACTCAAAACCAATCATACATGTATTTAATACCCATTGCTTCCAAATGTTTCTCAAACACCTTTTGAGACAATGCCTTTGTGAGTGGATCTGCAACATTATTGGCAGAGGTAATCTTTCTTATTGCTACATTCGCTTTATGTATGATATCACGTATCAAGTGATATTTACGTGCAATATGTTTTGTCCTTTGATGAGCCCTTGGTTCTACTGCATTTGCAACAGCCCCACTATTGTCACAATAGATAGTAATGGGTGACTCAACAGAAGGAACAACTTCAAGTTCTTGAATGAACTTACAAATCCACACAGCTTCCTTTGCAACTTCACTTGCAGCTATATACTCTGCTTCTATAGTAGAGTTTGCAGTAGTTTCTTGCTTGCAACTTCTCTAACTTATTGCTCCATTGCCAAGAGTAAATACAAATCCAGAAATTGATTTTCTATCATCAATATCAGATTGAAAATCTCAATCTGCATACCCTTGGACAGTCAAATCCTCACCACCAAACACCAAGAAATAATGTTTGGTCCTATTTAAATATTTGAGGATATGTTTCATTGTTGTCCAATGCTTAGAACCTAGATTGGATTGATATCTACTCACAATGCTCACTACATAACAAATGTCTAGTCTAGTGCAAAGCATTGCGTACATAAGACTTCCTACAGCCGAAGCATAAGGACAATTTCTCATTTTCTCTCTCTCTCTTCTTGTGTTTTAGGACACATTTGATTAGAGCGATGAACTCCATGTCTAAAAGGTGAAAACCCTTTCTTGGAATCTTGCATGCTAAACCTAGCCAATATCTTGTCAATATAATTGACCTATGAAAGTCCCAATAACCTTTTCTTTCGGTCTCTAAACAATTTGATTTTGAGTATATATGACGCTTCACCAAGATCTTTCATTGCAAAGTGACTAGATAACCATACTTTTATAGATGACATTGCTCCTACATTATTACCAAAAAGTAGTATGTCATCTACATAAAGAACTAAAAATGTAATAGTGCTCCCTTTTAACCTTTTTGTAAACACAAGGTTCATCCATATTTTGTGAGAAACCAAACTATTTGATTGCCTCATCAAAACGAATGTTCCAACTGCGTGATTCTTGCTTTAGGCCGTATATAGATCTCATCAACTTGCACACTTTTGATTCTTGACCATGAGATATGAAACCTTTTGGCTGGTCCATAAAAATTTATTCCCGAATGTGTCCATTTAAGAAAGCTGTTTTAACATCCATTTGTCATATCTCATAATCATAATGTGCAGCAATTGACAATAGAATCCTTATGGACTTTAGCATGGTTACTAGCAAAAAGGTTTCCTCATAATCAATTCTAGCCTTTTGATTATACCCTTTTGCCACTAGCCTAGCTTTATAGGTCTCCACCTTACCACTAGGTCCAATCTTCCTTTTGTAGACCCATTTACAACCAATAGGCTTAATACCTTTTGGTTTGTCTACTAAGGTCCAGACCTGGTTGGTATACATTAAGTCCATCTCTGATTCCATGGCCCTTTTCCAATTCTCAACGTCCTTATCAGTCATTGCTTCTTGATAAGTAAAAGGATCATTATCATGCTCCTCTGACTCCATTAGATAAATCTCATTTAACAAAGTGAGTCTAACTGGAGGCCTGATAGTCCTTTTACTACATCGACTCTCTTGCATTTTACTTGGTTCAGTAGGCACTATTACTTACTCTTCATTATTCTCATTCAACTCAGCCATTGGGTTATCAGTTTGTTCATCAGGAGAAACTTTTGCTCTACTTTCATTTAAGCTATAATCTTTCTCAAGAAAAATAGCATTCCTGCTCACAAGAACTTTTTGCTCACTAGGATTGTAAAAATAGAAACCAGTAGACATCTTGGGATAACCAACAAATAAACATCCATCACTCCTTAGTCCTAGCTTATCCATATTAGACTTCCTAACATGTGCTAGACAACCCCATATCTTTAAGTGATTTAGACTTGGTTTCTTACCTGTCCATAACTCATATGGGGTATTAGGAACTGATTTGGTAGGGACTCTATTTAATAAATAAACAGCAGTCTCCAAAGCATAACCCCAAAATGAAATTGGCAACTCTGACATGCTCATCATGGAACAAACCATATCTAATAAGGTTTTATTTCTTCTTTCAGCTACACCACTATGTTGAGGTGTGGCAGGGGGAGTCAATTGAGAAATAATCCCATTTTCTTTTAGATATTCCTTCAATTGATCCAAGAGGTATTCTCCTCCTCTATCAAAGCGAAGAACTTTTATGCATTTCCCAGCTTGTTTCTCAACCTCATTACGAAATTCTTTGAACTTTTCAAAGGATTCAGATTTATGTTTCATTAGGTACAAATAACCATACCTAGAATAATTATCAATAAAAGTAATGAAGTAATAGAAACCACCTCTTGCATGTGATTCATAGGACCACAAACATCAGTGTGTATTAATCCTAATACATCAATGGCTCTAGCTCCCTTTCCTGTAAAGGAACTTTTGGTCATTTTCCCTTGTAAGCAAGGCTCACAAATTGGATAAGGCTCTACCTTCAAAAGATTCAATGGCCCATCCTTTACCAATCAATTGATTCGGTCAATATTGATATGACCAAGCCTTAAGTGCCACAAATACATAGGATTAACATCTCTTTTTCTTTTAAGAGATAACACACTGGCAACAATATCATTCTCAACACAATTAATAGAATTATCAATAGAACTCAAAAAATAAAGACCATCTTGTAAAATGCCAGAAGTTACAAATTTATTATTAAACTTAACAACTAGTTTAGAAGTAAAAAGAAATGAATATCCTGAACAACCAAGTTTTGAAACTGAAACTAAATTTCTTCGCACTTCTATCACATATAAGCAATCTTCTAAGACAAGAGTTCTACTAGAAGATAATTCTAAATAAAAGGTTCCAATGGCAGTGGCTGCAACAGTTGCACCAGTCCCCATCTTTAGGATCACCTCCCCCTTCATTTAGCCTTCGGGTCTCCTTGAACCCCTGCAACATATTGCAAATGTGTGAGATTGTACCAGAATCTACACACCAAGAATCAAATGGACCATCCATTAAATTTGTTTCAATAACGAGCAAATTAGGCATACCTTTTACAAGTTTGTCATTCTTCAGAGAAGCCAAATAATGGCGATAGTTTCTCTTCCAATGACCAGCCTTACCACAATGGAAACAATTTCCTTTTGCTTTCTTTTTCTTAGTGTCCTTATTCACTTGTCACCCTGAGCCTTATTGAATGACTGAGACCCTTTTCTCTTAAAGTTCTTACCCTTAGTCTTCAACTTAAGAGAAATATCATATTTTTCAACCAACATTACAGTAGGCTTTTCTTTCTTGATGAGATCCTCGACTACTTTCAACACATTAAGCAACTCTGACAGTGTCACTTCCATCTTATTCATGTTATAGTTCAGGATAAACTAATTAAAAGAATCAGGTAAAGATGCTAGGATTGCATCAACTTGGGTCTCACTATCAATTTCTGCACCAAGCATATCCAGTTCGTTGATGAAAGAAATCATCTTCAGGACATGTTCCCAAACTGGAGTTCCTTCCACCATTTTGGTGGACAAGAGATTTTTCATAGCAGTTTTCCATGCACTTCTACTTTGTTCTCCAAACATCTCTTTGAGGTGCAGCATCATATCTTGTGCTATAGCTAGGCCTTGGCATTGTTTTTGCAACATATCGGTAATAGAGGCCATTATGTAGCATTTAGCCATTTCATCAGCCTCATGCCACTTATTAAATGCATCTCTCTGCTCCTCAGTGGCATTAAATAAAGCAAGTTCTGGTGCCTCAGTGTTAAGGACATGAGCCTATTTTATCAACAATGAGGACAATGATTAAGTTCCTTTTCCAATCTACATAGTTTGGTCTAGACAATCGACTTTCATCCAGAATCTTAGCTAAGGATTAAAATTGGTCATAATGAATCTACAAAATAATATAAAATAATATTTTCACATACATATATCCATCAGATTCAGGTTTTTGAATAACTAATTGTGCCTCCCACAAGAACAAAATATCATAGATTCCCAAAACAGAATATAATAATTATATTTATAAATAGTTCAAAGTGGGCATCGGGAACCCTTACCTTGCATGCTCTAATAATTTCTTTTGAAATATATTGTGCACACCATATAAAGACAAATAGACATGGCACAGATTTTTGTTGTTCTCCATTTCTCAAAATAAAAACAATTAACATATCACATATATCAATCATGACATATAGGAAATAAATCTCGGCAAACATACTGATATAAATAACAAGTCAAAATCCACGATTAAGTATGGTTTGCTCTGATACCACTAATAGTTTTGTGGAAGCAATATAAAACAAAAAATTATATTTTCATTTAAAGATCGTTGTACCACACAACCATGGATTCTAAATAAATCAAAATTGCATACCTCTCTTAACAACCCAAGCGTGTGCCTCCCAAGGTATTCACATCTCTCTCTCTCTCTCTCTTTCTGTGTGTGTTTCTTTTTGGGTTTTCAAAAGACTGCAATATCACTCAGTAGTTCTAATGGCCATCAACTGGTATGATATTTTTTTTTTAAATCTTATTTTTATTTAAGACTTTTAAAAACCCAAGAGAGAGATTGGACGTGGGATCCTTAGGGATCCTAATCTTCAGCTGTAAGATTAATCAATAACTTTTTGAATGTTATTGACTTATCTTGAAACTCTTTCAAAATTACTCCTTAATTTTCTCAACCATATCAAGAAAATATTTGAACTTCTACAAATTCCAATAATGCCCATCATTACATTACAATTGACCCCTGAAGATTAGAAATTTACAATTGAGGTCCCATTACTTACAATTTTATATCTATGTCCTTCCACCACACTATATTCCCACAAGCCACTAGGACTGGATCAATATCACTGTCATGTCCCTAGCTTATGTAACTCTTAATTTCTTGATTTCATAATTTCTATTGGACTCCAAAATATCTTTGAAAAACTCTTTAAATATATATATACAATATTATATATGTGAAAAACATTTTTGAAAAATGTCACTAGCCGGTTTTGTTTTGAGTCCAACTTCAATATGAAAATCAACTGAATATACTATATTCTTTAGAGACTGGTGGATTCATTGTTAAGCATTTACATATTTTACTCGTTACACACATAGCCCAACATGTCTGTATATAGCCTTTAAAATTAGCATCACCAATTGACATTGTCAAAGTTATATGCATAATAAATAAATATGCACAAACCTCTCAGGTTTGAGGACAATAGAAAATTTGTGATAGAACAACCTTTTAATTAATAGTGATCACTCCATAAGGTGTTCTTGATTGGATCCAATTTAGTGTATGTACTTGTTACATTACACCCACTTGTCTGCTTAAAGTCACTACCTCAATGATGGAGTAAATCATCCTATCATATAGCAGCACAACAAATGTAGGCTTCAGTGGTAATATACAATTAATATCCACAGTCTAGAACAATTTAATAATCTATGAAAAATCATTACTCCCTGTCTTTGGTTCCTTAACCATTAACATGATTTTTCTACAAATGTGACATCACATGCCAGTAAACAATGAAATATACCTATAAAAATTATGAATGTGAAAATAAAATTTTATTATCAAATAAAAATGCATAGTATTGTTTTTAAGGGCACATAATTCTAACAACGATATGCATGGCCAAGGTATGATCTCTACCTTCTGGAGGTAACTCATCATCGAAAATGAAGATTTGGTTGGTGGCCAACACCAATGATACCATACCCTCAAAGGAGGAGTCTGTAATACAGGTAGGAACATGGCTAAAATAGAAATCTGAGCTAGAGATTTGTTGAACTTTTGAATCACACTATAATTAGCCTTTCGGATGGTTTTCAAGAATTCATCGGCTTCTTCAATGGTGACCCTATTCCTGACTAGCTCAGCCATGCTCTTGCCAATCTCTTTCCTCTTTTTTTCCAGTTCCTCAGGAGTATAACGTCGACCACTCCTAGTGAATCCGGCTTGGCCTGAAGAGATATTAAAGCAAACTTCTTCCTTTCTAGTTCAAATGGAAATCAGAGTTACATCTTACTTCCATAGAACAAGATGGCTATCTTGGTGAGTAAAAGCCTTCAGCATGCGGATGACCACACTTTCTTGAGGCTACAGAATTGGCGCCAGGGAGAACATCTTCAGACTAATGATGACTGGGCTAGGCAGAGTAGCTTCTAATGCTTTTAGACCAAGAGCCCTAGAGATTCCTTGGATAGACCTTGGTAGGACTAAAGGGTTGAAACCTCAAATGGAGGGGACGACAGGGGTTCCCTTCTAGATAAATCCTAGAGATGGCTCTACGACTGTAGGTAGTGCCAAGATTAGAGGAGTAAAACCTTCAATGGCTGACATGGCTTGTCCTTTCATTAGAGCCGGCACACCTGAATCCACAGGTGATTTTGTAATCTCTTTGATAATGACCAAAGTTGGAGGAGCTGGAGGAATCTTATACAAACGTTCTCACAAGTATTCGTCCTAGTCTTTCCTTGATCCTATCGTTATAGTGCTGTGACTAGCTCCCACTTAGGTGCTTGGAAGGCATAAGTTGGCTGCCATGCAAAAGCTCCTTTGCACGGATTCTCTTTCAATCCAAATGATACCACAGTCGGCTAGACTCTGAACTTGTGCTCGGAGCACTCTACAATTGAATAGGGCATGTCGATCCCCACTATTATAGAATGAGCAGACTTCCTAGTCAAAACCTAGAGCTCCTATGTTCTTGAGAACAATGTGAATTTCCTAGGCTAGAGCCCGTAACATAGCTTTCTAAGGGAATGAGAGGGATGAGAAATAAGGGATCCTCTCCTCCACTATAGAGATAGCATTCACATTCCCTTCCTACTAAGGAGGCAAGGGGTTAATAATGACATTCAGACCGACCGTGTTGTCGAACTGTACTAACTTGTTATCAATGAGATCCTGGATTTGGTGTCTCAAATGTATGCATTCTTTCAAAGTATGCCCTTCGGCTCCAAAATGGTGCTCACATTTCTTGGATGAGTCAAAACCGAGTAGAGGAGGACCGTCTTTGGGTTTCACGAATATTGTAGTCACTAGCTTTTTCTCCAATAGATAATCATAAAGCTCTGCCATAGGCATGGGTAACAGAGATAATTTCCATGGTTCCACCTTAGGATATCGAGGTGGATCAGGCTTTCCCCTTTGATTGAATGCTTAGTAAGGCTCCTAGGCTAGCTAAACCTATTGCTGATAAGGTTGGGCATTTGGGGTTGTATAAGCAGAAATAACACCCCTCATTCCTTCAGGCATTTTGTTAATCATATGAACATCGAATTCCTTCCCCTTGCAGCCAGTTGCCTTTTTCACCTGTTATTCTATCATAGAATTCAAAGCCTTAGGGTCGATTATTTTCTTGCACCTAATACCCTCATCAATACTCTCCCCAACAGGAATCAGGCTTGCGAAGTGACTTAGCCACTGATCATCTTCTCATAGTAAGGAGGCTTGAGGTTATCAATGAACCATTTGATCATTTCATCTTCCATCATAGGAGGAAGTACTTGGGCAATTAGTTCGCGCCACCTTTGGGCATACTCACAAAAAGATTCCCCACTCTTCTTTTCTGTCCTTTGAAGAACTATGTGGTCGGGTGCTATCTCAGTATTGAACCAATAATATTAGCCATCTCTCTCCAGTTTGAGGTCTTTTCTAATCTCACAAACCACGTGGCTGCGAGGCCAGTCAAGCTATCAGGGCAAATTTGGCAGAGCAACGGATGATTGCCTCCATAGGGTGCCATCTTCCTACAAAGCATGCGCAGATGGGCATAAAGATCACCAGTGCCATCATACTTGACAAACTTGGGTACCTTGAACTTGGGAGGCATAATGAGCTGGGGGAAATTGGTCAAACTATCTAGATTGACACTTCCTTGGGTGCCAAAGCCCTGTATGATACGAATTTTCTCAATCAGGACCTCCACTTGACCTTTAACCTGACTGTAACTAGACTTTGAGGTCTTATCCTTAGAAGGATCCTCTTCTTGGCTATTCCCTTGTGGGATGAATGGTGGTGTGGTTTGGCCTTGATTTGGATCTAGTGGTGGCCGGTTCTTGTGAAAGAATGGGTTGCAGAGCCTTCTAAAGTAGGACCAGATGAATCTTAGTTCCCTCCTACAACCAATTGTTGCATCAAGTGCATTATTTCTGCCATATGTTCTTTCATCTATATGAACTTGGCAACACTTCAAAAGCTGAAGGATCAATAGTAAACATCTCTCTAGCATGAGACCTAGTGATAGTGGGATCACGACGTGATGGTAACTTAGATTGTTTCCTTTGAGAAATATTTTCTCTTTAGGATCCTAGAAAGGAAAAGAATGGGATGAGAGAGAAATGGGGTACATTTGAAAATTTGACAATGTGGAAACACAAAACAAACCCGAAGTTAGTTTATGTTCTTGGTCATCTAAAATGCACCTATCTTTTTCGAAATATTGGCTTGGACCCTTGATTGGGTATTTATCACAATGAGTTTCTATAGTGATGTGGAATTAATGCACAAGCTTGGCAAGTAACCAGAACTTTCATATCATGCTCGAAATTGCAGGATGGACCCTTCTCTTTTGATTACATGGAAACGTAATGTCTTTTACAAAATTTGGCTTTTTACAATGCCCCAAGATCATGGTCTATAGAAAATGGCTCCAACAGTGGGCCTTTTACAATACAAGGAAATTCAAATTTACAATGAAAAGCCTCATTCTTGATAGCTTGGTCTTCTTGGAGAAGATTTTGAACCTTGGCAATGTCAACCTTGGCGAGGAGTTCCGGCTACTTGCCACAAATTTTATCTATACACATTTACATGACAAAGCCATTAGTGTATGCATGCATGCCCTTGTAGGGTTGGAAACACTTAAGGACTGAGTGTGATCTAATGTGTAAGAAACAAGGTAGCTTTTCCCTAGGGGTTAATCATAGATGCTATGAAAAAAGGATGGACAGAACCTGGAGTAAAGCATGACTCTTTGGTGCAAGCAAAAAGGGCAAACCTGCAAACGGAAACTGGACACTTTCCCCTTGACTCATTTTGAAAAAAATCCTATGAAGGATATCCTACCCTAGGCTGGGATGTTCACTCAGATTTGGCTCTTCCTAATCCTCACAAGTTTGACATAGTCTAGGCCAACTATATGACACACAGCTTAATTGGTAAGTTGGTCCTATTCTTAGGAAGTATCTCGATCATCTAATCCTTCCCTTTATAGAAGTTGTGGGATAGAGCAGATCAAGGGTGCCTTTTTAGCATAATCCTGTCCACCCATGGAACCAAGAAAAACCTATAATTTAGCATCTAGTAACTATCTAAGGTGTACGCATCCAGCATTTGCCTTCAACGCTGAGTCCGGGTTCGACCCAATCTGAGGGGTGATGTCATGCATTTTGAAATGAAAAGAGAAAGACTTTCCAAGTGCAACAGATATAAGCACAAATAAATGTGTAGCAAAAATTAAATCTTACTACCCTAGGTTCGCACATGTGAAGGAAAGCTATAAAGCATGCTTTAAGAAAGCAGTAAAGCTTCACAAATATGAAAATACCTCAAAGCCAGTTTTTGGAAAACCATTTGAAAAATATTTTTGGAAAATATTTTTGAGTTTTGAAAAATGTTTACTAGGATATAGTAAAAGCAATTTTCAAAAGGAAAGCCCCGGAGGCTAATGCCAATTTCAATGTTTTTGAAGGCCAATGTCCAAAGATTATGGTTTTATCAAAAGCTCTAAAGGCTAAACTCTCTAAGTATCCCCAGTGGAGTTGCCAGTCTATCGACACCTCGTGGCTACTCGACTACCCATCACGGTGACGCTTGCGCGCCTTTCCATCTATCTTGGCCTCAGTGCGAGAGATGATGGTTTGGAGGTGTGTTGTACCTTGGATGTGTGACTAGAATCTGAGTCGATTTTAAGGATATTACCAAGGATAAGTGAAGTCACCACCAACCATTGGGTTTTTCTAGATGTGATTGGTCACCTGACTCTATTTGATTTATTACCAATTCTAGGTAGGAATGGCAACGGGTCGGGTTCGGGCCGGGTTTTTTCATACCCGGACCCGACTCGTGGGTCTTAGCCCGAAGCCCGAACCCAGTCCGTTTACTAACCGGGTTTTTTTCCCGGAGCCCGGACCCGCCTCCGCGGGGCCCCGTGGGCCCCGTTAAGCCCTGCTAGATTTGGGCCCAATTCGCAACCCAACCAAAAAAAAAAAAATTGAATGTCCATTGCCAATTTCTCTGCGCATTTTTTTCCTTTTAGTACACAAAATATAAATTATGGAGATGAGTAAATAATAAAA
The DNA here is from genome assembly GCF_932294415.1 of Quercus robur. Lineage (NCBI taxonomy): Eukaryota > Viridiplantae > Streptophyta > Magnoliopsida > Fagales > Fagaceae > Quercus > Quercus robur. The sequence continues at coordinate 35,607,872 of NC_065538.1, forward strand.
TTTATAGAATATAGTTTTAAACTCATTTTTAAAGGAATCCTCTTTGGCCTAATCAGATCTATGATTTTCACTTTCAAAATTACAAACCAAACACAACTTTCAGATCTATGATTTTCATTTTTCCCTTTCAGAAATCATAAACTCAAACACAAACACAAACTCACACGGTTGAGGCAAACTGAACCCAGAAAAAAAAAATGGAGAACGAGAGGCCGTGTCACGCTTGTGGCCATGGGCGAGGAAGATGAGATGAGAGGGGCAGGGGACTGTGCGACAGTGTGAGATCGGCGACGGCGAGGATGAAACGGAGTTGAGAGAGTAGAGAGCTTGGGACCGGTGACACTGACAGAGAGCTTGGAACGGCGCCGAAGGCTTGGGACGGCGGCTAGAGTTGGACCGGCGGTGAGAGAGTTGGCTGATCTCGCACTGTCGAAGTAAGGGTGAGGATTGAGGGAGGGAGGGAGGCGTGGGTTCTGAGTCTTCCGACTTTGAGTTGGTGCTGAAGAACAGAAGAAATGAGAGAATGAGAGATTAGATTTAGGGTTAGATTATAAGGGTTATATATATAGGAGGGGTATTTTTGTAATATACAGTACCGGGTTTTTATCCGGGTCGGGTTTCGGGTCGGGTCTTGGATTTTTTAATGAAACCCAGACCTGCTTCGGGTTTTTTTTTTAAAAAACCCATATCTGACCCTATTCTTAATCGGACCGGGTAAAATCCGACCCATTAGGGTCGAACCGGATACCCGTAGATCGGGTAAAAATTGCCATCCCTAATTCTAGGCTTAGAAAAATGTCGTTTTTCCTAATCTAATGTGAATGGGTAAAAAATCTTGATTCTTGAGTTCAGAAGTCTAGTTACATGTAGGGAAGGTGTTAGGTACCCAACAACGCTTGTTCGTAGGTAGTGCTTTGTTTTGGCAAAATCATAATTTTTAGACATTGGCAATTGAAATAAAGCTACCGATATTAGCTTTCGGGGCTTTAAATGTGTTGGGCTTTGAGGTTTGGTTTCAGAATGGGTGTGGTCTCGATTGATACTTTCCAAGTGTGCTTGGAATTGTTGCCAAATTTCCACAACGAAAATCTGGCAACATTTTGCCTTATTTTGGTGGTGGGAATCCAGCAGCGCTTTGCCTCAAATGTGTCTTACCAAGATTTTGATGTGAGAATACGGCCATGGGGATGCCCCATTTTCATGGCAAAAATATGGCAGAGTTTCTCATTTGGTGTGCTACAACGCATCAGCAGGGTTTTGCGTCTGTGTATACGACAGGTATTAACTTGCTTGTACTATGACGAACCAAAGCCCTATAAAGCATCAACCATGTTGATGCATGTCGCATACACCGAGAAACTAATGGTGACATGAATTAAGACAATCACACCGCAATGATCGTGCACACAATATAGCATGAATATGCACCTATGGCAATCGCCTTAAGCGCACACCCACACTACAAGGTCAAGAGCTCTCATGACTAGAGAGGGTCACTCACGTAGCCATGAGAGTCCATCATACAAAGTGCGCAATCACCCTTATACAAGTAGATATAGACATGCATACATCATGCACAATGCAACCACACAGAGTGGGAAAGAAAATCAGTCATTGCCAACGTTCCATGGGTATGGCCCAACAAGGTACAGCAAATGTAAAACAGACATTGTCATACCCAAGGAACACGGCCCAAGCAAGGAGCAGGAAAAGTAAATGGATGCAAGGAGCAAGAAAAGTAAATGGGTACAAGGAGAGGGGAAGCCCTAATACATGCTCTAAAGAAGAGGCTTAAAGAGAGGAAAAGAGAAAATCGCTCTAGAGGGGCTAGGCCCTCTAATCTATTAAACATTACCTTTTGTGGGCTTGCATCCTTGCCTTTCTTGCTCGCCTTTAGGAGGTCACACCCTTACTCCAAGCATCCTCTCTCCATGTGTGTACATTTCAAGACAAAAGAAACAAGCCAGCAGACAAGCAAAGAAACAAATGGAAGGGAAAGCATGCTAAAGACAAGTTAGGAAAAGATGCCAAACAGGGGCAAACAAACATGTGAAGCACACGAAGAGGCAAAGAAACATGTTATCAAACAAAAAGAGGGTGTCCTAGGAGGACAAATGCAAGTTTGGATCAGGTGTCCATAGTTCCATTGGATTGGAGTACGAACAACACAGAATCATGCATGAACATGTAGGCAAGTGTGCAAAGATGCAAAGAAGAAAAGAAAGCCAAATGAGTGGCACAAGGCAAGCATATCAACATCGCACGGAGTGGAGAAATGTGTGAATCAAGCACCCCAACACCACGGAGGTGTATCTCACAAGTGGTTACATCCAAACAAGCCCTAGGAGGGACAGATGCAACCACACAAGCAAGTGGTCCCAAGGACTGACAATCACCAGCCAACGGAGGGCGCAAAGCATGGCAAAGCCTAGATCTAGAGAGGCTAACATGGAGATAAAGCATAGAAGCAAGCAAGCAAACATAGACATGCAATGGAAATTATCCAAACCCTTTGATATAGGCCTAGGTGTACGGATGTAGGCCTAGACCACAGGATCTAGATCTACACCCCATTAATAAGGGCCAAAATGCAAGAAAGAGAGATATCAAAGGACAAAAAGAGCTAAAGTAGCACATGGCATAGCAACCAACATAGATTCGAGCACACAAGCATGGCAAGGAGCATATAAGCACATAGATCTAAGTATAGGGACATAGATCTAAGCACTAACATGTAGATCTAAGCATAAACAAGGCAAAGAACACATAGGAAGGTAGATCTAAGCATAAACATGGCAAGGAGCACAAAATCATATGGATCTAAGCACAAACATTAAATTTAGACATATCCTAGCCTAAGAAGGCTAGGCCAACAACATCAAAGCGATAAATCATGGCATAAGCAAGGAAACATGCTACAAAAACTATAAAGACATGCTAGGAAGTAAGAACATGCTGGGAAAAGAAATAGAAGCATTTTATTAAGCAAGATAAAGCTAGGAAAAGCTCTAAAGAGAAAAAGGTGTGGATTGTAGCTAAAAAGCTACATCAACACCCCTAAACCTCAAATCCAAGGTATGGAATCAAGGAGAGGAAGATCGGATGCAAGAACACTACCTTGATGATTGTAGAGAAAAGAGGAGAATCTAAGGTGTTTGAAGGTGTTTGGATGTGTTTGGGAAAGAAATTAGAGAGGGGAGAGAGAGAATCTGCACAGAAACTGCCCAAAACCCTTTCTTTTTTTTTTTTTTTTTTGGCAAAATGAGGGGTTTGGGGGCATTTATACTGGAAAAATGACCCTTCGGCTTCTGGCGCACCTTGTAGGGCCACCAGCCACCCTGCTGACATTAGCAGTTTCGACCTTTTCTTGGTTCAACTTTGGACACATATTTGAAGGTCTTCCCAAACACGGATTGAGCTGATCTTGGTGTCCTTGGAAATCCCTAGATGTCTAGTTTCTAGAACACTAAATAAATTGACAATTCGATAGTCGAATAAAAAGTTATGACCTTGAGACGCGTGCTGACGTGCTTTTCACGATTTTCTAAATATCTCAACCGTTTTAACTCCAATTTTGACCCATAAATAGTTGTTGGAAAGAGAATTTGATAATTTTCGCAATGGTACTGGTCTCAACCCATTCTGACAGTTGGATCAAAATTAGGGTTTCTAGTATCTAAGGTCAACCTCAGGTCAAAGTTGGCAAAAATCACCGAGTAGCTCGGGTTTGATGTAGAAACATGAAAAATGTCATTTTGGGATGATTTTGACTGTATTTTACTTTTGGTCAAACCTAGGTTGACCAGGGGCATTTTGGTCTATTTGGCTTGAAATGGCACTTTGAGTGCTTCGATGCCCAAACAGGTTGCGTCACGTGAATTTAGATGTTTCCATGGTCCCATGTTGAAAAGATAATATTTTTTGAATTTTCAAGGTCTGGCACACAAATCGAGGGCAGACAAAATACTGTCTATAAGCCCCTTTCAAAATGCCTAGCCTTCTTTCCTTCTATGTCAACCATGTATGGAGCAAAGCAGGATAATTCAGCAAATTTCCGCTCATACTCATACATTGATTGAGTACCTTGTGCTATGTTAACGAACTCAGCTTCCTTTTGGACCATCAAACTATCAGGAGAATACCTCTTACGAAAGAGTTCAACAAAATGCTGCCAAGTTATAGCTTCTCTCCCAAGTGTCCTCTCTGTGGACTTCCACCACTCCAATGCATCACATTTCAATACAAAAATAGCAAGGATAACTCGTTGCTCATCACTAACCTCTATTGCCCTAAAGAGCCTTTCTATCTCCTTAAGCCAATTATCAGTCTCTATTGGATCCTTTATACACTTGAAAGCAGGTGGGTCAAGCTTTCTAAACTTCTCCAGAGCACTAGTCGGATTGGTGGCTCCCACTTGATGTTGCACTATATTGGTTAAGCCACAAATGGCTTTAATAATAACCTAAAGATTAGCAGTTCTTATTGATACCGTATTTTGTCCGCCCTTGATTTGCCTGTCAGACCCCAAAAAATCCAAAAATATCATTTTCTCTCCATAGGTCCACAAGAGCATCCAAAACGTAGTGGCAAAACCTGTTTCGGCACCGGAGCACTTGAAGTGCCTTTTTTCAGCTAAAATGACCAAAATGCCCCTAGTCAACCCTAGGTTTGACCAAAAACCAAACGAGGTCCAAACTCTCGCAAAACAACGTTTTTCACAGTTTTTCATCAAACCCGAGCTTATCGGAGATTTTTAACAACTTTGGCCAAGTTTAACCCGAAGTCAATCTCGGGTGGGCCCAAAAACCCTAATTTTGATCCGGCTGTCAAAATAGGTTTAAATCAACACTATTGTGAAGATTATCAAATTCTCATTCCAACGACTATTCATAGGATGAAATTAGAGTTAGAACGGCTGAGATATCATGAAAACCGGGGTGGCGCACCAATCGATGCACCACAAACTTTCGAGAGTCATAACTTTTGATCCGACCGTTGGATTTTCAAGTTCCATATGTCTTATGCCATTTTCGTGCTTAGATCTATGTTCCCACACATTCATATGTTTAGATCTACATGTTTAGGGTTTTATGCCATGTTTTTCTATGTTTTGTTCCTCTTTTTTGCTCTATGTTGATGTTAGGGTTACATGCTCACATGCTTGATATCATGTCTATGGTTATGTCTTGCTTAGATCTACAAGTTTGTATGCACGTTCTATGCTCCTATGTCTATGTCTATGTCCGAGTCTTCACATGCTTGTATGCTTGGATTCATGTTCTTCCATGTTTATGTGCTAGATTTCTACATGTTTACATGTATGTTCCTGTGCCTATGTGTCTAGATCTATGTTTCCACATGCTTGTGCGTTTGGATCTACGTTCTCTACATGCTTTATGCTATATTCCATGTGCTTGTGCGTTCCATGCCATGTTTGTGTGCCTAGACCTATGCTATATTTGTCATGCCATGTGCTATTGTAGCCCTTTTGTCGCTTTATCTTCTTTATTGCATTTTGGCCTAGTGATTAAGACCCGATCTAGACCCTATGGTCTTTATCATCGTTCATACACCAAGGCCCACATAAAAGGGTTTGGATCACCCATTTTGCATGTCTATGCGTGCTTGCTTCTATGCTTTATGCTTGTGTTAACCTCTCTTGTTCTAGGCTTTGCCATGCTTGACGCCCTTAGCAAGCGTGTGGTTGTGTGGTTATATCCGACGCCCATAAGGCCCTATTTGGATGCAACCACTTGAAACACATTGCCATGATGCCAGTTGCTTTGTGCATACCTTTCCCCTTTTACACTATGTGCGATGATATGCTTGCCATGCTTGTTTGTGCCACTCGTTGGCTTTATATGCATCTTTACATGCTTGCTTACATGTCCATTCATGAGTCTTGCTTGCTAGTGTGTTGTCCATGCTTCAACACAATGAAGTTATGGACATTCAATCCAAACCTACATTTGTTCCTCGTGGACGCCTCCTTTTTGTGTGTTCTCTTGCTTGTTTGCCTTTTTGTTAGTTTGTTTGCTTCCTCGCTTGTTTGCTTGCCATGCCTATCATGCTTACCCGTTGTATGCTCTTTCATATGCACTTCGCATCTTTTCCTTCCATTGCTTGTCTGATGGTTTCTTGTCTTTGCCTTTGCATGTACACACATGGAGTGAGGACGTATGGTGCTAGGGCATGGTCTCCTAGGCACAAGCAAAAAGGGCACAAACGCAAGCACGTAGATAAGCCAAGTGACTGTGTTCAGTAAGTTTAGGAGTTTAGCCTTTCCCTTTGGTTATGTACTCTTTTAAACCCCTTCCTTCCTCCTCCCTTTCTCTCTTTGATGGTTGTATTGGTATATCATGCCTTGTACCATTCATCCTCATCTCTAAAGTAAGGCGACCCCTATTTACTTTCCTACACCTATATTTTAGGCCATGCTCTAGGGATATAGGCATTTACTTTCCTGCTCTGTGTGCTTGCATTGTGCATGATGTATGTATATATACTTGCTCCCCCCCTTTTTCGGTGTGATCATCGCAGTCCATGTCACCTAAGCCAAAGCAATGCCTAATTTCTGCTGCGAAAGTAAGGTGACACATCGCCAAAATTTTGCCATGGAAATCTAGTACTTGGCTCAAATGCCATAGGAAAGCATAAATTAGGAGCATGCCCTTTTAAAAGCCAAACCTCAAAGCCCCCATGCATGCAAAGCCCCAATAGCCAATGCCGAAATCATGTTTTTACTACCAATCTTCGAAAATTAAGGTTTTATCAAAACAAAGGACTGTCCTTAGACAGGCATTGTGGGGTACCTAACACCTTCCCCACACGTAACCAAACTTCTGGACCTAAGAATCAAGATTTTGGTCATCCACATTAGATTAGGAAAAACGCCCTTTTTCTTAGCCTATGATTGGTAATAAAATCAACTAGAAATAGGTGACCAATCACACCTTAGAAAAACCCAATGATTGATGGGGACTCCACTTATCTTTGGTAATCCCTTAAAATTTGGGCCAAATTCCTGCCCTAAAACAAAAGGTAGACCTACCTTCCTCCACCAAGAGAGAGAGCACCCAAAGCTCCGCACGAACACACACCACCATATATACCGAGAGGGGCCTTCCAACAAGGCCCCATGCGAGAGGTTAAACTAGGGTTCGCTATGACGATAGCGGTTTTTCCACTTCCGCCTCAATCGAGGCCGGGTGTCAACCATTCCCCAGTATTCGATTGACCATTCCCTATGTAGGGTGGAGCCATCTCTCTAAGCAATACAACAAGGTATCATAAGTACAAATTTTAAATATCCCTAAAGTTCAAGACCAAACACATAGAAAGTACAACAATCATTCCTACACGCTTCTAAAAAAACACTATGAAAGGTCAAATAATTCTAATACTAAAATTCCTCATGATCACACTCTTGTTCAAAAATCATCTCAAGATTAAACCTATAAGTCTACAAAATCATAAACCTATGCTTTGATACCATATGTAACAACCCAAGGAAAAGCGTTAGCCAAATCTGCGTTATACCTCAAAAGAATTTGTCACAATTGAGGCTCTTTGTAGTTGTTAATAAAGCCTAGTTCAACCCAGTATATGCTCGATGTAAGACTTATCCACACACATCACACAATCAATCAAATTGGGGCATCATATATGATTATTATATTTCTACATGAAAGATTCTATAGTAAACCCTAGCAAATATTTAGAACTCTAATCTATGTTTTTTATGGCTTAATCACTTTTAAAAACAAATGATATTAGTACAAGGGTAAATGATTAACGAATTTCCATATAACAAAAGTTATACTATAAAATTCAAAACAAAACTAGAGCAAAATGGAAATAAGGAGAAAGCAAGCAAACTAAACCAAACACTAAGAAGTGTTTAGGAAGAGGAAAACCCATAAGACCCCGGAAAAACCTCTTCCCCGACCACACGTCGGAAATCTCCACTAGACAAGATAGTTGCAGTACACAAAAACACTATGAACCCTCCAAGCCCACAAGTCTATATGTACTTGAGCTCTCCAAGTTCTAGCTAGCAACCGACTGCTCCGAGTTCTTTCTCTTTCTAGCTTACCGGAGAACCTCCATTGAACCACTTATGGAAAAACCACCAAAATGAGTTGGATTTTAATGTGGCTTCTCAAGTTTCCATGAACTTTCACTCAGCTCACAAGGTCTGTGTGTATAGGTGAGATAAAGGAATACAAAATCTCAATCAAAGATTGAAAAAGATGGAAAAGAGATGATGGAGTGTGTTTTTGCTCAAACAAAAGCTCTCTCTTTTCTTACACTCAAAGTGGCATCTCTTGGATGTCTATCTCCTCAACTAGGATTTGATAAGACCCTTATCAAAAGCTCTTGCCACGCATCGCAGTTGTGTGTGTGTGTGTTGGCAGATATACACTGGCTAGAAAATGTAGAGAAAGCAAAGTGCAAAGATCATGCAACTCACGACCTTGTTGTTGCTTAGGGTCACAAGATGGTCGTGACTTGCCCAATTAGCACTCTGATCCTGACATCCTGTCATGTGTGTCTTGCAGGCTATCCAGGTTGCCTGAGGTCTCCTAAGGTCGCGAGACCACTAAGAATGCAGCTTTCCAAAATAGGTCTATATGGACTTGAGCCCTCCAAGTTCTAACTAGCAATCGACTACTCCGAGTTCTTTCTCTTTCTAGCTTACCGGAGAACCTCCAATGAACCACTAATGGAAAAACCACCAAAATGAATTGGATTTTGAATGTGGCTTCTTAAGTTTCCATGAACTTTCACTCAACTCATAGGTACTGTGTGTATAGGTGAGATAAAGGAATACAAAATCTCAATCAAAGATTGAAAAAGAAGGAAAAGAGATGATGGAGTATGCTTTTTCTCAAACCAAAAGCTCTCTCTTTTCTTACACTCAAAGTGGCATCTCTTGGATGTCTATCTCCTCAACTAGGATTTGTTAAGACCCTTATCAAAAGCTCTTGCCACGCATCACAGCTATGTGTGTGTATGTGTGTGTGTGTTGTGTTGGCAGATATACACTGGCCAAAAAATGTAAAGAAAGCAGAGTGCAAAGATCATGCAACTCATGACCTTGTTGTTGCTCGAGGTCGCAAGATGGTCGTGACTTGCCCAGTTAGCACTCTGATCCTGACATCCTGTCATGTGTGTCTTGCAAGCTATCTAGGTTGCCTAAGGTCTCCTAAGGTCGCGAGATCACTGAGAATGCAGCTTTCCAAAATAGCAAATGAGGGTCAAGTACATCTACTCCAAATTACAATTATGTCTAGAAAAGATATATGAAAATAATAAATAAATATATGCAAATTTGTCATTGAATAAAGCCAACAAACATGAACTTCTCACCACATAATCTAAATTGCAAATCACAATAACAAACTACCAAATTTGTACTAAAAATATTGACTTTGACCCTTTCAATGACAATAACTATTAAACAGGTACTGGAAAAATTAAATCTAGACTCATAAAACCACTACACACTCTTGGTGCAATGGTCACTCCACAAGTATAAGTGCTTGCGGGCCGGGTTCAAGTCTCCAAGAGGAAGTTTCACACACATAAACACTTAAATTAGGCTAGAGTAGAACTTCTATCGTGTATAAAAAAAATAATAAAAATAATAAAATAAAATAAAAGTCTAGACTCATAATGTAGAAATAGTCCACAAGTATTATACTGGATAAGCATACAATCCATCTTCATAATTAACAGCCTAAGAAGAAAACCTACTATCTCAATCAAATTTAATAGAAGATTCGAATGATTAAAACATTAACAAAAACTACCTCTCATACTGCCACCATAATTTCTGTCCATTAAAAAACAAATATATGAGCTTTACGATGTTTCATTCTTGCTGCTTAGCCATCAATTAGTTAAATGTTTATTGCGGCTTAGTCAACAATTAAGTAAAATTTCAAGACTAATAGAGAATTGAAAACAGAGAGTGAGAGCTAGATTATAATCAACCATGTAAAACAAAGAGTTAAAAAAGAAATTAATTCAAATTTTGCGTAGAAAGAAGGGAAAAAATGATTTTTGATTGATGTAGAAAAAATCCTCAAACTAAAAGCAACAATATTCAAACTAATAATTTTTTTTTTTTTTTAAATGGCCTTTGATTGATCGCTATGATTCATTAGATTTGGCAGGGGTGGTGGTAGGATGGCTTGGTAGTAGGACGGAGGGGCCATAATTGAAAATCCTTATTGAAAGCTAAAAGCTCAAATAGTGTAAAACACTATAGTTTGTTTAGACCCTCAATTTTAACAACTCGGCTAATTGCTTTTACTCTAACTTATCTAAGTACAGAACAAGAGTAAATGATACGCAATAACCGGAACTACTCTCTAAGCCATCACCACAAGCAAGTAATGATAGACATAAAGCTCAAAAAGTAAGGGAAGAAAGATGCAAATACAAGATAATACTGAAACATTTTATTGAAGAGGAAACCGAAGTAATTGGCGAAAAACCTCTCTACGGCCCTCCAAGTCGAAATCGATCCACTAGTGAATAAAGTTGGAGTGCAAAAATATCAAAAAGACCCTCGAAGCCTAATCTACCTAACATACTTGAACCCTCCAAGTTCCAACTACCAACGGGCTTCATGGAGCCATGTCTTCACTAGTTATCCAGATCCCGCAATCAATGGTTTCTTCCAATGCTTCTCATACGCACCAAAACTTCTCTCAACACTCAAAATGGGTGAGGTAAGTGTTTAGGCTAAAAACCTCTCAAGGATGAGTAAATGGAGAGGTAAGAGTAGTTGAAAACTTTAGAGAAATGGTGTAAATGATTGTGGGTTTACAATCTGTAACTCTCAAGTGTATAGCTAGGGTTTTCTCTCTCAAAAGTTCTTTGGAAAAACTCCTTACAATGTCGTGGGTAATGTGGACTTACATAGTGTTGGTAAAGGAATGAGAAAAGCACACTTTAAAAAGCTCTAGGCAGTGAGTTTTGTGGGTCACTCATGACTTGGCCTTAAGTCGCAAAGTGTCTTGCGAAATCCAACCTAGCATGAGATTGTTCAAATTCCAACATATTCTTCTCACGTGACCTTTCCCGGGTTGTCACTTGCGAGCGAGTCACGAAATCTCCTTCTTCACAAAGCCACTCCTTACAATTTCATGGGTAATGTAGGCTTATATAGTGTTGGTAAAGGAATGAGAAAAACACACTTTAAAAAGCTCTAGGCAGTGAATTTTGCGGGTCACTCGAGACTTGGCCTGAGTCATAATGTGACTCACGAAATCCAGCCTGGCATGAGACTTTTTAGATTCCAACATGTGCTTCTCACATGGCCATATTTGACCAGATTTGAGACCTACCTTGTAGGCAAAGTACTCAACATGTTCAACGGACTTGGAAATTTCACTAACCATGCCAAGAGATGAAGCCTAGGTAGAATTTGATTTCTATGGTGTTTCCCTAAAATTCAACCCAAAAAAAAAAAAAGAGGAAAAAGGATTAGGAATTGAAATCCCTAAATTGATAGCAAACTCTAATTAGAGACAGTATGAAAAGAGCTTAGAATTACCTAAATTAACAGCAAACTTGAAAATTAGAAAAAAGATTAGTACCTTAACTTTGATAAAATTTAAAACTCCAAATAGGTTGTTAGGTGAGAAACTGCGGTAAAAGAAATCACCAATAATGCGAAGAGAATGGGAGAAGAAAGTCGATAAGTAGTGTAGCAGGACATCTAATTCAAGTATAGGATTTTGCTTAGAAGGCTAAGCCATGGGAGAGAGAGGGGGTTACATTGAAATCCCTTTTTGACAGCATGCCCTAAAATTTGAGACTAACATCAAATTGTTACTAATCTGACCTAAAAATGCAAAGAAATTAAAGGTTAAGAGAGAGAGAGCAAGTGGTGGTGAGCGAATTGGAGAGGTCAATGGTCAGATTCGTGTTTGGGTTTGTATTTTCCATGAGGGAAACAATGGAGAGGTTAAGAAAAGAAGGGGGAGCTGTGTTGAATGAAAGAGTTGAAGAAGAAGGAGATGGATTGCGTGAGAGAGAGTTCAACATTATAAGTTCAAGTTTTTACTTTTGAATTTTATCTGGTTTTGTTTTTAGGAGAAAGAGACATTTTATTTTTATTTCTTAAATCTATTGATGTGAAAAATTGTGAAAACTTAAAATCCTACGTAGCAAGCCCTGGGGAAGTAAAAATAAATAAATAATAAATAAAAGTCAGAAATTTTGGTTTTATAGTATATATAAAATATAGATAATATTTTTCTCATTTTTTTTATTATAATACACCTACCCACCTAATGCACTCTCTATTTTCTTTGAAGTCGTATCTCTCTCTTCTTCAATTTGGATTTAATTATGAGCGGTGATTTTGGGTTTGCAATTCGAGTTTGGGTGGATTTTTCCACTACTGTTACTTCTTCTTCTTCTTTTGCAATATGGGTTTGATGAATTTGGGATCTAGATTTAGAATGTATTTGAAAATCTTGATGATTTTTATAGATTTGCAAAGGGATTCAAGAGAAGATAGAGGAAGAGAGTGGGGGAAGAGAGAGATCAGATGAGAGAGAAGAGAGAAAAAAAATAATCAAATAGAAAGCTATAATAACAGTGGAAATATCCACGGTTACTGTAGCAATAATGGATATGCACAATATTGAGCAAAAATGTGTAAAATTATGCACTTTTTCTATTATGCACAAGACAAGTTTTAAACCCTTCTGTTAGGGAGATAAACTCCTTAGGGAGGTAGACTCCTTAAGTATTAATATAACATAAAAATAAATAAATAAATAAACTTAACCCAAAAGGGCAAGCCAAATAGGTATAAACTAAACTATGTTATATTAATCACTCATCATTCTCTACATTATTAATATGAAACTTTACTCACACATGAGTCTCTGTCTCCATATAGGTTTCAAGAACTCTCCGTGGGCCATAAATAAATCATACTCTCCTTTGCCTTATGAGGTTTTCCCTTAACTAATGCATCATCCATGGGTCTTCACTTGTCAACCCACACATCTTTTATTCATGGAAACCTCGCACCTCACTGTTGTCTAGCGCCATTGACAATACTCCTTTGTTAGGCCTTTTTCCAAAATCATTTGTGGAATTTATAGGCTTGCTTGATGCAATATTCCATCCCCACTGCCTCACACTACAATAGGCTCTAATACCACTTGTTTGATAGAAAAACCTACTCCTTGAGTATTAGTACAACATATAATGATATACTTAACCCAAAAAGCCAAAGTCCAACGGATATGAGCTCAACTATGTTATATTAACCAATCATTCTTCTCATCATTATTCAATGTATGACTTTATTCACGTGTACACCCAGCACCGTCCCCACCAATTAAGATGCTCTACAATTGTTGCCGAGCATCATAGATTCAGAATACCTCATGGCCTGAATTATTTAACTAAAAATTAATCATCTATCGCTGGTAAGTATCAACTAGAGTGTGAGAAGAAGCACTAGATTATATAAAACTTCCTCATTGGTCTTTCCTTGAAGCAGATGGCGTGTTCCATAATGCTTGATCATCTCATTTTTCCTAATTACAATGGTACTCCTAAAAAAAGACCTGTAAAGTTTATGCCGTTCTTGTCATACAATAACTGACCGTTGATCTTGGACAAATTGCAGTAAGTCTCTTAAAATCTAGAGACCCAGACACATGTACAGAACTCAAGTAGCTAAGCCACTATTAGAAATATCTTTGAACATTTACAGCCACGTGATCAGAAGTCACTTTCTAAATGAATCCGAATCCAGTAATTCCAGTGCACTCCACAGCTTCAACTTGCAAGAAAACGTGTAGCAATATTGGTAAGCATAAAGAGACCCAGCTACTTCGATTCAGTCTCCGTTTCAGACTAGATCAGATGACAAAGGCTGCTCCTTTTGAATCTTCTCACCAACAGAAGCATCTAAATCAACAGGCTTTTTGAACTGAACCAAAATCATGGTCATATTGTCACATCCCTCACCACCAGCAGAAGGTGCCAAACACCTGTCAAACACTCTCTCACATACAGCTGAAAGTTTACTTTCCTGCATAATTTGATCGAAATCTATGTTACTTCTATGCATATTATTTTCAGTAATCTGAGAACAGAATAAAAAAAATACTTACAGTCTTCAACTGTTCCCGTACATAGTCCACTAGTTGTTGGCTTGTCATGCAATCCCTAGTGCAAGAGAGTCAGGGTTTTCATCACAACTAGCAGAACAGAAAACTAACAGAAATTCAAAATGTAAAATGACCCTAGTAGTAGTAGTAGTAAAAAAAAAAAAAAAAAAAAGGTAACAGAGTATGTGATTTTGTATAATGATAGAATATCATAGACTGGTAAAGAAGAAAAATGTGATCAATCCAATTAGCTTGTTAGAGAATCCATAGCCAACCTCAATAGTTTTGGGGCTAAGGCCTTGTTCTAGTTGTTGTATTGTTCAAGTAGTAATATTATTCTTCTAAAATTTAAAAAAAAAAAAAAAAAAAGGATAGCCTTTGATCAGATTCTGAATTTAACATCCTCATTGTATACTACAAACAAGAAAATGATGATACTGCTTTCTTCACATGTTATCCAAAAAGTCAACATCAAATTTTCCAACTGTGTTCCCGTGTCAAATTTAATTTTTTGGGTAAATTGCAAATTACAACTCTAAAGTTTGGGAATATTTGGATTTTACACCCAAAAGTTTCAAAATTTGGATTTTACCCCTTAAAGTTTAGGGGGGCTTGGATTTTACAACCTAACGTTTCAGAAGTTGGATTTTACCCTCTAAATTTTAGGGGTGTTTGGATTTTACTGTCTAAAGTTTGAGAATATTTAGATTTTACACCCTAAAGTTTCAGAATTTGAGGGTGTAACAAAGTGTAAAATCTAAATACTCTCAAACTTTAGGCAATAAAATCCAAACACCCCTAAAATTTAGAGGGTAAAATCCAAATTCTGAAAAGTTAGGTTGTAAAATCCAAGCCCCCCCAAACTTTAGGGAATAAAATCCAAATACTGAAAAGTCCGGATGTAAAATCCAAACACTTCTAAACTTTAGGGGGCAAAATCCAATTTCTGAAACTTCAAGGCATAAAGTCCAAACACCTCCAAACTTTAGAGGTGTAATTTGCAATTTAACCTAATTTTTTTTTTTATTGAAATATAAAAAGAAAAGAAAAGAAAACCAAAGACAAAATTAACAGTTTATTCATCAAGATGAAGCGTACATCAATTCCATAGTGAATGTTAAAGATGAAAAGATCCACTAAAAACAGAAGGTATAGAACTCATCTTTTAACTATAAACCAATTAAAATTGTACGAATATGTAATTATTTTTAGTGTAAAACTACAAACTGCTAACTATATCAAAAAACACATAACAATCCTAAACTAAAAAACTGTAAAGAAGACATAAAGGACAGAAGTGAATGGCAAAAGGTGACATGCTAGAGGAAAAAATACAAACAAGTATGCTGAGATTGAAAACTTACACTAGTTTCCGTTACAAAAGCCCTAGCTAATTCTAGCTGTTACAAAAACTAACTGCTAATAATTGAGTTACAATACAGGAAGTTCAACTACTACTACAAATGACAAGACACTACTCCAGCTGCTAACTGACAGGCTGCTGCCAGCCTGCCACAATAAACTGCACCAAGGCCGCAAGCCGCTGCTGTTACTTGCCATAAGAGTTGCAGCCACCTTGGTCTTCATACTAGGGTATTATTTTGCTGCATCAAGTTATCTTCTTATAAATAGAAGATTATGAGATTAACATAATAACTGGAATTTATTATCAATAACAATTTAGCCTTTGGTTAAAAGTTGTCTAAGGAACTTAGGGTGAGCTCGAATAAACAACGAAGAAGAGATTCTCCCCTTGTCTCCTGCTAAAATACATAGGCTTCGATGGAAAATCGAAGCTAATCCTTGTCCAATGGTGCTCCTAACACCGTCACAATGTGTGTTTTAAAAGATTGTTTTAGGTGATCTAAAGCTTATAGACTTCTTTTCTTAATGACTGTGTTAGGAGATTGAAACAGGCCACAAATATCCTTACCTCACCTTTCCGCTCCCTTCCATTTATCAAAACCTCCTCCCATAACCAAAGATCCCAGCCCTTACAGTTACCTTTCTCTATCCCTCTCATACAAGAATTGGATGGGTAGTTACAATTAGACAAAATATTTAAAATTAACTAAGAGGTAAACTTTTTTTTTTAAAGAATTTCAACCTATGGCGTCCAATTCTGATGATTGTGTTCTTTATCATCAGACCAAGACATCAATCGGCTTTTTTGGTGTAGGCGGGGATTGAACCCCAGATTTCTTATTCAACCATCAAAGACTTTACAATCTGAGTTAACAGTATAGATATATACTCAAGTAAAAGGTTTATGAGCCCATAAATTCAAATTTGATTCAAGTATCGGAACAAATCTCTAAAATACTGCCACAAAGCAAAGAAAATTTCTAACACTATCAATTTGAGGAAGCCAGCATTTTTACATTCAAATAGATATTCCTCAAAGTCCTTCAATGTTTAGGCTTTTAAACAAAAGATGGAGTATCAATAATTCTATTAGAGTATGCACAAAAAAATGTTCTCCATTACATTAATGTCCAATTATGACATTCACCTGCAGAACCATTCCACCACTATAAAGTCCACAGGCGAATATTCTAATTTAAATTAGGTGTCAAATTGCCAATACCAACTTTTCTATATAATTGAAAATTTGAAAATAAAAACAATAGATGGCCCAAATGAATTTAGAAGCTAAAATGATGCCCACAAAATTATGAACCATAACATAAAAGTCATTAGTAATGAACATAAGTTATCACAACTGATTCCTGCCAATGCAATCCAAGAAGTAGATTTCTACCTCACTAATGAACTTCAAAATCATCCAATGCTCTTTTGCACTGGATGCCAACAAAACCAGTAAAGCATTACCAAACACCTAAAGACTAGCTTATCATAATACACATAAGACCATCTACATTTTCACCAAATTCATACTGTTTCATCCAGATTCGGAGTTCCCACTTTGAATTCAAATTATCAAATATAGTTTCTAATATTAACCCTAAAGCATTTAGAAAAGATTTCACAAAGGACAGAATATTTGGAAAGAAAAAAAAACATTAATAAGTGAACCTGATTTCTCAATAGGAAGTTCAATTATAATTAAATATGGAAACCAACTTACCAAATCCCATCACAAGCTAGAACAAGAAACTCATCATCATCACAAAGCTCAACCTAGTTCAAGGAGAACCAAAGATATCAAAATAGAGCATGGGAAGAAGAACCCTTAAGAACATGTCCCAATCATGATGTCAGAAAAACAAGATGGCAAGAAATAAGCAATATGATATTGTTCTCAAAGCCACAAAATTCCACACTTTCTTCAAAGTACTGGAACATATGGAGTGACAATGGTATATGCAGCAAAACAATCAACACTTGCCCCCCTTTTTTTTCTAATAAGTGGTAAATTCATTCAAGTGCTCGGGATAAGGAAGCCTTAGTGGCAGATCATATGAGATTACACAATGGCTTCATTCATTGGGAACTCAATTTTACTTGGGCAGGTCAGGAATGGGAATTGGAGTCACTTTCACTGTTTTTGGATTTACTGTATTCAATAGAAGTGCAAGACTGTGGAGATGATAAATTATGCTGGAGGCCATCTATTTATTGTTTTCCAAGGGTTTTGAAGTCCGAACTTATTATAGAGCATTAGCCCCTAAGGTGGATTAGATATTCCCTTGGCAAAGCATTATTCCTATAGCCCCAACAAAAGTGACCTTCATATGGGCTACTTCATTAGGGAAAATTCTAACAGCAAAGAATTTGAGAAAGTGTAATATTATTCTTGTGAGTTGGTTTTGTATGTGTAAGGGGAACAGAGAGACAGTGGATCATTTGATATTGCACTGCCCTATTGCCAGGGAGTTGTAAGATATGGTGTCTGCACTTTTTGGGGCTTAGTGAGTGATGCCTGGGAGAATTGTTGATCTACTAGTGAGTTCACAACGCCATTTTGGGCAGCATCATGATGGGGAGATTTGGAAGGCCATTCCTCATTGCTTGATGTAGTTGTATTTGGAGGGCAAGAAATGCCAGAAATTTTGACCGGTGTGAGATGTTAGCTTTAGATCTGAGATTGTATTTTATGAGGACTTTGTTCCAGTGGTTATTGGCCTTGGGAAGTTTTCTTTCTCGAACTTGGAGTTTATTGACTATTGTTCTTTTAATTCTAAGTTGTATTTACATCTAGTATACCACCTGTGAACTTGATTTTTTTTCTCATAAAATTATTACTTATCAAAAAGTAGTAAATTCATTCGAGACAAAGTGAAAAGGACACACCTGTACCATAAGAGAAGTAAAGGAAAAAGAAAAAGAAATGAGAAAGTACACCTAAGAACTAAACTAAGAATTAAACGCATTTTTATTTATCAAAATATAATTTCACAAATCTTCACCCCAATCTGCACAAAAACTACAGATGTCCATATGCTACATACAGTTTTTATGTCTGGGTTGGCCGTAACAATCTGCCTGTCAGCTGGCAAAGATCTGTTCTGCTTGAATTCCACATCTCCTGCAACAATCAGAATTGTAAACACAAGAAATTGGCATAAAAGATTTATTAAAAACAAAACAAACAAAAAAAAATCTTATTTCTTCCACTTAATATTAAGATCAAGTTTAAGAAAACTTTAGGTACCAATAGCTCTTGCCAAGTTCAAGCTTCCATTGACTCGACCAAATTGTATAAAACCACCAGCTTTCAGAATCCTTTCTTTCTCAAGCTCAAGATCGGGTTTGTGATCTTCAGACAAATTATATGCCTGCATGAGCGTTTCATAAAGCATTACATGGACTCCCATGCAAAAACTGAGCACATGGGGGCAGAGGCAAGAAAGTATCTAAATGTGAGATTCTCCTTACAATTTTAGGATGCAAGGGCAATCATTTTTTGTCCAAATTTCCTCCAATACCCTAGGGCAAATGAAATGTGTTGCATTTAAGTAAACAGCCTTATAGGATCTCGGCACACCTAACTGTCTTGTATGAATATGCAGGAAGGAATGCACCCAGCCTAAGTGTAGAGGTCATGTTTCTTTGTTTTTAAGAATGGATTCTGTGCGTGTGTGTGTGCAGTGTGCACATGCATGTTGTTAGATTAAATGATTAAATTCAACATTGCATAATAGCTTAAACTTTTCGGACAATTGGTAATTTTTTGTGATATCATAGCAAGAGGTCTTGGGTTCAAACTCCATCTCCACCTTACCTCTCAGTTAAAAAATTCCCACATGTTAGGAACCACTTAATAACAGTAGTTTATGCGTGCACATGTATGAGTAGTTTTAGATTAATTGATTAAATTCACAATTTCCTAATTGCTTAAGCTTTTGGGACAATCAGTAATTTATCACATGTTTTTAAGGAAAAATTTAAAATACTAGTAGAAATTAACAATATGGTCCTCTGTCCAAAATCTTTGGTGGATACTTGTCCAACAATAGGTGTGTAGCATACAAATCTTACAACCAGATCCAAGTCATATGTGTTGTCCTCCATGCACTTTAGAGATTCCAATCAATTAGACCTTAGCACCCGTTTGATAATAAATCAAATACATACCTCAAGAGAATGCAAAAAGTGTAATAGTCAATATTAATAACAACTGCCACTTAATTGTCTTAGCAATTACATTACAGAACTAAAAGACAAATAAAAAGTATATATACAGATTGACTACCCAGGTTATTTCGCTCTCCCGGTTATTTCAGTTCACAGATTGGAGAAAGATGTTAAGAACTGGAATGATTTTGGGAATTTTGGTAGGTTACTTCGAGGGAACCTTGGCCTCCATAGCAGAACTTAGAGAGAAAGTGAGAGAGAGAGAGGAAGAGAATAGCCAAACAACAATTCATTCATCAATGTGTAATACAATCTGTTCTTTCCAATATATGCAAGTTGCAGACCCAAACTAACTGATTCTAACCAACTGATCAGTTAGTTTAGTTAGGCTAACCACTCTAACTAAACTGCCACCTGTCAATTACAATAGAGTGGCCCTATTATGAGTAATACTACTCTACTATGCATATGTATACTAGCTAATACAGGTCTAACAGAAGAGCATGATGCAGCCTTGTAAAGATCTCATATAGAAAAACTTGCAGAAAAATATTTTGAAATTCCTCAAAAGATAAATGGATACCTGACCCTTTTTGCACATTACACAACGAGAATCACCGGCATTTGCAACAACAACTTGGTTGTTTTGGATGATTGCTACACAAGCTGTGCTTCCCGAATTTGGTCCATGATAGTCAGAGTGAGGCCCCTAGTTTTCAACATAAAATTTCTTCATATTTATTCAAATTGCAGTTGCATAATTAAATTATTTTATAAAAAATGAATTTGCTATACAAGAGTAGCTGATGATCTTTACACAAGCTGTGATTTTAGAATTTGGTCAGTGAAACTTAGAGGCCCCTAGTTTGCAACATAAACACTATATTATTCAAATTGCAGTTACATAATTAAATTATTTTATAAAAAAAAAATTTGCTATATTTCCAGGAATTTTATATTTCAAAATGCTACAATATTTGCAGAAACAGTGAGCTTTTATAGCATCGTTATAAAAATTACAATGCAATAGGAGAGGTGATGTAGGACAAATTAGGGATTTGTCAATGTTTAGTTGTGGTGGGTTTAGGGTTAGGAAAGAAGAAGAATTAGAGAGAAGTTAGGGATGTTTAGGGGTTGTGTGAGAAGGAGAAAGAAACAACAAAAGCCAACGTGCAAATTGCCCAAAACACTCAATTTCATTAATCAATTCAATCTATTTTCTTTGAATACATTGAGCACAATATATATAAAAACTCTTAGTTGTCCTAGTAATAATAGGATTCATACTAGTATTAGGACTACTAATAAAACCTAATAAATACTAACTTGGACCCAAAGTAAATAAACCTAAGATACTTAGAATACCTTAGAAGATTCTAAACTCAACTAAATTACCAAAATACCCTTAATTTGCAGAAATTACAGATTTGCCCCTCAAAACAAAACTGACCATAACTAGTAAAATAAAAACCCAAATTAAAAACTCTTTTAACCCTAAAAGATTCATACTTAGACCATTAAAAGGGAATGACTTTCACTTCAATTGGACTTCACATGAGGACCCAGTAAAATAATTATTGAATAGGCGACCATTCCCTCTGCATCATTTTTCTTTTTTAATGACAGGGAATCTCTTCAAGGTAGGGCCCTTTGGACCCAACACTGTCGAGTAAAGTCCTGGATGCACGATCCCACCTGCAAGAACCATGTGTTGGAAAATCCTAAGACCTTGAGGAAGCACATCCCAAGGCCTAGCAATCAAGCTTGACCTTGTGCGGGCATTCCCGCTGGCATCTTCACGTCTGAAATGTCCTTTTTTGGTTCAAAATCTATCCATTTTTATAGACTCAGAAAATTCAAATTACTAAAATGCCCAAAAACATAGTGAACGAAAAAGGATCCACCAGAAACACACAAAAAAAAAAAAAAAAATGATTCAGAAAAACAATTTCAACTACCTTAAAATTACCCACCAGAAGCTCTAATAATGTCACACAAGCAGCTATTCTTTTTAAACCAAAGGCTCTAACTAATCATTGCAAAGATTGAGCATTATGCACTACTATCCTAATTGCTTATAAATGCTTCAAATGTCCTTCAAGTATCAATCTCATAGTGCTTCCAAAAGCAGTTATGGTTACTCATATTTTTACATGTCCTAACTGCATTTTTGCTGTTTACACAGTTGTCTTTCCTTGCTAGCATACTTTAGCACAACATGTTTGTTGCATTTCATTATGAGCCAAATGTGCCAGGCTTCAAAAGCTTGTGCATGGAACTGAAATACTAAGCAAAACCAAACCTAAACTGATCGCTATGGGATCATCCAGACAACCAATAACCTAATTTGTTATCTGTTATATGTCAAAACCATCAACAAAGTTATACTAGAAAAATGGAAGATGCTTACAGTTGAGACAGATATTCAGACACCAAAGAGAATTGAAATATCAAACACCAAAGGGAAAGATAAAAAAAGGGGATTTTCAATTATAGAAATGTGAATCTGACACTCCATTCGTTCCAATGTTTTTTGGAAAAAGATTCATTTCCTAGAAAACTGACTTGTTTTCTTGTGCTTGGTTGAGATCTTGAAAATGCGGTCGAAAACATTTTCTATTTTTGTTCACATGGAAAATCATTAAAGTTTCTTAATAATTCCAAATAATCATATAACCAAAAACTTTCATTCACAAAAACCAACCCCAAATGAGAAAATATTTTTCTATCTTCGGCCTTTGGGAACCTCAAATGGGAAAATAGACCCCAACTTCAAATTCACCTGAAAATTTAAGTGGGAAAATAACTGATTTGAGTAGAAATAGGTCATTTAGGGTTGGTGAATGGTCAGTCTATAGAGAGAGAAGTTATCATAGGGAAAAACATTTATAGTGAGAAGTTTATTTTTGGTGGTTTGTTGTTTATATAAAATGTGAAATACATTTTTCACAAAACAAACAGAGCAAAGCATAAAAGAATCTATCAGTGTTATTTTCAATGTTGGTGAAAGAGAAAATCATTTAGAACTTCAACTGTTCAACCAAAAACTTCACAACACAAATATTTTAGATAATAGCAGTAAAAATCTTCCATATATTTCTTGTTGAATTAAGCTTCCAAATTCCAACCTAGTATTCTGCAATCTTCAATCAGATTTCAAGTTCAAACTCACTTTATAGACCGTTACAGCTCCCATGCACTGACTTTAAACCTTGGATTTATCATAAATGTGTGCATACTGACAAAAAATTCAGCCATATGGCTAAATCAAAAAGCTTAAGGCACTTTTCAAAGAAAATATTGGGACAAGCACCAGAAAAATATATTAAGTCAAAAACTTCAGTTTCTAAAAATCTACCTATTGTCAAAATCAGAAATATAATTGCATAAAAGTTAACAAAATGGACAAAATACGGTTTGTTTAATGCAAAAACCATGTCACATGTGACTTGTTATGCAAGAACACATGTTCAATATTTCAAAATTTCACAAGATAGACATAAATATTAAAGAAGTTTCCAACAAGGATAAAATGAATTAGGAAAAAAAAAAAAACATAGTAACTTCAATTCATAAACAGATTTACCTCCTCAGAAGGCCAATCATCAATATGATCATTAACTTCACTGCCCTTAGGAGACCATATCAACCCTTCTATCA
This sequence comes from Quercus robur, assembly GCF_932294415.1. NCBI lineage: Eukaryota > Viridiplantae > Streptophyta > Magnoliopsida > Fagales > Fagaceae > Quercus > Quercus robur. The sequence continues at coordinate 35,631,226 of NC_065538.1, forward strand.
TACCAGAAAACTTGTCCATTTTATCTCCCAATATTGCTAATTCTCTCCATCCTCTTTGTCCACGCATCATCTCATCCATTCTAATTCAATCCAAAGCAAGAAAGTTAGAATAAAGAAAAATAAAAGTGAACAAATATTAGACAGAGAAACCCACCGGACTAAACCCAACCACCCCCCCCCCCCCACCTTAACCATGAAGATTATCAATGCATGGAACATTACCATGGTGCCAGAAATCTATGTACTTTCCTTCCCCCTATTTAATTTTATTATTTCTAATTATCTAATACTAAGGATGATACTTAAATACTTTCTAATCTCAAAAATAGATTAACAGAATATATATATAGAAAAATGCCACCACACTAAATATAACAATAAAGTTAGTATATCATAGAACAATCACTAATGATCATATTTATGGGCATTTAAGTCATTGAAAAGATTTGGCAATAAAGGCTGTTGGCAGATTGACAGCCTGCATTTAGATTCCTGAGATGTTCTTAACATCTTACAGGTATAAGAAACCTTCCCTACTACTTGTGGTCTACAATTACAATAGAGGCATCTGCCAATAATTAACAATTGAAATTTAATTTAGAAATGAATTTACCTGAGAAAAGAATTCTGTACAGAAGTACCTAAATCTCCAGCTAGATATGCTTCATGCTTAAGCACTTGTTGGTGAAGATACTTGGCACAGAACTTAGCAACTACTTTACCTGAAAAAATAAATGGACTACATTGAGAACAACACAAGACCAGAACTAGTTTGCAACCATCCCTCTCCACTTTGTCCACCAAGAGAGAAACAGTGAGTGACAGACAGACAGAAAGATATTTAAGAAGAATAGAGGAAATTTAAGTCATAACTAAGATACTTAAGAATCAGAATCTCCTAGATAATTCTAGAATATACTAAATTACCAAAATAACCTTAATTCGTAGGAGTTACAATACCACAACTTGTAAAATAAAAACCACATTAAAATTTTTTTAACCCTAGAATACCTATAACTAAACATTTAAAACCATATGACATTGGCTTTAGTTGGACTTCACACATTGACCCAATAAAATAAATCTTTAATGGACAAAATATTAAAGTACCAACAAATTAGTGTTCCATGGCTGCATTAAGGCTTTGAAGCACTAAGTTATAAAGAAAAAATACTAGGGAAAGATGTTCCTCAGCAAACACTGGTGCATCTCTTAAAAATTGAACATGACCTCAGGCACTAAGAAAATGCTTTTTACAAAAAAACAGAAGCATGCCACAAGAATCATGCCACTATCAAACAAGGATTATTAGGGCATAACGACTCAAACAAGGAATCCAGTGACTCCTGACTCCAATCTTGTATATCTCTCACAAAACTATGACTTGAATTTTTGCTCCCTCTTCTCCCTATACATATAAGGGACTATAGAAGCATCATTATCATCAGCTATTTAAAATATATATATCAGAAAATAAATCCTTCAACACCATCTCTCCTCTCCATACCACACATATTATATTATGCCAATAGTAGAATGCCCGTAGTAGCATATACTTTTTTCCATCTACTTACATGGTAAATCAGAAGTCCCACGATTTATATCATGATATCTCTCATGACTTCTATGGAATTTTATTGTAATGTCGGCAGAAGAGGAGGCACATAAGGGTAAACAATGTAATAAAACCCACCCAATTCTGACGCGGATTTCTTGGAGATGAGCAGAACAACACAGTAACTCCAAAAAAATGCATCCACCGCTTGTAATGAACAATTTTGCACTCTTAAGATGACATTCACATTGATGTGTAATGTACTATTTTGATGTAACGTAGGTGGGGATGTGCATGTCATGTGAAATAGTGTGAAAAGGATCAACTAACTGATGAAATCTTTAAAACCACGTAGTAATGAGATTTAATTTTAAAACGATGCCAACAGCATCCAAAAAGGAACAGAAACTTCAATTTGAAAACCAACTTGAATTGGAAGACGTTTGTAATGAGCTAGGAAGAAAATATGGAAAAACACAAAAATTATATATAACTCAATGCTAACCTCCATGACCATCATATACACCAAAGAAAGAGGTGGACCTGTCCAAATCTGGATAAGCTGCATGCTACAACAAAAATACGATAAAGTTAGCATACCATATCATCTCTAATCAATGTGGCATGGAAACCTTTTGAAGAGAAACCAATATCTGTGTCAAATACTTGCCTGTTTCCATTACATTTGGACATGTTGTTAGCAAACAGGAACCAATTTTTGTTATTTCAAATCGAATAGAAATTCCAAAATTAACCTTTTTTTTCTCTGTTTCAGCCAATTATACAGTTTGTTTTGGTATGTTTACTAAGTTCCAAAGAATCCGAATAAAATAATGATGCTTTGGCAAAAGTAACTCAATGTGCTTTAAATAGGCCAGTTCAAAATGATATAATGTCATTCAAAACACAGCTCTTATTTTATTGTTTTATTCTTTCCTGGCCTGATACGATTTAAACTTAAGACCTGTACCAACACCATCCACCTTCTTACAAGCAGGGGCAGAGGATATATTACAAAGAGGCACATCAAGTCACATAGAAGTAGGAATACAATTCTGATTCCAATTCTGTTTATTAGTTTCTTCAATAATTACATCTAAGTTGTTTGTCTGTTGAGATGCATACACTTTTTTTTTGGATAAGTAAGAAAGATGCATATTCATAAATAAAAAAACTACCTCATGCACAAGGGCATAAAGCAGATTAAAGAGTACATCAGTACAGAAAGAGAATAGGAAAAAACAAAACAAAGAAAATACTAATTACAAAGGAGAGAATTAAAGAACATAGGGAGAGAATCACTAGAGGTGAGTCCCCAAGCTAGTGAATCAGTTCAGGTTCAGTTTCGTTCCAGTCTCTCCCTCTTTTTGGGCTCAATCCTTTCATTTTTTTCTTTATTGCTGGCTTCAATCCATTCATTGGATCAGATAAGTATGTGAACTGGTCATGATTGATTACAATGTGACTGGTACAAACTAGCTTATGAATCAAGAAAAAGATCTCCAAAAAACTAAAGCTTATGGTATGTTACAATAGTGGGGAGGAGGCCTGACTACCTGGATTAGTCACAGATTTTTGCTCTCTGTCCGATTGTTGTTGTTTTGATTATATTATTTTGCGAGGGTCCACGTTTTTCTTTGTCAAGTCCAAAACTTTTGAATTTTCTGTCGAAGAAGGTGGTACTTTTAATCTATTACGTATTCTTGAAAAAGGTCGAGATTCTTCACGCTTTGTCACTTTGGGGAAGGAGAGTGCCAAGAGGGGTGTTGTTTAAAGTGGAAGAGTTGGCGTCTAAACAATCACCTGTGCAGTTTTCTACAACGTTTAGGGAAGGAGATAAGATTTTATTATTCAGTTGGGGTCCAATGCTCGTGGAAATTTTTTGCTTATTTCTGAACTCATTCACGGACGACGTAAAGGTCCATAGTGATATCGGAAGGAAAATTGGGAAGAGGATGGGACAGATTTGGTCTTCACCTAAGGAAGACATTAGAAGATTCTCTTCTCCGACAAGGACATTCCGGGATTAGAAATGGTGAACCCAAGCATCCTGTTGTGGTGGTACAGGAGGGGCAGCAGAAAAACTATGGAATTGTTTGAATCAGAAACGGTGAACACAAGCATCCTACTATGGTGGTGCCAGAGGGGCGGTAGAGAAACTATGGTTTTGTGAATAAAGGGAAGGAGAAAATTTCGGAATTTCAAAATTTGAAAATCCCAAATTCTACTGGAAATCAATGTGATTTCAGCAATGATCTTCCTGGAAAAGAAACTGTTGGGTTTGGGACAGAAGTTACGTCGGTGATAAATGGAATCGTTACTAACGGTGTTAAAGGTAAGTTGACCTTGGATATTTGTTTCTGTGTGGAACGCGGGTCTGAGGGGAAGTGGGGTGTTATTTTTTCAAAGGTCAAGGAAGTGAGCTTAAAGCCCAGTGGCCAGCCAGCTCCTACTAAAGAGCCAGCTCCTGCTAGAGAGAACAGGCCCATATTAAAACCTGCTTGAAAGCCTCGTGGCAGCTTCATGGGCCATAATGGGTCTATTCAGAAGCCCAAAGCCCAGCAGCCAGCCTCTTCTTTACAACACAATCACGTGAGAAGTCCTTCAGTAGTGCTCCCAAATGTGCTGAGTGTCTCATCTCTTTCCCAGGCTCACCCCAAGTCTCATATCCCTACCGAGGTGGTGCCAGTGAACATGGTGGTGATTTCCTCCGTTGCCGATGATGTTGCATGCTCCAATATTGGCAAATTTGAGTCTGCAATCCAAAACCTAAAGGTTAGTTTTGATTTTCTGGAACCACAAGTTTTGAATCCAGCTCCCACCCCTCTTTTAGAACCAGTTCTGGTCAATGAGGTGTGTAACTACGAGATGGTGGTTTCGGAGTCTAATTCCGATGTCGATAGTGCGCTGGTACAGCAACAGATCAAGTAAATTTTATTTGATAATGCTATGGACTTGAATAAATCGAGGGGCTTCTCGGACAAGTGGGTTTTAGAACTCGGAGATGGGAAGAGAGTGGTGGTGCCGATGGAGATCAAGAGATAGCCTTCAGGCTTTTTTAAGGGCTCTATTTTGGACAAGCTTAATGCCATGGATTATTCAGGAAATTCTTTGAGGCCTTTAGAGGTACAATCCAAGTGGGATAGGGTGGTGGTGGAGGATGTAGATTCTGAGAGTTAGTCTGAGATGGTTGAATTTGATTGACTAGGTTCAGATATTTCAAAGCCCTTTAATGTGACTCCATTAGCTATGTCAAAGTCTATTGAGACCCAAGAAGTCGATAACCTATTTGCCTTTTTGGAAGATGGTCAGTCTAGAAATCGATCTAGTATGTCACCATGGTTTCAGAGCAAGTTTCAAGATTTTGGATCGTTTTTGGAGACTTCGGTTGAAGGTTTGGAAGAACTTGCATCTAATTTCCTCTTGGCTATTGAGGAGAAAATTAGACAAAAGGCTTCAAAGAATGCTTTTGGGAAAAAAAAAAAAAAAAAAAAAATGATGGAGGTAAGGGTTTAAGGGAGTTGAGGAGCTTGGTGAGCTCTATTAATTATGATTACGCATCTAGTAAAGCAAGAGGTTCCAATAGGGAAAGGGTTGTGATTGTCCCAATGAATTTGAAGATAATCTCTTAGAATGTGCGAGGGCTAAATGAGAAGGATAAAAGACTCCAAATTAGAAACCTTATTAGAATTTGCAGAGATGATGTCATTTGCTTGCAAGAGACTAAGATGGAGCTTATCACTAGGGGATTTATTAAAAGTCTTTGGGGTTGTCAACATGTTGATTGGGTATACTTGAGTTCAATAGGCGCATCAGGTGGGATTTTGGTAACGTGGGATAGGAGGGTGGTGGAGAAGTTGGAAGAAGTTGTGGGTGATTTTTCAGTGTCTTGTAGATTTAGGAATGTGGGAGACAATTTTGAATGGGCATTCACTAGTGTGTATGGTCCTAATGTGGATAGGAAGAAGAGGCTGATGTAGGAGGAGTTGGCAAGTCTTCATAGTTGGTGGAATTTGCCATGGTGTGTGGGTGGCGATTTTAATGCAATTCGTTTTCCTTCCGAACGTTTGGGGGCAGAGAACTTCACTCAGGGTATGTATAATTTTTCTAATTTCATCTCTATTAATAGGTTAATGGAAATCCCTTTGGAGGGTGGTAGTTACACTTGGTCAAACTCTCTGTATGGCTCCAGGATAGATCGCTTCCTCTTTTCTTCAAAATGGGAGGAACATTATCCAAACATTCATCAAAAAAGGTTGGTTAGAGTTCTATTAGACCACTCCTCCATTTCTTTGGAGGGCAGGGATATTCGTAAGGGACGTAGACCTTTTCGTTTGAGAACATGTGGCTTCAAGTGGATGATTTTGTGGAGAAGGTGAAAAATTGGTGGGACTCTTATCATTTTTATGGAACTCCAAGTTATAGGTTAGCCATGAAATTGAAAGCTTTAAAGGGAGACTTAAAAAGGTAGAATGAAACCGAGTTTGGAAATGTAACCATTAAGAGAATTAAACCATGGAATGATTTGAATGCCTTGGATTCTAAACAGGAGAGGGTGTCTCTTTGTATTGATGAGAAGCGTGATAAAGAGAGAATTCACTTGGAGATTGAGAGGATTGCTTTGTTGGAGGAGATTAGCTAGAGATAAAAAATCGAGGGTACTATGGTTAAGGGAGGGGTACAGCAATATGAAATTCCTTCACTAGATGGCTAATTCTAATAGGAGTAACAATATTGGCAATTTAAATATTGATGGAGTGTTGACATCAAATCAGAAAGTTATTGAAGAGGGTATTGTTCGGATCTATAAAAGTCTTTACTCGGAAGATAAGCACATTTGTCCTCATCCGGATGTGCTAAATTTTTCTAGGATTTCTGAGGATAAGGCTGGCTGGTTGGAAAGACCTTTTGAGGAAGCTGAGATTTTTGGAGTGGTTATAGATTTTGATGGTGATAAAGCTCCTGGACCGGATGGATTCCTTGTGGCATTTTTTCAGACTTGTTGGGCCATTATCAAAACCAATCTTTTGGAGGTTTTTTAGTATTTTTTTGATAATGCTCAATTTGAGAAAAGTTTGAATGCTACTTTCATCTCCTTAATTCCTAAAAAATTTGATGCAATGGAGGTAAGGGATTTTCAGCCTATTAGTTTAATTTTGGGGGAGGGGGGGGGGGGGGGGGTGGGTACAAAATTATTATCAAAGTTTTAGCTAACAAGTTGAAAATGGTGCTTAGGGATATTGTTTATGAATCTCAAAATGCTTTTGTCAAAGAAAGACGGATTTTAGATTCTGTTCTTATTGCCAATGAATGCTTGGATAGTAGGCTGAAATCATTTCCTGGGGTGTTTTGTAAACTGGATGTAGAGAAGGCATATGATCATGTGAATTGGGGCTTCCTCATTTATATGTTGGATCATTGTGGTTTTCATGAAAAATGGAGAAGATGGGTTTTCTTTTGCATCTCTACTATTAAATTCTCCATTCTCATTAATGGAACTCTGTGTGGTTTCTTTGGAAGCTCTAGAGGTATAAGACAACATTATCCCCTTTATTGTTTGTCATTGTTATGAATGCTTTTAGAAAAATGTTGGATAAGGCAGTGAGGAATGGGCTCATGTCTAGTATTAGAGTGGGTCTCACAGGTAATTCTTTGCAGGTGACCCATCTTCTCTTTGCTAATGATACCTTGGTCTTATGTGATGCTAATCTTGGTCAGATTTTGTTTCTCCATCTGGTGCTGCTTTGGTTTGAAGTAGTTTCTAGACTGAAAATTAAAATGGGTAAGTCTGAATTGGTCCCTGTGGATGTGGTTCCAAATATAGCAGTTAGGGTGGATGTGCTAGGGTGCAAGCAAAGCTCCTTCTCGATGAAATATTTAGGCTTTTCGTTGAGTGCTAATGTCAAAGATAGTTCTATTTGAAATCCAATTATTGAGAAGATGAAAAGGAGGTTAGCAGATTGGAAACAACTGTATCTCCCAAAAGGAGGTAAAGTTACTCTTATTAAGGGTACTTTGTCCAATCTTCCAACTTATTTTCTCTCTCTTTTTCCTATCCCGATGGAGGTTGCAAACCATATTGAGCAACTTCAACGAAATTTTCTCTGGAGTGCTATGGGGGATGTTAAAAAAACTCACCTAGTGATATGGGTTACGATTTGCGCTCCTCTTCATTCTGGAGGTTTAGCTATTAGAAGTTTGAGAGGTTTTAATAAAGCTTTGTTTGGAAAATGGTTATGGAGATTTGGGAATGAGCTACAGGCCTTGTAAAGGAGAGTGATGGGGGCAAAATATGGTTGTGAAGGGGGAGGTTGGTGCTCTCTTCCCATTACTGGCCCTCATGGAGTGAGTTTGTGGAAGTCTATTAGTCGTGGTTGGCCATCTTTTGTTCGTCGCATCCAATTTGAGGTTGGGACCAGGTTTACTCTTAGATTTTGGCAGGACATTTGGTGTGGGAACACTTCTTTATGTGTGCTCTATCTAAGACTTTTCTCTTTAAGTCGAAATAAGGAGGCTTATGTGGCTGATTTGATGAAGTTCCCAAATGGTGTTCTTTTCTGGGATCTAAATTTTAGAAAATACAGTGAAGATTGGGAATCGGAATCCTTTTATAGTTTAATGTCTAGAATTTATGGAGCTTCTTTGAGAGGAGTTGGGGACGATGAGATGTGTTGGAAACCTGCTACGGGAAGAGGATTTTCTGTTCGTTCTTATTACCAGGTGCTGACAAAAAGTTTCGATCAGTCTTTCCCTTGGAAGATTGTTTGGAAGTCTAAGGTCCCTTCTTGAGTTGCCTTTTTTGTTTGGATTGCAGCTTTGGGGAATATTTTAACTATTGATAATCTTAGAAAACAGAAGATTTTGATTCTGGATTGGTGTTGTATGTGTAAAAGAAATGGGGAGAATCAGTAGACCACCTCCTTATCCATTGCCCTATTGCTTTTGATTTGTGGTTTATGGTGTTTACTTTGTTTGGCATTCACTAGGTTATGTCAAAAATAGTGGTGGAGCTGTTGGTTTGTTGGCAAGGAAAGTTTGGGAGGCATGGGAATTCCGCTATTTGGATGGCTGTGCCCCATTGTTTGATGTGGTGCATTTGGCAGGAGAGGAATAACCAGCATTTTAAGGATTTAGAGAGATCAATCTCAGATCTTAAACTCTTCTTCCTTAAAAATCTTCTAGATTGGGTTACAGTGTTAGGCTTTCATTCTTTTTCTTCAGTCCATGGTTTCATGGACCTTTGTACTTTATGCACTTAATTTGTTTTTGTCCTTAATGTATACTTCCTATATACTCAAGCGACACCCCCCTTCTTTTTAATATATTTTTATTACTTATCCCCTTCTTTTTAGGGATTAAGGCTATGAAAGTTGTATTAAGAGATTTTTCAAACTTACTCTGTTAATAAAACTCTTCAAACACAACCAAAACATCTCTTTCCATAACGCTCCAACAATGATTGTAAAAGAACATAGAGAAACCATTAGGACTTGGAGCCTTATCTCCTTCTAATTCTTTGACAACTCGAAGAATCTCCTCCTTTTCAAACCTCTATTCAAGCCAGTCCCTATCCAACCCCTCAATCTTATCAAACTCCAAACCTTCTGCAAAAGGCCTCCACTTTTCTGTCTCCTTATATAAATTTTTATAAAACTGTACTACTTGGTCCACCACCTCTGATTCTTCCTCATAAATAACCCTATCCACCTCCAACTTACTGAGATGATTATACCTTCTCCAAGAATTAGCCACCTTGTAGAAAAATTTAGTATTGTTGTCTCCTTCCTTAATGCAAAGCATCTTCGATTTCTCTCTCCATGAAATTTCTTCCAAAGAAAGAAGGTTCTCTAATTCAGATCTCACCGTGACCCTCTCACTTATCTCCCCTTCAAAGAGGCCAAACTCCCCTTCCTTAACATCTAATAATTTCAAGGCCTTTAATAATTCTTTCTTTTGACAACCTACATTTCCAAAATCACTACGGCTCCACTGAATAATGTCTCCTTTTAGAGCCTTCAACTTCTTGGCAAGCACATAACTAGGAATACCTGAGAGAATATCGATCCCACCAAGAATGAACCCTATCTGTAAACCCATCTGTCTTTAACCACATATTCTCAAACCGAAAAGGACTTTGTCCCCTCATTATCCCCCTTGCCTCCACTAGAATAGGAAAGTGGTCGGAAACGGGGCGAGATAAAACCCGCTAGATCACATCTGGGTAATGGCCTTCCCAATCATGAGAAACCAGAGCTCTGTCTATCCTAGATATCAAAGGCTAATCTAAACCACTAGACCAAGTATAACTCCCTCCCTCCAAAGGTAAATCTATCAAATTAAGCTCCTCCATAAACTCAAAAAAATTCTCCATAGCCAGAGTAAGGCGCGATCCACCCAACCGTTCACTTGGGAAATGAACGATACTGAAATCCCCTGTGTAACACCATGGAACATCACAATATTGTTGAATTCCAATCAGCTCATCCCACATTTACCTCCTCAAATTATTATCATTTGGGTTATAAACCCCAGAACATGCCCAAATAAAACCATCTCTCACACCCTGCCACCGAACCGACACAGAAAAGAAACCCACCATAACCTCCAACTTTTCTAAAACCCACCTGTCCCACATCATCAAAACCCCACCTATCCCACATCATCAAAACCCCACCAGCCATCTAATCCACATCCAAAGCCACCCAATCCACATAAGAACAACTCCACAAGCTACAAACAATCTGTCTATCCATGCCAACAAGCTTAGTTTCTTGAAGGCAGACTACATCACAATTCCACTCTCGTAGTAAATTTTTAACTACCAAACGTTTCCGTGAATCATTCAATCCTTGAACATTCCATGAAACCATCTTTAACTTCATAAAAACTATTAACTCCCTACTACAATCTCTGAATAGCAGCCAAAGAAAACTACCTACCATCATAATTAATCGAAGGTATCAAATTCCCCAACTCCCTCTTCCCTTTATCCTTTGAGACAGCTTTTCGATGAGCTATATCCTTTCTGTGCAACAGATTGGCCGCCTCAATCACCTTCTCAAGCCTTTGTAAAAGCATAATACACATCTTCTCATACCGACCCAAAGGAAGCCCCACTAGTTTACTAAAACCAGGAATTTTATGTTTCACCCAATTAGAAATATCCAATGTATTTTCAAGCCCCAAAACCTCAATACCATTGTTCAGCTTAGCCTAAAAAACCAACCCCAGAGGAGTAATAGTCTTCAAAGGGGAGAAACTATCCACATCACCCAAACACAAGTCTACACTAACCACTTCTCCCTCCATTGATACACTCACCTTAAGAAAACCACGGTTTGCCGATGTAGATGTCACCGCTAACTAGATAACCTGATGGGAAGTGCCTATCCACTAAGCAGCACTTGCACAACCGGCCTAACCACCTTCATCCCCATCTTGGAAACCCAAATCCACAATCCCAGCTCTCGATAGACTCTGAAAAAGACCAATTGATGCCCTGTCACTCTCAGTTTCTACATTACCCAGTGCCATTGAAGGCTCATCGATGCAAAACCCATCGGAAAAAGGACACTTGACCTCCATCGAAGGCTTCTCAAGTCGACCCATCGCATCGTTCAGAGGAACAAAGTTCTCATGAGCACAATCAAAGCTCGTCACCGTCACCGAAGAATGGATTATCATTGGATCAGCCTTACCCAGTGTCATCGGTGACTCCTCGGTGTGAAACTCACTGGAAACTATGCTGTTGACCTCCCTCCTAGGCTTCGTAGGTCAACCCAACATCTCGTTCTGAGCAGCAGAATCATCGTGCTATGTTTTGGAGCTCGCCACCATCACCAAATCGTGGGCTTTGTGTGTTTCTGTTCTTGGGTCAACCAAAGAAGAGCTTTCACCCACTTCAAACCTGATTGGGCCTAGAAACTCTAGGATGGGTAAATTTGGAGAGCCCACGCATGTGCCACAATTTGGGCCTAAGCCCCACATTGGCTTTTTTGGATCCCATGTATCATGAATAAAGCCTAAGCCCACCACAGGCTTCTCACCCCGTGTAACCCACTTAAAGCTTTTTAATCCACCTTTATTGCAATCCCATGTAACACGCCTCTTTCCTTCCCCATTCACCTCCACTGTCAAGCCCTTCCCTGTCCAGCAAGAATTCCTTAAATCACGTTCTTTTCCATAAACAGATTCATTTGAATTTGGAATGAATCTTAACAGAAATCTCATTTTATATCCTCCCAGATTTATCTCTCCCAATTTAAAGTTCACATTAACGCACCGAGAACCCACATCTCCTCCTCCAAGAGCCATCGGACATGGTTTGCCTGCCGGAATTTCGCTGAACACCATCTACTCAACTTCTGGGTTCTACTTCACCACCCTATCCTCCCCTAATTGAGATTTCCCCTTATAGTGGATGCTTAATAGATGTGGCTGATTTCTACCCCTGACCTGCACCTGATAGCCAGGCACTATCTCAGCAAAAGTTTTAGATGTTTGAATCCCCAAGTTATCTTTATGAGGGTGAGCAACAAATTTCGAGTGACCAGAGCCACCATCCACATAGTGTTCAAGTTCCAGCATCTTCCTTAATTCTAACCCAAAAACCCTCCACCCATTCTTTGCTAGCCCTCAGGAATAATAATAGACCTTCTAGACCCGCCAACTTTGAATTCAGTCAATAGTAAGAACTGGCCAAACAAGTTAGAGCTCCGTTGGAGAGTATAAGCTATAGCACCCTCCTTGAAAGAAAAAAATTGCTTGGGACTAATCCCAACATCGTGTTCTATATTCTTCATCAGCCATTGTGCCGCATTCTTCCCCATAAAAACTGATTCCATGCAGTATTTTCCCCGCTCAAAAATCCTTAAAGAAAAATATCGTCCCCCCCTCTACCACTAATTGAAAAAATTTGGATTCAATAAAAAAACTACGAGAACCACCCATAATAGATAGATCAAAAAGAAGAAAAGAACTAAATATCTAGCTAATTTGAGGTAGCTGGGCCTCTTGAGCAAAGGTTGAGATGCATACAGTTAAAATGATAATGATTTTTTGATAGGTAGATAGTTGGGAAGAGAGGTTTGAACCACAACATAGAATGACAAGAAAATTTAAGTAAGTGACTCCAAAATAGAATAACTCCATGTCTATCTTAATTTGAAAGTACCCCTAGGATAATGCTGCTAATTGTACTAAGTTTGTATATGGATGTCTGAACATTTAACATTATAGATAGTTTTTTCAACATAAACAGAATGATTAGAAATTAGATTTTATTGTACAAAGACTTTGTTCAGTGATTTAGGGAAGCTTTTAATCACAATAAAAACCTAAAGCAATTTTGGTACATGAAGGAACACATTTCATTTCAGTTCCCTACTTAAGTCATCCAATCTGATCAAGCATACATATCTATCAGCTAATGCTATAAACCAAAGCAGAAGGCAAAAAAATGATTACAAAAAATTAAAAACAAATAAAAAGAAGAGAAAGACTACTACTCACAGCATCTTCCATGGTAGCACGCCACCCTTGCATTGACGACAACCCATACCTAAGTCGGTCATTCTCACCATCTTCTGATACCTTCTCAGTTTTTGGAGCACTTAGATATATCCCCATTTCTACCTTTGACAATACCAATTCCCATCAATATTAACATACATACATACATGAATGGATATTATATATATATATATGAATATTACATATACAAATTGACATGAGTAATTCTAATTCACATCAGAAACAGAAAAGAAAAGGAATCCAAATCTCAGCGAGTGGAGTGAAATGATTGAGTTTAAAAAATTCTGAAAAAGTCATGACTCGTGTTCAATTTTCCAACGCTTTCTCGGCAAACAAACAGACAGTATAACTAACAATAAACAATTGAAAAGAAAACAAAAAAACTAGTGCGGATTGCGGATGATGAATAAGCAAAATGATCCGATAAAAAAAATGAGAAGAAAAAAAGTTAGGGTTTGAGTCTTTGAGATACACACTTGGCTTACCAGGCTTAGCGAGACCGAGAGAGAGAGAGAGAGAGAGAGATATTATTTGTATCTGTAGAGACTAAAGAGACTAGAGGAGAGGACTATAAAAATGATCGACCATTCGGTTTTGCTTGCGTTTCTTTTGTTTTATACCCAAAACCAAACAAAATGGTTGTTAATTTATTTGTTTCGCTTTCGACTCTTATTATACCAGCGGCATGGTCACGCGCTATGCACGTGCTCTAACTTTTTAAGTAGAACCATTCCATGGGCTTCTAATAAAGTAATAAGTACCCACCGCATACCCTTGGTGCGATGGTCACTCCACAAGTATAAGTGTTTGTGGGGTGTGGGAGGCAAAGGTCGAAGTTCAAGTCTCTAGGAAGGAGTTTCACACACATATACACTTAGATTAGGTTAGAGTAGAATTCTATCTTATATCAAAAAAAAAAATAAATAAAGTAATGAGTGGTATGAAGTTATTCTCATCGGCTTTTAGATCAGATGTGACCCTAATCCTTCCTTTTTTTTCCTTTTTTGAGACACATTACATCACATTGGTTTTTAGATCAGATATAAAATGTTTGGACGAATAGACTCCATTAAAACTAATAAAGGAAAAAAAGATTTAGTGTGGGTGTAAGCGCCTGCAACATGGTGTCAACTTCGCGATTGGGAAGTACACCTTAGCCTAGGATGGACTATGGCAAAGGATGTAAATGGAATCACCACCTAATCTAAGTTTAGGAACCATAAATATAGCGTCCTTTGTAAAAGAACTGATCTTATACCAGAGCACGTGTGCGGAGTTAAAGTATAGGGATGGGAAGGTGTTAGGCACCCAACCCCACCCGACCCTTGGGTTGACTTCCACTCATTGTGTTCCAAATCTTAATCTTATTAAAAACAAGTTTAATATGTTATTCTAACCCACACACATGCTAGCATGCATGGCACAATCATCTCAAACCTAATCATTCATCTATCATGGCATTTTAAACACAAATCTCCAAAGGCAAAAACGTCACAAGGTAGAATCAAACAAACATGTTAAAACATCAAGACATCAAGGGCATAGCATTCATCCAAACATGTTCATGTTATTTAGACATATCAAGCTCATATTCCAACTAATGCACATTCATATGAGTGCATGACTTACCTCACTGCATCACAGCACCTATGCGTCAATGCATGTTCATATTCATGTGCATGTTCATGGTATTCAAACAAATCAAAACCCTATTGGACATAAAAGAGATAAAACAAGATAAAACAAGACGAAACAAAGAAACAGAGACTCAAGGACGGATAAAACAAGTTAAACCGAGGTTAAAAATGTGAATAAAACAAAAGGAAAGCAGACAGAAAGGATTAGGGTGTTCTAGGCAGCGATATGCATATGCATACATACAGCATGCGTACGCATATCATAAGTATGTGTGCACATGCATGAAGCATGCGTATGCATACACACCCAGAACACTAAAACCTAGTGTTGATGCCTCGCGGCAGTTTGACCACCCATCACAACGACACTCGCACGCTTGAAATGTACAAGCCCGAAGCTCGGGTGCTGTGAAGAAAGGTATACCTTTGGTATGTGACTGGAAAATGAGTCAATTTTAATCGAGTTACCAAAGGTAAGTGAAGTCGCCACCAACCATTGGGTTTTTTCTAAAGTGTGATTGGTCACCTGACTTTATTTAATTTTATTACCAATCTTAGGCTAAGATAAATGTCGTTTTTTCTAATATAATATGGATGGATAAAAAATCTTGATTCTTGAGTTCAGAAATCTAGTTATGTGTGGGGAAGGTGTTAGGCACCCTACAATGCCTGTCTAAGGACAATCCTTTGTTTTAGTAAAATCTTAATTTAAGGACATTGGCAATTAAAAACGAGCTATTGGCATTAGCTTTCAGGGCTTTAAACTCATTGGGCTTTAAGGTTTGGTTTCAGAAAGGGTATGGTCTCGATTGATGCTTCCCTAGTGTGTTTGGAATCGACGCCAAATTTCCACGACAAAAATCTGACAATATTTCGCCTTATTTTCGTGGCAAAAATCCGACAGCACTTAGCCTTAGATGCGTTATAGCACACAAAATGCTATTCCCACCAAGCTTTCATCGTGAGAATACAGAAATGGGGGTGCCACATTTTCATGGCAAAAATCCAGTAGAGTTTCATGTTTGGCGCACTATGGCACACTAGCAAGGTTTCATGCCTGTGTATACAACGCATGCCAACATGCTCGTGCTGGGATGAGCCGAAGCCCCTCAAAGCGTCAACCATATTGATGCGTGTATACACGAAGAAACCGATGTCACTTGGTGACATGGATCGGGACGATCACATCATGATGATCATGTACACAATATAGCGCAAATATGCACCTACAGCAATAGCCTTGGGCACATACCCACTCTACAAGGTCACGAGCACTCATGACTAAAGAGGGTCGCTCACGTAGCCACGAAAGTCCATCATACAAAGTTTACAATCATCCACACACAAGCATATATCATGCACAATGCTACACACAGAGTAAGAAAGTAAAGCAGACATTGCCTAAATCACAAGGGTATGGCCTAGCAAGGTACAGGAAATGTAAAACAGACATTGTCATACCCAAGGAACGCGGTCCAAGCAAAGTGCAGGAATGATAAAGGGTATATAGAAAGGAAACCCTAATACAATGCTCCTGAGAAAAGGCTAAGAGAGAGGGAAAGATGTAACCACTTAGGGAGGCTAGGCCTATTAATTTATTGAACATTACCCTTTTTGGGCTTGCATCTTTTTGCCTGCATCCTTGCCCTTATTACTTGCGCTTAAAAAAGTCGTGCCCTCGTCCTCACTCCATGCATGTACATGCAATGACAAAGGAAACAAGCCAATAGGCAAGCAAATAAACAATTAGAAAGAAAGCATGTAAAGGGATGAACTAGTAAGGAGAGCCAAATGGGGGCAAACAAGCATGTTATCAAACAAAAAGGGGTGTCCTAGAAGGACAAAAGTAGGTTTGGATTGGGTGTCCAGAGTTCCATTGGATTGGAGTATGGATGACACGTGCAATCAAACAAAATTCCTATAAGGGACTCAGGGTTTCATGTATCAAAGACAGGTGTGAACCTGTACAAGATGCAAAGAAGTAAAGAAAGCCAAACAAGTGGCACAAAGCAAGCAAGGTAAGCATAACATCATCGCACGGAGCAGAGAAAGGTGTGTATCAAGCACACCAACATCATGGAGTTGTGTCTCACAAGCGGTCACATCCAAACGAGCCACAAGAGGGACAGATGCAACCACACAAACAAGTGGCCCCAATGATCGATAAGCACAATCCCATGGAGGGCAAAAAGCATGGCAAAGCCTAGATCTAGACAAGCAAACATGGATATAAAGCATAGAAGAAAGCAAGCATAAACATGCATAAAGGAAATGATCCAAACCCTTTGATATAGACCTAGGTGTATGGATGTAGGCCTAGACCACAAGATTTAGATATACACCCTACCTAAAGGGTCAAAACACAAGAAAGAGATATATCAAGAGACAAAAAAGCTATAGAAGCACATGGCATAGCAACCAGCATGTAGATCTAGACACATAAACATGACAATGAGCACATAAACATATAGATCTAAGCATAAGCATGGTAAGGAGCACATAAACATGTAGATCTAAGCATAAGCATGGCAAGGAACACATAAACATATAGATATGAGCACAAACATAGTATTTAGACATATCCTAGCCCAAAAAGCTAGACCAACATCATCAAAACAATAAAACATGATAGAAAGGAAGGAGACATACTAGAAAAGCTATAAAACATGCTAGAAAGCAAGATAAATTAAAAGATATACTAAGGAAAGTAATAAAGCATGTTATAAAGCAAGATAAAGCAAATGGTGTAAATTGTAGGGTGTAAATTGTAGCTAAAAAGCTACATCTACATCCTTAAAACCTTATATCCAAAGTCCTAAAACCAAGGAGAGGGGAAAAGAGTGCAAGAATACTATCTCTTGATTGTTGAGAAAAGAGAGAAATCAAAAGTTTTTTTATGTGTTTAAGAGAGAATTTAGAGAGGAAAAGAGAAAGGATCTGACTAGAAAAGTGCTCCAAAATGCCCATAGTATTTTTTTTATCTGAAGAGGGTCTGGGGTATTTATAGACATTTTGTGACTATTCAGCTTCCGGTGGCCACTAGTTGGGACCAGCGGCCCTTTAGTGGCCGCCGGGTCCAATGCTGACATCAGCAATCCCGACTTCTTCCTTGCTTTCGCTTTGGATGCATATTTGAAGGCCTATCCAAACTTCAATTGAGCTGATCTTGGTGTCCCTGGAAAGATTTGGATGTCTAGTTTCTAGAGCGCTAAAGAAAATGAAATTCTGAAGGTCGGATTAAAAGTTATGACCTCAGGAAGCGAGCTAACATGCTTTGCACGGTTTTCAGGATATCTCAACCGTTTTAACTCCGATTTTGACCCATGAATAATCGTTGGAAAAGGAGTTCAATAGTCTTCGTAGTGACACTGGTCTCAACCTGTTCTAATGGTTATATCAAAATTAGGATTTTTGGGGCCCTAAGAGTCAACCTCAGGTTAAACTTGGTCAAACTTGGTCAAAGTTGACGAAAATCACCGAGTAATTCGAGTTTGATGTAGAAACATGAAAATTGTAGTTTTGGGATGATTTTGACCAGTTTTGACTTTCGGTTAACCTAAGGTTGAATAGATTTTGGTCAATTTGACCTAAAATGACACTTTGAGTGCTCCGACGCCCGAATGGGTTACACTACGTCAATCTAGATGTTTCCGTAGCCCCATGGAAGAAACTTAACATTTTTAGCATTTTTAGGGTTCAGCATGCAAATCGAGGGCAAATAAAATACAGTATCTACAATTGCCGCTTCTTTATCTGACATCTCGATTGCAATGAGTGGTGTTGGATAAAGAATGTAATTTCCCATTTTATTGCCTCAAAATTACGAGCGATAACTGCTGTTCATGGGCCAAGACCGGTCTTACCTTGGTGAAGGTCGAGTTGCTGTAGTTGGTTTGAGAAAAAATTTCTTCTAGCTTGGCTCCTTGGTATTGGGCCGAAACTTTTTTTTTTGGGTCAATAGTCAATCGGTCAACGCTAACTAGCGGCCATTATATATGCACCGGGCATACTCGACGGCCATTAAAGGTGTGCCGAGTTGCCTAGGCAGTACAATGGCCTATAAATGGGCCCCGAAGCCTCATTCTGACCATTTCCACTCCATTTCTTTGAATTCTCACTTCTAAAATTTCTCTGGAGTGAGTCACAGTTTGGCAGGTCTAGGTTTCAGCTTCAGTTTGTTACTTCAGCCTTCTATTCTGCACTTGAGATTAGTGTTTATCTTCTCTATCTCTTTATTTTTCTGCAAATATGTTAATAGCAAAGCAACTAGAAAAGCATGCTAGTATTTATTTTATTTTTTGTATTTTTTTATATCATTTATGCCATGATGATGTTGGGAAATATTTTTTGCTCACATGTCTAGGCAATTATGTAGACATGAGCATACTTGCATGCTTTCACATGTACATACACGTATGTACGAAGGTGCACATTCATGTGTGTGTGTGTGAATTGCATACATGTATAATTACATTTACACACACCTGTCCATGCGAGGAAAACTTAATTTTAGGTAGCATAGACAAATATGCAAATGCTGGATGCTATGAAAACTAAAAACAACAAAAATTGAGGAGAAAAAGCTAGGAAAACATGAGAGGTTGTGTGGGATGACCAAAGATTTTGGGATATTGAAAACATGAGGACAATGCAGTTTTGAATGAAAGTAGTTTTGGAAAATGTAAGATTTAACGGTCGCTGCCAAATCTGAATCCCAATGAGATTAAACGATCGCTTCCAAATCTGAATCTTGAAAAGCTAGGTAGGATTAAATGGTCGTTGCCGAATCTGAATCCCGAAGAGATGGATAGGATTAAATGGTCGTTGTCAAATTTGAATCCCGATGAGATTAAATGACCGCCGCCAAATATGAATCCACAAAAGATGAATAGGATTAAACGGTCACTACTAAATCTAAATCCCGATGAGATTAAATGACCACCACCAAATCTGAATCTTGAAAAGATGGATAGGTTTAAACGATCGCTGCCGAATCTTAATTCCAAAAATAGGGATAGGATTAAACAGTCATTGCCGAATCTGAATCCCAATGAGATTAAACGATTGCCGCTGAATCCAAATCTCGAAAAGTTGGATAGGATTAAACAGTTGCCGCCAAATCTTAATCCAAAGAAGAGATATTTTGAAAACCTTGATATTTTGAAATAAAAGAGGTAGGATTAAACGGTCACTGCTGAATCTGAATCCCAAGAGAGGTATCTTGAAAACCTTGATATTTTGAGAAAAAATGCATTTTGGTATGATCATGCATGATATGTGTTAGGTAGTAGGGTTAGACATACTTAGTTGTTTACTTGCATTGCCGTCTAATTCGGGCTTACTGATTAAATTTGAATTTGCCTTGCAGATTATGTCTAGATGATAGAGGTCTAGTGGGGATCACGGGAAGGCTCTTGTTATTGCTTCATCTCAAGGGGATTCGTTTGGTAATGATGATTGAATGCTCGAAAATGTGTTAAAAAACACAAGAGCTGTTTAGACCCCCAAATTAAAAATTATAGCTCGATAGATTTTACTCTAACTTATACTAAGTGCAGAATAGAGTAAATGCGAGCGGATAAACAAACAAACTACTCTAAGCCATAATCAATATAACACAGCAGTAATATGAAAGCTAGAAGAGTAGGGAAGAAGAATGCAAACACAAGATAACACGCCGATGTGTTATCGAAGAGGAAACCAAAGTACTTGGCGTAAAACATCTTCGCCGCCCTCCAAGCATTAATCGATCCACTAGACAATCAGTTGGGATACATGGGTTAGCAAGAGACCCTCCAAGCCTAATCTACCCGATGCACCTAAGCCTCCTAAGCTCCTACTCTAACAAGGCTTCTTGGAACCGTGTCTTGTCCAGCTCTCCGAATCCCACAATATGCTCGATTGCATCCGCCAAAACCTGGCTTCTTCCAATGCTTCCCAGTAGCACCAAAACCTCACTGAACACTCTTGAAAGGTTGTGGTAAGTGTTTGGGCTATCAACCTCTCAATGGTATGGAAATGGAGAGGTAGGAGTTGAGGAAAATCCACAAGCAATTATGTAGAGAATTGTGGGTATAACAATCTCTAACTCTCAAGGTTTGTGGTTAGGGTTTTCTCTCAGAAGCACTCACCAACATCTGTGGGTAATGTGGGTATAAATAGTGTAGGTACAGAAAGTGTGTATCGGAAATGACAGTCTGGCAAAACAGAATGTTTCACGGGTGTCTTGTAGGAAGGCCTTACCCGCGAGATACTCATGAAACCCGCTGTCTCCATCTTGTCCTAACTCTTCACATTCCAATCATGTGCAGGACATATGCATCACTTCACGGGATGCTTACTCACGAGCTACCTGTGAAAACACTTCAGTCTTCAATGCCTTGAGTCTTCACACACACACTCTCTCTCTCTCTCACACACATCCCTTACAAATAAATCCCACATGAAATACAGGATACAAAAGATTAAACATAATTAGAATAAAATTTGGCACAAAATAAAAGCCAACAAAACATGTAGTTGTAAATTACAACTTTACAATGATGATACCATTTTAGTTAGTAAACAGGTGGCGCGGACCCTCTAGAGGCATTTTGATTGAGAAGGTGGTGATATTACGCCCTCCGGGGGCATGCACATAGCACATCATACTAGGAGTTGATGTTCAGTAGAGATGACCAGTGCTTCATCTTAGTCCCGTACTAGTTTGGGTGGAGGTTCTTCACAGTTTCCTCAGACCAAGGAAGGAAGAGGCCCAGAGGGTGATGAGCTTGGGGATGAGCTCATGTTTGACTTGGATGCTGATTTGGAGGCTGATGATGCGGCTAGGCCAGGCCCTGGCGCCCTTAGGCGCAATAGTTGTAGACTAAGGTTTCCACCTTATCAGGCCAGATCAGAGGCCTATACTACAAAGATAAATGATAGTATCATGAACACTCATCTACATTGTGATTTGAAGAAGCATCCTTCCGCTCAGGCACAGAAGGATCAGGTATGCTCCTTTCTCTTCCATTTGTCGATTTGGTATATATATTATATGTGTACTGACAGATAGTTTTCTTCAATCTTGAACACAGGGTGCTAATAGGGTCGAGGGGCGTGGTCTTTTTTTTTTTTTTTTTTCCTTCCACTTGTTCCATACATCTACTAATGTGTGCTATCGTACCTTCTTGATGGAGCAAGGGTTTGAGGCCTTTCTTAGTATTCCACCTTGTTCCATGAGGCATGGGCTAGCTAAGGCTTTGGTGCAATGGTTTCATGCTGAGATGGGCACCTTTCACCTGAGCTACAGGGAGTATACTGTCCTTCCCCTTGATTAGACGGCCATCACAAGCCTTAGATCTAGAAGGGAGTCAGTCTCGACTGAGTTTGTGAGCTTCGTTGATGTGTGCAAGCTCTTGGGTATAGCTTATCCCCTTACCAGGGTGACTATGAGGTATTTTGGGCCTACTAAGGAGCCTCAAATCCGCATGCAGTGGCTGGAGGAGAACATACCTTGGGTGGCATAGATGGATGACATCGCTCTTTAGTAGTTCTTTTTTTTTTCTTTTTTTTTCTTTTTTTTTTTTAATTTCATTGGTAGTTACCTATTTAGCAACAACAAGTTGGTGTTAACTTGTAGGCTACTGGCAGCCATGAGAGTGGTTTTTGTCATAGGGGCTTATGATTGGGGGTTGCTTTCCTATGGATTCTTCATCGCCTACTTGAGGCAGGTATCACACTAGGGCATTAGGAACCTTAAGGGATGTTGACAAATTTTGACATGGTAGGCATATGAGTACATCCCGGCCCTATGACTGCAGTATATTGGCCTTTCCATGACAATATATCCTAGGGCATATGCTTGGTCTCTCTACAATATTTCTAGAGTCGTTTTGACATAATGGACTACTATTAGTGTTGTGCTTGATTGCGTCACCTAGGGTGAGATATGAAATAACTCATATGATGAAGGGTTGTTGGCTAGGCTCGACGTCACTCCTACTATGGCTTATTTGCGCGCACAGCGCTGGTTTTAAGCTTTGACGAGCTGAGAGTTCTTTTTGGCTGAGAGGGCTTTCCATCAGGTCATGCCAATTTTCAAAGTACCTAAAGATCCACCCCTTGAGATATCTTACCTTGAGATGGTCTTGGACGACCCCACCTATGCGATAAGCTCCTTTGAGGGCTTCCTTATAGTGGACACAGATTATGGTACCTAGTTTTTGGGGTCATCAGCTGGAACCATCATTGATGATTGCCCTATAACCAAGGGCAAAGGCCAGTTTGAGATCTCATGTGGAGACCCTTCAAGCTCGGGTGAGAGATCTTGAGAGTGCTACTACTACTAAAGAAGGGTACATGCTGAAGGAGATTGCTAGAGTATTAGCTCATGAGAGGGAGTGATGGTAGAGAGAGCGAGAGAGCCAGACCGTTGCCATGGAGAGGGAGAGGAGCTAGCTTATTACTGAGATAGGCATGCTCCAAGGGTATATTGGCATCCTGATTGGTGAGATGAGGGGACATGGGATGCACGTACCCCCAGCGCCTTATATTCTAGGCAGGGATCCTCCTATTCGAAGACACGAGACCGAGTACATGCCACTTCCTCTAGATCCTACTAGTGGATAGGGATTTGCCCTCGTTTCAGATTAGGCACGAGGCCCTACACCAGGGCAGGCTTCATTTTAGACTCCGGGATGGGTCCTAGGTTCTTCAATTGGGGTGAGCTAGTCCTTCTTTTAGTCTAGCTGCTAGTGATGGTGCCAATAATAATAACGCTAAACGCTTTGCAAGTGACTCTATCAGAGACGATGATTCAACTTCGGCTAGCCACTGTTGTTGTATCATGATGTAGCCCCTATGTGAGCATTTATATATTTCCATGTACTCTTTCAGACATTGCCACTTGGTGGGCTAGATATGTATGTATTATTGCCCCATAGTGGGCCCGGATTGTATTTTGATATTGCCTCTTAGTAGGCCTTTGGCCATGTATGTATTGTCGCCCCATAGTGGGCCTTGGATATATATTATCGCCTCTTGGTAGGCTTATATGTATGACCTTGATATTATCGCCTCTTGGTAGGCTTAAATGTATGTATGGACATTGCCTCTTGGTAGGCCTAGATGTATGTATGGCAGTAGCACTTTAGTATTTATAAGCCTGTTGTACCACTGTTGTTATTCATGCATTGTCGAGTTTTTAGAACAACGACATTCTTGCGCTAGCTTATATTCCATATTCACTTGCATAGTACCGTACTCTCATGGGTTTACCAATAAAATCTGATATTGATTGACCCACAAGGGGAGACGAAAAAGGAAGAGACCGCATAAAATAAAACTGCCCCAGTGTAGGTTTTATGCGATTCTTAACATGAGAGGAAATGTTCTCGGCTAGATAGACCTATCATTGTACCCAAAATTTTGATTTTGATCATATTGATGCATGGAAATGGACTAAGCTACACAAAATAAACTGCCCTAATGTGGATTTTGCGTGGTTTTAAACTGATAAACTGACTTGAAGCGAGATTAGAATCATACTGGATGATTATATGATGATGGGCTTCTTGACAACCCTGATTATGAACATGGACTCCCCTAAGCGAGATTTTCTCAAGCTCGCCATGTGGTAGAATGTATTGACTGACCCAATTATCCATTAAACCGACTGATGCTTTCAAAAGGCTCCTTAAAGGAATAACGCACAGGAATTGATTTCTGCGATCTTCATACCATGTTGGATGGATTGCTATCACAACTAGGAACGGTTTTGGTGCTGTCCCATCATATGTCCTGGCGACGGGGGCTGAACCGACCCTTGAATCGTGTGAACTGAGTTTCAACAATGAGGTTCAAGATATTCTGAGATGATGGATGAGACGTGCAAAAATAAACTGCCCCAATGTAGGTTTTGTGCGGTCTTGGTTTGTGCAAAAAAACCCAAACGGACCAGTTTGCTGCTAAACCGCTCTTGTACCACTGTTAGTGCGAAAATCGAGGGAATCTTTATTTCGAAGATGACCAAAACTTTTCATTTTTCAAATTCGGTGGTCAAAAGCATATGGGACTATGCTGGGGGGCTTAAAAATCCCTAACACGTGTCCCAAGGCCCGACAGCCACTTATTGTGCGCTGGCTAGGGCCGGCGGCTAATAAAGGTGCGCTAGCCTCGAAATTCATGCACAAAGGTCTGGGCGCCCCCCACTCCTCCCATATTCTGATTTACGTTTTTCAAGGTGATAGGTCAAGAATGTATTGACCCCTCATAATATGTTAATTGATTAATTAGCCAAGTTTATTAATTAATCAAATTAACATGCAATGTACGTGGCAGCACAAACAAATCACCAATTAAACTAAGTGTGCAATGGAAATTAAATTGACACGATGATTTGTTTATAAATGGGGAAAACCTACACGGTAAAAACCCCACCGGGTGATTTTAAGGTCACCACTCTCGAGAATCCACTATTATCAAAACAAGCGGTTACAAGTAAAGGAATCCCAGTACCTTTTACCAACCTACAGTTGAACCCATACCCCAATACCCAATTGGACTTGTTCTGTAGTGACTATCTCTCCTTTTTAATGCACAACTCCTAGTACGTGACTAACTAATAGATGCGCGGAACCCAGTACGCGACTTGATCACCAACTTGAGAAAGATGTTGGCTGCAAAGTTCTTCAATTTATCACATAATGAAGATCAAGAAGCTCCTTGGTCACAAAACCCTAAGGTGTACATACATAGCAGCCTCTTTATGAGAAAGATAAACTAGGGCATATGTCTCCGATTCACAATATGTTTGTGAAAAATTTTTGCATTAAGTTGCATCAGCTGTGATGGCCCTTAAAACAATCCTTATATATGTTTAGGGTTGTGATAAAAGAAAGCCTAAACACATACTCATGGATTGGATGAAAAACAGCTCTGAAAAACTGAGTTTCGTAAACCTCGACAGATAGGGTATCTATCAAGCTAGTTGTCAAGCTTCGAGCTTCATAGCTTTGGGCTTCACAGCTTTTTAAACCTCGATAAATGCTAGCTGTCAAGCTTTAAAATCCTACACTTTCTCACTTGATTCTTGGACAGACTTGCATGGTTTTAACACTTGAACTTGAAACCTTATTTCTTGAAGCATTAAACATATCCTAGATCTACCAAATTACAAGTAAAATGCGTTTTGTCAAAGGATTAACCAATTACATAAAATATTGACATATATTCCTAACATCAAATCACATATGTCCTAACATTAGGTCTTCTCCTACCCATTTTCTTCACTGAAAACTATTAGAAACACCATTTTCTTACACTTTTTTGCATGGATCAGCATTAAAACACTACACTCTTTCAGATCTGAGCATGGATGCAATTGGGTTTGAGTCTTATGACACAGTTGCGGAGCTTGAGAGGCAAACTTTCCTTGAGAGGGAGCTTAAGAGATGGTGGGCTTCATTCTTTTCCAAGGATCAGGCTTACATCAAGCGGTTTCTCGAATATGCCACTTCACTATTTCACACTACTCTAGATTGGCACTTACTAGAGGCCATAGTCACTTGTTGGGATCCCACTTTGAGGTGCATCACCATCGAGGATGTGGACTTGGTCCTTACTTTGGAGGAGTATGATTGCTTTCTTTCTCTACCAATCTCTGTGAGTTGGGTCTATCGGCCACTAGCTCAGCCTTGCTATCGCAAGCGATTGGCGGATGATTATAAGTGGTCTATCGCTGAGTTTAGAGAGTGGAGAGCCACCCAGGATCCGTGCTTCATCATTGACCTATCGATTCCTGATCCACTTGATCCTCGCCTTTCTACTGATATATTGAAGGATTAGACACTAGAGTTTGAGGTCAAAGTTGAGAGTACTCTTAGGGACCTGAAAGGGTGCTTGAAAAAGGCCATTAGAGATATGGATTGCTGCAAGGAGGCCATTGATGCCATTGTGAAGAACTTTGGTGAGTTGGGGAGGACATACGAGGTTGAGCTCACCACACTTTAAGCAGAGTTCGCATAGATGGGTCAGATTCCTTCAGTCGTAGAGGTTGAGTGCACTTAGCTAAGATCTCGGGTTACAAGCATGGAGAGTGAGCTGGCAGATTTTACTTGAAATGTCACTATCTTAGGCTAGACAAGAGATAAGGAAAGAGCCACGATGGAGGTTAGTCGTGCCGCGACGAGTAGCAGGGCTGATGATTTAGCCATGAGGCTAGTGCAGGCTACATCCTACATTCACTCTACTTTAAGTCTTGAGTATAGGTCGGCCGATGAGCCCAGTGAGCCACAGTGGCATTTTGTTGTCTCTAGGCTGAGGTAGCCGAGAAGGAGGAGGCATTGAGAGTTGCTACTGTTGAGATTAACACATTGTAGGTTTTGCTTGATACAGAGAGGCAAGGTTACACCTCGAGTCCCAATCTAGAGAGGGAGCTGGTTCATCTTTGACATTCATATAGCAAGCTTAGCCTAGAGATTTGGGCTTTGATGTTGCAAGGTTGCTTCATACCCATTCCTTGGATGATCTAATTCTTCTTACCGGTTTTGGGGTGCTATGCAAGGTGGTGTCAGATCGTTTGGGCCATGTTTGACTTATTGAAGTCTCTTTTGTTTCTTTTCCTTCCTACACATGAGCTATGTAGTTAGTATACCACCATGTATGGAAAGGGTCGTCATAAATTGCTAGGTGATTACGTATGGCCTTCCAATTTTGTGGTTTTTAAAGCATAGTCTAGTTTGTAAGCATGCTTAAAAATGGGAAGAAGGTGGAAACAAAGATGTTTATGCATATATTGATCATCAGGAGATATTTATGTTTATGCGATTTGTGTTTGGAAACATAATGATGAATGCATGAAAGGATTAGAAAGGCACAAAACAGGCATTTTTAATGAATATGTGCATAAATGCTTTGAAAATGCAAGATCATACAAATAAGGATGGTAAATGTAAGTCTATGCATATCAATATCTCAGGTTCCAAAGGATACATCCTATTCTAGATGGATCTTTTCCATTCCCATTGGGGTACACCTTTCACTGGTGTGTGCCATAAAATCTTTGAACAAACCGTAAAAGGTCATGTGCGTTGCAAACATAGAGTAACTCTTTGGAAATCCAAAGGCACCCCTATATCTCCGTCTTGGAAAGGGTCCATCCTTCTTTTCTTGATCTTAATCATAAACCCAAGTAGATTCAGCTAATTGGTTTTTCTTTTAAAATGTGACGGGCCTGCCTACATACCTCCACTGGGAAGGATTAGGTCATCACGTAATTCAACTAAAATTTTTGATTGCCTTAATTTTTGTCTAGACAGCCATTTTGGGTTTTCAATCTAGCAGGCTCCTTCACACTCATTCTTTTGCTCTTCTTTTGCGTAAACCACCCTTTCGGGTTTTCAATCTACCTTTTTATATTTTTGTATTTTTTTGTCTTTTTATTTATTTATTTATTTTGTTTGTATAGGAATGTAGAAAAAGAGGTTGCATTGGAGGCTCCCTCATGCAAAGTACTGTATGACAGCATCTGAATTAATGGGCATATTGAAATTGTGCCCATCCATGTTGGCTAGGATTAAGGCTCCTTTGGAGAAGGTCTTCTCACCATATACATGCCCTTGTAGGTTGGGACAAACTTTCCTTTGTAATCAGGCATGGCCTAGTTATGCTTTTTCAAGACTAGATCGCCTTCTTCAAAGACTCTAGGTTTAACCTTCTTGTTAAATGCTCGCTCAACACGACGTTGGTACAATTGTCCATGACACATTGCGGTCATGCACTTCTCTTCTATCATGTTCAATTGCTCATATCGGAAACGGGCCCATTCAGCTTCTAACAGCTCTGTCTGTGATAAGATCTTGAGAGATGGGATTTCTACCTTTACGGGGAGGAGAGCTTCCATGCCGTAGACCAAGGAACACCTCTGGTGTGTGATTGAAAAATGAGTCAATTTTAATCAAGTTAACAAAGGTAAGTGAAGTCGCCACCAATCATTGGATTTTCTCTAAGGTATGATTGGTCACCTAACTTTTTATTTTATTTTATTACCAATCCTAGGATAAGAAAAATGTTGTTTTTCCTAATCTAACATGGATGGATAAAAAATATTGATTCTTGAGTTCAGAAGACTGGTTATGTGTAGGGAAGGTGTTAGGCACCCCATAACACCTGTCCAAGGACAGTCTTTTGTTTTGGTAAAATCTTAATTTAAGGATTTTGGCATTTAAAAATGAGCTATTGGCATTAGCTTTCAGGGTTTTAAATGAATTATGCTTTGAGGTTTGGTTTCAGAAAGGGTATGATCTTGATCGATGCTTCCCTAGTGTGTTTGGAATCGGTGCCAAATTTCCACAACGAAAATCTCATAACATTTCACCTTATTTTCGTGGCAGAAATCTGACAATGCTTCGACTCAAGTGTGTCATAGCACACAAAATGCTATTCTCATTAAGCTTTCACCATGAGAATACGGCAATGAAGGTGCCCCATTTTCACGATGAAAATCTGACAGAGTTTCTCATTTGGTGCGCTATGGCGCATCGGTAGGGTTTCAAGCCTATGTATACGATGCATGCTAACATGCTCATGCTGGGACGAGCTGGAGCCCCTCAAAGTGTTAAACATATTGATGCGCATCGCATACACGAGGAAATCGATATCACTTGGTGACATGGATTGGGACGATCACTTCGTAATGATCATGCACATAATATAGCACGAATATGCACCTACAGTAATAGCCTTAGGCACATATCCACGAGAGTCCATCATACAAAGTGCACGATCACCCACACATAAGCATATATAGATATACATACAAGCACAATGCTATCACACAAAGTGGGAAAGTAAAGCAGACATTACCTATATCCCAATGGTATTACCCAGCAAGGTACAGGAAATGTAAAACAAATATTGCCATACCCAAAGAAATTGGCCCAAGAAAAGTGTAGGAAAGATAAAGGGTACATGGTGAGGAAACCCTAATACAATGCTCTAGAAAAGAGACTAAGAGAGAGAGGAAAAAATGTAACCACTCGAGGAGGCTAGGCCTCCTAATCTACTAAACATTGTCCTTTTTGGGCTTACATCTTGCCCTTATTGTTTGTGCCTATGAGGCCGTGTGTTCACTCCAAGCGTCCTCACTCCATGCATGTACAAGCAATGACAAAGGAAACAAGCCAACAGGCAAGCAAGGAAACAACTAGAAAGAAAGCATGCAGAGGGATGACCTAAAAAGGAGAGCCAAATGGGGGCAAACAAGCATGTTATCAAACAAGAGGGGGTGTCCTAGGAGGACAAATGTAGGTTTGGATCGGGTGTCCATAGTTCCATTGGATTAGAGTATGGACGACACACGTGCCATCAAAATAAATTCCTATAAGGGACTTCAGGTCTCGTGTATCAAATACGAGTATGAACTCGCATGAGATAGTAGGAATTAGGCTTGATGATACAAGCAAGCAAGGACTCATGCATGAATATGTAGGTAAGCGTGCAAAGATGCAAAGAAGCACAGAAAGCCAAACGGGTGGCACAAAGTAAACAAGGCAAGCATAACATCATCGCACAGAGTGGAGAAAGGTGTGTATCAAGCACACCAACATCAAGGAGATGTGTCTCATAAATGGTCACATCCAAATAGGCCATAAGTGGGATGGATGCAACCACAAAAGCATGTGGCCCCAAAGACCAACAAGCACAAGCCTATGGAAGGTAAAAAGCATGGCAAAGCCTAGATCTAGATAGGCAAACATGGATATAAAGCATAGATACTGGCAAGCATACACATGCATAAAAGAAATAATCCAAACCCTTTGATATAGGCCTAGGTGTATGGATGTAGGCCTAGACCATAAGATCTAGATCTAGACCGCAACATTCTTTGCTACTTTTGATACATGTGCAGGTACAATGTGTTTTGGCCATCACAGGAATACTTGTATAAATGTATGCTCACTAAATTGTCTTAACTTGTTTTTGAAATATAAAATTGGTTAGACGTGTTTAATGTGTGTGTGTGTGTGTGTGTGTGTGTGTGTGTTTTGGATCTATGTGATTAACATTTTTCTTGATGAGAGATTATTTTGAGAGATTAAAATGTTGTTTGGATCTTTGATTGTATAGCATGCTTGATTGCATTCATATCTATGTTTTTCTCTTCTTTGAAAAACTGTTTTTGAGCTTCTCGACAACTTTTGGACACCTCTCGATAGATTGCTATCTATCGAGCCCCTTTTTCTTTTTGTCTCGATAGAAGTTAACGCAATCTTGATCCATCAAGCTTTCTGGACTTTGTCTCGATAACTTATCGACAAATTCTCGATCCATCGAGAAACTTTCTGTCTGCTCGATAAATCCTCGACAGCTTCTTAATCTGTCGAGATCCACTTGCATGCATTGTTTTTCACATGTTTTGCATATTTCTTTTATATTGTCATCCATAGAATCTGGTTTCATCACATTCATGCATTTATATGGATTCTTTGTACCCCCTTGATCATCTTTATATTTCTCAGGTGAAGCTTTCTAGCTTCTTGTACCCTTTGTCAATCATGACAAAAGGAGGAGAAATTGTGGAGAAAATGTGATTTTTTTTTAAGATTCTACATGTTAGGGGGAGAAATACATGCCTTTGTAAGGGGGAGATGTGTTTCATCTTGCTAGGGGGAGCTTCTTTTGGCTTCTTCTACTTGTACACCGGTCTTGTGACTATGTTTACATACATTATGCTTATCTTGATATATATTTATATGATGATGTATGTCTTCTTCACCTACCTCTACATATGTTGTTTCTTTTCTTTCTTTATACACATGTTTCTTTATTGTATGCAATCTTTTATTTCTGTTTCACACTACGATGCCTTGATGAGTTTTGTTTAAAATGTTTCAGAAATACAAGTTGTCAAAGTCTTCCATGCCATGAACTCTCTTTTTGCAAATTTTTTCAAGAGTTTGTGTTAGAGTAGATTTTATTGTATTCAACAAGTGAGTATGAGTTGAGTGATTATGACTTCTCTCATATGTTCATTTGTTTGTTATGGTTTTGTCACGGATTGCCAAAGGGGGAGATTGTTAGGAACATATGTCAAATATAGAATTGTTTAATCTTTTGACAAAACACACTTTACTTGTAAATGGGTAGATCTAGGATGTGTTTAATACTTCAAAGAATAAGAGTTCAAATCTAGTATTAAAGCCATGCAAATCTGTCCAAGAAACGAGTGAAGAAGGGCTACTCATTAAAGCTGGACAGATTCCTAACAGATTCTATCAAGGTCTCGACAGCTGCTCGACAGATAGTATCTATCGAGGTTTAATGAATCTCAATAGCTGCTCGACAGATACTATTTATCGAGGTCTTGACAGCTACTTGACAAATACTATCTATTGAGAATTACGAAATCAGAATTTTCAGATATGATTTTCAGCCCATATTGACATGTATGTGCAGGATTTCTTTTCTCACAACCCTAGACATATATAAGGCTTATTTTAAAGGCCGTCACATATGATAATACAAGGAGAACACATGCAAAAAGTGACCGAGTGCCTTATTCTCTCTAGAAGAAGCTACTGCGTCTTTATGCCTTAGGGTTTTGTAATCAAGTGCTTCTTAATCTTCATTGATGATGAAGTGAAGAACTACGTAACCAACATCTTCTTCAAGTTGATGAGTTAGTCACATACTGGGAGTCGTGCATCATTGGTTTGTCACGTACTGGGATTCGTGCAAAAGGGTGGCGTTTATATATTGAAGAGTTCAGAGGTTCTGAAGTGGTAGAAGGTTTCTGCTGTAAGTTCATCTACGAGGATTGTAGAGACTAGGGACAAAGGTTTTGTACTAGATCTAAAACTTCTCTTTACTATAGTGAATTGCTTTTAGGGAAGGTTTCCCCCCAGGTTTTTTACTGTGAAACTAGTTTGTTTCATTGGTTTTCCTTGGTCATCATATCTTGTCTTATTTACTTTTCTGCTGTGCATGATATTGACATGATATTGATGTTTGTTTGTTTTAACAAGGTTTATTCATAATAAATCTAATTAACAACTTGGGTTTAAAACTTATTAATTCTATCAATTAGGGTCTAAATTTCCCAACAAAAAGGATGGCACCAAGAAGGGAGGAATGCTTGATAAAGGAATTCTGACGATCACGACGACAACATGATCATTACTCTAGGAATTATACATGGATGGGACCGCCAACCAGAAGGGTTTTGGGGTCAGATTATTCTAATATCTCCCGAGTACATAACCATAGAGTGGTCACTGAGATTAAGCTTTCCAAACACCAATAATGAAGCAGAGTACGAAGCACTTCACGCGGGCCTACATGTAGTAAAGAAATTTGGAGGCAAGGCAGTCGAGATGTTTTGCGATTCAAGGCTCATTGTGGGGTTGGTGGTAGGAGAATTTGAGGCCAAAGACCAAAAGATACAATGGTACCTAAGTCAAGTGAAACAATTATAGTCGAGCTTTGAGATATTCTCTATAAAGCAAGTTCCCAGGAGTAGGAATGCCCATGCTGACTTGTTAGCAACCTTAGCCACCTCATTAGGAGAAGGTGTACCAAGGATTATAATGGTAGAAGACTTAGTGGCATCTAGTTAGGAGGGCCAAGTCCCAATTGGAGTAAGTACAATACATGTTGGCTCGAGCTGGATGGACCCAATAGTATCACTCTTAAAGGATGGTACACTGCACGAAGATAAAACCGAGGCCAAAAAAATTCAAAGAAAAGCACCATGGTACTAGCTCTCAGAAGAATAGAAATTGTACAAACAATCGTACTCTAGGCTGTACTTGTTGTGTGTTCATCCTAGGGCAGTAGAAGCATTACTGGAAGAGCTCCACAAAGGAATTTGTGGTAGTCATACCAAGGGAAGGTCTTTATCACATAGGGCTCTTACTTAAGGATATTGGTGGCTTAGCACGCAAAAGTTTGCTCAAAACTACATTAGAAAGTGCGATCACTGCGAGAGATTTGCCGTAAATGTTCACCAGCTAGGAGGGACCCTAAATCCCCTTACCAGTCCATGGCCTTTTGCACAATAGGGCTTCGACATAGTTGGGTCATTCCCAAAGGCAACTAGAAACCAAAAATGGCTCCTTGTCGGGATTGATTACTTCATTAAGTGGGTCAAGGTAGAGCCCCTCTCTAATATCCAAGACTAGGACGTAAAGAGATTCATTTGGAGGAATATCGTCACACGATTTGGGGTCCCACGTACTCTTATATCTAAAAATGGTCTCTAGTTTGGTAGCAAGGCTTTCAGAAGATATTGTTATAAGCTAGGCATAAAAAATAGATATTCTACTCCAGCCTACCCTTAAAGCAACGGATAAGCTGAGGCCACCAACAAGGTTATTATGGACGGGCTAAAAAAGAGGTTGAATGAAGCAAAGGGTAGATGGGTAGATGAGTTACCCCATGTCCTATGGGCATATCATACCACGCTGAGGAGATCAATTGGAGAGACCCCCTTTTCAATGACGTATGGCTCCGATGCAGTTAATTCTTTAGAAATGGGTTTCCCGACGATAAGAACTGACCAGTTTGATAGAAGCAAAAACGAATAGCTCCTCTTTGCTAACCTGGACTTGGCTGAAGAGAGGAGGGAGATTGCTGCTGTTAAACTGACCCATTACCAACAAAAGCTTAGACAATGATACAACAGAGGCATCAAGGCAAGGGCGTTCGTATTAGGGGACCTGGTCCTAAGAAAGGTCGTAGGGAACACTAGGAATCCTACATGGGGAAAACTCGAGCCTAAATGGGAAGAACCCTATCATATAACATCAGTGGTAGGAATAGGTGCTTATCGTTTAGAAGACTTGGACGAAAACACTATCCCACGGCCTTGGAATGTAAATAACCTACGAAGATATTATTATTAATGAATCATACTGAAATTATTCAATTTTTGTCTTACTCTTAAAGTTTTACTCTTACTAGCATCTTCGTATTATTCGTTTTGCTCAGGCTAAGTGTTAAACAAAACCTCGGCTATGTTTGACTTCTCGGGTCACATACCTTATGTAAATTAACTCTTACAAATAGAAAAAATGGCTAAGTATTAAACAGAATTTTGGCCATGTTTGACTCCTCGAGTCACATGCCTTGGTAAATTATCTCTTTCAAAGGGGAAAAAAATGGCTAAGTGTTAAACAGAACCTCAGTCATGTTCGACTCCTCGAGTCACATGCCTTGGGTAAATTAATTCTTAAAAAAGGAGAAAATGACTAAGTGTTAAGTAGAACCTTGGACATGTTCGATTCCTCAGGTCACATGCCTTGGGTAAATTAACACTTGAAATGAATCAACAAACTTATAACCAATACAGTGTGGTGGACATGCACTTAAAAAAAAAAAAAAAACCACACAAAGGACAAGATGCAAATACAAGCAAGTATCAGTCAGATAAAAGTAAAACTTTCATCATTCAGTAATCATGGGACAAACAGTACAAAAAAGAGAGGTAGAAAAGCCTACTAATTAAGCTAAATTACAAAATTGGAGCTCTTATTGTAAAAGATTTAAAAAGGCCTATCCTATCCTCTAGAGTTTTTCTTTTTACTCCCTAGCCTTGTCCCCTTTCTCCAATGGCCTTTATCGTGGCTCTCCTTTTCAGGTGGAGTTTGAGAAGTTGGTTCGGTAGAGCTTGCCGCTGGGGCGGACGAGCTGGCTTCGCCCCTAAGAGCAAAAGGGTAGACAATCTTTGATGGATCTTTGAGCTTCGAAGATGAGTCCACCCCGACAGCATTAAGAGCTTTAGCCCAAACTTGGCGGCAAAACTCTCGACCTAAATCTCTCATTTGGAGGGTAAGGCTGGCTGAAGTCTCTTTCTGCCCTAGTTCATAGGCAGCTTGTTAAGCCTTGGTCAGTTCTACCTCTTTCCCTTCTAGTTCTTTCCGTTGGAGTTTAATCTTCTCTTTAGCAATGGCCAACTCCTCCTCAACTTTCCGAAGTAGACAATGTTGCTCCTCAGCCCGTCTCTTAACACCCCCTTAAGGCAGCTTCAACGCTTTTTCTTTCCCTCTCGACTTCAGCTAACTTAAAGAGGGAGTCCTTGTATTTCTTCTCAACATCAGTCTAAGCCTTAGTGGCGGCAATTTGGCATGACTCCTCTTCCTTGGATTTGGAAATGGCATGGTCCACCCACTCTTCAACAAT
This sequence comes from Quercus robur, assembly GCF_932294415.1. Taxonomy (NCBI): domain Eukaryota; kingdom Viridiplantae; phylum Streptophyta; class Magnoliopsida; order Fagales; family Fagaceae; genus Quercus; species Quercus robur. The sequence goes on from NC_065538.1 coordinate 35,667,109, forward strand.
GTAGGAAACTTGAACTGCCTATATATATATATATATATATATATATATATATAAGGAAGAACAAGAGATTATGTTAAAAAAGAAGGGATATGGGTTTGGAGCTCAAACACGGGAACTTACCACAACCAAGTTTCTCTTCAGAGTAAGGAACACTTCATGCTTCTTCAAATTCCAAAGCTCCTCCATATCTCGGGGAAAGAGTAGAGCCTGCTCAATGGAGTCAGCCACATATCTAGCTCTCCCTTGTTGAAATTCTCTATTGGAAGAATTAGAAGGGAGAGGAGCCCGTCCAGTACCAATGAGAGGCTCTAGACATTAAAAAAATTATTTTCTTTTCTTTTCTCTCACGTTCCCTTTCTTTTACTTATTTATTTTCTCGTCCCTCATTTGCAACCAAACAAAGTGTAAAGAGTCGGGGTTGGGCTGCTGGGTTGCATGCGTGGAACCACGTGTAGAGTGCTATTATGGACCTATGACCTATCCACTGGTTCAAAAGGGACTGTTTTTATTCAGATTCGAAAAGCCAGATATTATACAATCCATTAATATAATATGGGAAATGCTAACGAGTGTCCTAAAGGCACTCGTCAATAATCCATTTAAAGAAAGTTTTTATGGGAAATGAAAAAAAAAAAGTAATTAATACTTTGACAGCTTTTTTCATTTCCCATAAAAGTGGTATCAAAACTTTCTAAAATGGATTATTAATGAGTGCCCTAAGGGCACTCGTTAGCATGACCCATATAATATTAATACTCTCAGACAACAAACTTGGTAATTTTCTCCTTAAAAAAAAAAAAAAAAAAAAATTGAAAATACATATCCCAAAATTTACGAGGCACGAGCTTCCTCACATCTCTTTGTCTTGGACGGTGTAGTGTCAAAATGCCACGTATTCAATTTTCATATGCCCTCCATTGTTTGCATATTTTTACTATTTTGTTTGTTTTTTTAATACAAATTTCTAGTTCTACCCCTCTCATCCCCAAATTTCTTATCATTTTTCGGCAACTTTATGCTCTGTTTGGATGTTGGGGGAATAGAGTAAAAGAAGGAAGGGTAAGTCAAATTACCTTATTTTGGATGTTTTTTAAGGAATGAGAGAGAGAGATTTGGAGGGATTCTAATTACTTCTAACCCTTAATTTTTAATTCCCCCAAATTGAAGAAATTTGGAGGGAGAGTAAAATAGAGAAATGCTTAACCAAATGAATTGCTCAATTTACCCTATCATATTAACAAAATTACAATGTTCTATAACGTTAAAAAAAAAAAAAAAAAAAAAAAAAAATTGTAACCAAAAAAATTCTCTCAAACTCTTTCAGCTCTTTCAGCTCTCTCTCTCTCTCTCTCGACTTTTTCACTCTTGGACTATCTTTCACTCTTCTCTCTCACACCTAGCATTCTCTCACAAAGGTAAACTCTGTTTTCATTTCTGTTTCATGGGTTTTTTTTGAGTTGAATCAAATAACTATGTTCTTATAATTGTGATTTTATTGGATAATTTCTTATTAATTGTGATTTTATGGGGATAATACATGTTATTTGTGAGTGGGTTTCAAATCTGATGGCTATTTTTACTTAAATTTTAAAGTTTCAAAGTATTGCTCATAAGGTGTTTGATAAAGTGCTTGAGTGGGTCTAGATTGTGAACTTGCATAAATTTGTATCTCAATGGTGATTGTAGCTATATATGGATCTGTGTTTCTTGTTTATTTTTCTCTAAACACTTGCAATCCTATTAGTTCGTGATATATGGATGAACTAGGTCTTTGTGATTGTGTATACAGTGTAAGTTTGATTTTATGGTCAAGTCTTTAATGATTGGTTTGTATTTGTGATTTTTATTGGGTAATTATATATCGGTGCTCCATATATATATATACGCTGAGGCCCTATTGCCTTAACTTTGTGCCACAATATAGCAGGCAAAGCCTTGACAGCTTCCAAAGCATCCTGTGGGTGTTCATCTTGGAAAACTTTATTAATCTGGTCATGTGATGGAAACAAAACTTAGCTTGTGCATCATTATTAAAGTGGCTTGTCTGGCTGTGATGATAGAAGTACTAATCTAGTTATGTATGCAAGACCAAGAAGCTATGGAGAATATAATATGATTATATGTATATTTCCGCATGAATATGACATTCAAGATTTTTGTTTGATTGTTTGATTGATAGCAGTGAAAGCACTTGCATAAACATGTAATTTAACAATTATATTTGAATTTAATGGATTTGAGAATATGTAAAGTTGAGCATGTGTTTAGAAAACATTCAGTAGGTAGAGTTAATTTTGCCAGGAATTTGTTGGTTCAGTGAGTCAAATTTAGTATCTCATTTGGGTTCCACTTCAACCTAGTCCTAGTCACTTGCTTCAATTTTAAGTTCTATCTGTGTCAATGACTTTTTGAAACATTCAATCCTTTGAGTAAAGAAATTGTTCACTCACAACAGTAATTAGTGATTTCATCTTGTTAGTCTTCTTGCTGTCACAAATAAGTGCACATTGCCCTATTATAAGTTTTGCTAGAACAACTCCAAATGCAAATACATCAGTTTTGGGGGTCACCTAGAGCTCCTTCACGGATCTTCACTCAAATTAGTATTTGAATCGTATGGTTTGTTTAATCTTTCAAATTTAGGCTTGCTGAAAGAAACTGCAGGTTTAAGAGAATGTAATGCCATGAGTACTACTAGAACTTTTATGCTCTTTTTGGGTTTATTTATGATTGAATGGTTAATTGTCAATATTCTCAAATTTGGAATAATTTAAAATTTTCTGTAGTTTGCTTGATGTAAATTCTGTTCAATGAAAATTTTAAAATTTTCTGTAGTTTTTGCTTAATCTGTGATAAGGATAACAGATAAATACATGCTAATACAGAATATTACATTTTTTATTCTGCTAATCAGCTCCAATACAGCATGAAGCATAATTCTGGAGCCAGTATTGAAGAACAAGTACATAATTTCTACATATTGAATAGGCAAATATGCTACAATGACATAAACAAAGGAAACATGCTAATAATTTCTAAACTTCAGGATCCAGCTAGAGGATTGGTCTGATCCTTCTTATAAGTCAGTGCGTTTCTTTTTTGTTGGCATGGTTTCAGGTAGTTACTTCCTTTCTGCATTTGAGGGGCCTGTATCATTTCAATACCCAAGTGTTCACATCAAGTGAATCAAGCTACTGAGACTACAGGACATTTGTAACTCTGACCTTGTCGCTGCCTGCTTATTGGGGTTTTCACAGATAGACCTAATGCACCAAAACAGAAATATTGGCTCCTCGACCTTCTATGACTGGAGCCTTGTTTGGTCAAATTTGGTGTTTCATCATCAAATAGTTGATTGGAGGAAGATGGTCCTGCCACATCATCTTCAATAAAAATACCTTTTTGTTTGTCTACTGAATTAGGGGAAGAAAGTGATGATTTTGAAAATGAAGATGAACGAGAACAGTGTGGCACAGAAATTATGAGGCACGGCCTGCATAACACCATGTACTAGCCCTGAAGCAAATCTTTTCTTTGCAAATTTTTTTCTTATTTCAATTATTATCAATTAAGGATGGTTTTTTTTTAGTATAATAAAAAAGGAAAAAAATATTTAATCATAAACCAATATTGATTATTTAATTCACATAAAAAAAAAATATATATATATATATATATATATATATAAAATTACATGTTATAGTCATAATTATTTAATCTAACAAATTAATTATAGACCAATTTTGCAAGTTCATTTTCAAATAGGGGTAAATTTGTCTATTTAAAAATATTTAATCATTTCCTCTCATTTCCATCATAATTTTTAAAACATCCAAACAAGAAGAATGACTAATTACTCTCCTCTCCCTTAATTTTAAAAACATCCAAATAAGTTGGAGGATAATCATTCCCCTCTACTCTCCTCCCTCTCTAAACTTCCAAAGAGGCCATTAGTAAAGCTGCTCCTCCCTAGTCCCTTCACCTAATTTGATATTGATAAATTTTATTAAATAATAAAATCATTTCATATGAATGATTCTTTTGAAATGAGATTAATGCATAGACACATTCTCCAAATAAAAAAAAAAATAATAATAATAATAATTAATGCATACACATTAGGATGTTAATAACTTAATATTACAAAAACTTCATCTAGTGTTCATATTGACTCTTATAAAATTTGATTTTTTTTTGGTTTGGATTAAGAGATATTATCGAATCCTATTCTTAGAGTCTAGACTAGTGGATGTAATTAATTCTATAACTTCTTTAAGCAACTATCCAAGTTTTTTCCTTTTTAATAATAAACACTAAAAACAATAGTCGGTCAATTGTCAACATCAATTATATAATTGGGATTCCAAATTCTAACCTTTTATCATAAGCATTTAGGTTAATTAAATATTTCCTTAAATTTTAAGAAAAGGGTTTTGATATGTGAGTTTTTCAATAGCACTGTTTGTGGCTTTTTTTTTTTTTTTTTTTTTATATAATTTATTTATAAGAATACTAAGTATTTTAATGCACACATAAGAAGAGAGGAGAAGATTTTAAAGAAACTGACACTGATATTTAATATGCAATAAATCATTAAATTCATATTTTGACCTTAAATAATGTGGTTGAGTAGCTTAAACAAAATTTGTATAATAAAAATCATCTCAATAGTTTCACATTTTTCTTATCCTAAAGGTAAAAGGCTTTAGTATAGAATTGTAAAAGAAAAAACAAGAGAGAGTATTTATACCAAAGTATTATTTACTAATATTAATATTTTAAAATTCATGTGTTACTATTTGGAATAGTTATTCTTTTGTTTGTAATTTGATAGGTACTAAAATAGGTGGCCTATTAAGAAGTCTTCATGTTGCACTTGTTTCTTTATTATATTGTATTGATTTTCCTTTACTGACTAATACTTTTGTTCTATTGCTAACTCCGTAACTCGAACTCTTTCCTCCCTAGACCCCAAGTACTTTGTGCATAGGACCTTTGGCCATTGTATCTTGATTGAATGAATGACTTTCTATCATTTTTACTAAAAAGAAGAAGAGATGGTTTTTTTAAAAATTACTTGATTGACACTGTTGGGCTAGAACGGAAAAGAAAGATAATCTAGCAAAGCATCAAAAATATAAAATGGCAAAAAGTAGGGGCCAAAACAAATAAGTAGTTTATGTTGGGCTAGAGCGGAAAAGAAATAGATAAATAATAAATAAAGAATCCCATCAAAAATTAAAAAAAAATAAAAGAAGGAATATTCCCAAAATAAACCAAAAAAGTATGACTAGGACGACCAGTAAAGCAAAAGATAAGCATCCAAATCCTATAAAAAATAAAAAATAAAAAATAAAAAAACGAAACCACAAATCTAAAATCTGACCCATTGGATAAGGACCTCCGAATTCCATTCAGTGCCACCTCATACATTTTCCCTGATCTAATCAATATTCTATAATAAAGCTTCTCTGTTTGAAAAGGCGTTCTATCCATTAATTTATTCTATTCAAGTTTCAACAATCATTGGTTTCGAAACCCACCATTTCAAACCTCAAACTTCAAACCTCTCTGCCTAAGAATTTAATTAAAATCCATTTGCCGGTTCCCATTGGATTAATTTCCAAGCAATAACCTTCCTGCTAAAATTTTCCTCTATTTAAAGCCAAAAAAAGAAGGAAGATTTGGTGGTATTGCGCTTTGAAAAAAAGTTTTTATTTTTATTTAACAATGGCTGCTGCTGCTGCTGGAATTATTGGTGGAAATGGGTGTTCTTCTTCTTCCTCTTCTTCTTGGTTTAAGCTGAGAGATAGGCAAAGGAAGAAGAAGATGGCGAATAGGGTTATGTTTTGTTCTGCTTCTTCTGTGATTGATCCTTACAAGACTTTGAAAATCCAACCTGGTGCCTCTGAATCTGATGTCAAGAAGGCTTTCAGACAGCTTGCTTTGCAGGTTTTTTTCTTTTTTATTCTTGGCTTTCTTGGTTTAGTTTGGATTTTTTTTTTAAGTCGCCTTGGCTTATATTTATATAAATGAAATTTCAAAATTTGATCTTTAAGATTGATTTTGTTTTGTTTTGTTGTTATTTATTTATTTTCATGTCAAATAGAACTTTCTCTGATTGATTTAAAATTGTGTTTCTTTTTGGCACTAGTACCATCCGGACGTATGCAGAGGAAGCAATTGTGGAGTGCAGTTTCACAAAATCAATGAAGCTTATGATGTACGTAATCCAATCCTTTTATTTTTCTTTGTTTGGTTTTTCCTTAGTAATTTTTGGCTTAATCTCATCTTACACTTGAATATTGATATTTGATCTAAGAAATTTGTGATATTATATATACATATATCTGTCTGTTTCAAAATAAATAAATAAATTTCGAATAAATTGTGATATTATGTACATGTCTGTTACCTTACCTTTCCGATAGTATTGAGAAATTAATAACTACAGTATCACTTTGTAATAAGAAGAGTTATTGAAAATTTCTCTTAAAAAGCTTTGTATTGGTTCCTAGCAAAATAAAATTGGATTAAAAATGTTCGATTGGTCAGGTCATTTTTCTGATTAATTTATCTAAACAATAAAAACATTATTATAAGAAGTTTATTTAACTAAAAAAAAAAGGATCTCACCCAGACTTTTAAGCAGAAATGGTATAGGTCATGTGAATGCCGTGCCCGCCAATGGTGCATGAGTCATTTTAATCATTATTATTATTTTGTGTTGTGAATAATTGTGATACCCTATAAAAATAAACAAAAAATATATATAGATTTTGAAAAAAAAAAAAAAAAAAAAAGAGGCATGATGGGACTGCCACCTACTCATCGCCTTTTGTCCTCACTTTCAATTCTTTGTTAACTTTTTTTTTTGTCTTTTTTGGTAAATATCCTTTGTTAACTATAAATAAAGAAAGAAAAAGAATTTTATCCTTCAACCAAGGCTGTGTGTTTTCTCATAGAATTTAATTTAGTTTTATTGGTTGATAATTTTTTTTAATAAAATAAAAATTGTACTTTAACCTAATTTAATTGTATATTTTGTATATGATAGGTTGTGATGAGTAATCTGAGGGAGGAATCGAGTGTATCGAAGATGTATGAGTCTTACTATGAGGAGGATGTTGATGAGCCGATGAGAGGAATGGATGATCCTGATTGGGATTTGTGGGAAGAGTGGATGGGATGGGAAGGAGCAGGAATTCGTGACTATTCCTCTCATATTAATCCCTATATTTAAACCTTCTATTCTAAGCCTTTATGCTTATTATTGTATTGTATATATTTAATCTTCATCCTCTGTATATATCAATGTTATCTATCCCGTTTTCTGATTACTGAACCGGTGCCAATCATCCGTTTATTCTACCTTCTCCTTATCTCCACTCCGTTCCACTAAATTCTGGCCAATATGAAACAAATCATTATTTTGTTTTTCTATCCATTACTTTACTTTCATATTGAATATTATTATTATTTTTTATGAATGTGGTTTTAATTTTCCGTTTATTTTGCTCACGTGACTTTTATTTTATTTTTAAGATTGCAATTGTAGCAATCTTAGCCTATGACTCCAGTAAAATCTTATCCTTTACTCAGTACCCTAACTAACAACATTAAAATTACCTACTACCTTCTCCATACCTGAACCTATGGTAGAATATTGACCCAAAACACTTGCTGCAAAATCTCTAAAAAGTCTTAAAACTTAAGAACAAAATCACCATGATAGCATATAAAGTCATATATAAGCATTCAAGACATATACATTTGGCTTACACACCCTCTTTTGAATGATTAAGGATACCTTAGGAGTTATGACAATTACTGCATAGGAAAAGAACAAAATGATCTTAAACTTATATCCATTAGATGCATAGACATATTGCCATGTGAAAAATAAAATGATTAGTATCAAATTATGAATTTCAGTGATCTAATTCATAAGACTTACAAGATAAAACAATTTTTTTGTAAGGTTCATAACATTAAAATAAGTCATTAAAAAATGAAATACCTATTCTTTGTCAAGATTGAAAAAAACTTTTTTTTTTCCCTGATTGAGAAACACTTCTGTACATATAATGCAGTTCCTACGTAGTCACTAACGAAAAATGCTTATATGGCAAATGGTGTGCAAGTTGGCACAATTGATGTTGACGTGGCTAATAAATTAATATTAAAAAGTTTTAATCAACATTAAAAGATTAACACCTCAACATTTTATTTTTATTTTTTAAAAAAAAACCACTAGACCATGTAATTAAATAACATAAAAAAAAAGAGTTAAAAAAAATTACAAGATTATTTTAACCTAGAAAATAAAACCCAAAGGCAAAACCAAATCAACTTGTTAACAGCGAGGGAATTTGCAGACTAACGGAGGGAGGGGATAGAATATCATTAGTTAGCAAGGTTTGGAAATGATGTAGAAAACTAGCATCTCGAGTCTTTGAAACTCGAGTTTGGTGACAAAATCGACCCTCAGAGACTCGAATTCTAGAGCTGAGATGGAGGAATTTAGCCATGTGGAACTCAAGTTTCTTAGACTTGAGAAGTATCTAAAGAACAGAGGAAACAGATCCGCAGGAAGAAGAAGACACGATCTGAAAAATAAGATCTGAAACAGTCTGGAGCTCCGAAGAACAGAGGACGATCTGAAACAATCTGGAGCTCCGAAGATCTGGTGGACGATCTACAACGCCGAAGAAGAACGAAGAGTCACCCACCATTGTGAGCAAAACCAAGTCACAGTGCTCCGTCTTCTTGGTGTGGTTCTCTCAGGCCAACTTCCCAATGGCATTTCCGGAAACCTCACTCTCAGTCTTCGTCTCAACGCTCTCACTGGTTCGCTTCCTTCTAATCTTGCTGCTTGCACAACCAGTACTTCCAAGGTAATCTCTTTACCGGTGATATTCCTGAGTGTTGGTAAAATGGTGGAACTCGAGTCTTAAAAACTAGAGTTCCACGTGGATTTTTATTCCACATCAGACCCAGCTGCTTACAAATTGAGACTTAAAAACTCGAGTTTTATCTTGGAACTCGAGTTTTAGACACTCGAGATGCTAGTTTTCAACATTATTTTGAAACGCGACAACTAACTAAATTTTTTGATATTTAATATTATTTTGAAAAAAAATTCTGTTAACAGCCTTATACCCTTAGAAATGGTGTGCATAATAATTCCCCATTTAACTTTCTTACTCTCTCTCTCTCTATCTCTCTCCCTAGTCTTTTCGCGTTCTCCATGAACAAGCTCAAAGAGCTTTCCAGCCACCACCGGGCTTCCATGGCTAGATCTCAAGCCTTTTCACTGTTTCGCACAAGTCAAACCCTCTTTCTCGATCGGCTTTGCTCATACCCACTCTCTCTCTCAACTCAAATCATATTTCTCTCTCTATGTTTTGCATAGGCCCACTCTCTCGTTCAAGGAAGTCCATTCGACTTAAAGAGTTTTTCTCAGTTCCAAATCTCTCTTCGCCATTTGTGAAATCGCCAAGAAGCCTATTTAGAAAAACTTTTTCATTTTTGAACTTTCTTGTCTAAGATTTTGCTCTAATATTTTATTTTAATTTGGCTTATCCACTAACAACACCAATATTGATGGGAGGATTGGATATAAGCATAGGGCCTCAGATACTAGTTGTGTTGACTGCTAAGTTTATTTTTGACACAGAGGGTTGGGTATTTGTTGGGTTTGATGGTATTTTTGGGGTGTGATTTTGATGAGGGGAAATAAAAGATTCCAGTTTTGTTTTGTTTAGTTGTCAAGAAAAGTATAGGTAATGCTGAGAAACAAACAAACACGATGATTTTGTTGTTTTGATCTTGCGTCTAGGTTTGATTTTCTCGTTTTTTTTTTTTTTTTTTTTTTTTTTTGAGGAAATGATTTTCTGGGCTTGTTTGTGTTTGTTTCGTAAGAAAACTAAATGAAAAATGAGAAGTTGAATTTTTCAAGGAATTATTTTAATCTTTTAAACTCTTTTTTTTATGTTATTTAAATACATGGTCTAGTAGCTTAAAATAATAATAATTTAATTACATGGTCATGTGGCTTAAAAAAAAAAAAAAAAAAAAAAAAGAAGATAAACGCTTCGGTGTTATTTTTTTTAATGTTGATTAAAACTTTTTAATATTAATTTATTATCCACGTCAGCATCAATTTTATCAACTGTGCACACTGTTTGCCATGTAAATATTTTCTGTTAGTGAGTTAATAGTATAGACCAAATTGATTGCTAACAAAATGTAAAGATTAAATTGACTGTAACCCTAAAATGTAATAACTAAAATGGTATTTTTTTTTTTTCATGGTTGGATCTTTTGCTATTTTTGGGTTTTTTTCCTATAACATTGGCATTATTACCAAATTTCTTTCCCATTTGAAAACTTGACCAAATCACCAAATGTCTTTCCAATTTGGAAACTTGACCAAATCTTAATATTTATGACACTTTATCACTTGCCAAATTTTATTCAATTTAAAATTAACTTTTAAGAGAAAATCTTTTGGCATTAAATTCATTAATGATAATGACCCAACTTATTTAGGAAATGTAATCAGAATTTATTCCACCCTCTTAATTTATTTCCTTCCAAAGCAAAGTTTAAATTCAAAATGGAATTCAAATTTGGAATCAAAGTCTACTGGAGGAAGGCTAATTATGAAAACTTTAATTTTGAAAGATATTTTACATCATAATAATCTCAAAGTCATAAAGATTCTTATCTAAAAGATCTACCTATTCTCATCCCATGGCACTAGAAGCACACGGTTCCAAACATCCCATAGCACTAAACGAAAAAAAAAAAAAAAAAAAGCAAGCAACAAAATATCCAAACATCCCATAGCACTAAACAATGAACAAGACATGCAACAAAATACAAACATTGACAAATGTTTATATGCGTCCTCTCCTGCAATATTGCATACTTTCCTGCAAAAAAAAATGTCAACTTTATCACAAACATCTATATAAAGAAACACATGATTGAGAGTGTGGAATTTTCTTACAAATTGGCCTGGGAAAAGAAAGAAGAAAAAAAAAATGCATGGTATTTAGTTTTTTAAATAAAAGAGTGTCAGAGGTTATGGTCAAGTGAACGTGCAGTATTTGAAGCAGAGATCTGGATCCACTCAAAGCACCAAACCCAACTCAACTCTCAAACTAAACAACATAAACACAGTACAATATACACAATACATCACAACACACAAACACTTCTCTCACTCAGTGCCACTCTTACCAGTCTTTTGTTTTTATACTTTCAAAGGGGAGAGAGAGAGAGAGTGTGTGTCTGTGTGAGTTAGTGTTTAGAAAAGAGAGAAAATCTAGAGAGAGATAGTGAGCTTACCTAACTAGCTTTCAGCTTCTTTACTGCCCACTTAATTGCCCTGACCCCAAAAAACAAAGCAGTAGCAGTGAAGCAATTGAATGCTTCTTCTCTGCTCCTGCTGCTGCTAGACTCATCCACAAATAACTCTTCAAATACAAAGAATGCAATCAGAAATATAAGTCCCCCACAAATAAAATTATAAAAGTCAAAGAGACATGGAAAGTAGGTTCCTAATGATCTGCACAACAAGCCAAAAGCAATTTGTTACTGATGCTCATTTCCTGCCCATCCCACTAAAGGAATTTTCAGGGCAGCACCTAAAACAGATGCTTCAAGAGCTCATTTATCAGCTTCAGACAGATGATTGAAATGAAAAAAAAAGAAAAAAAAAAAGAAGACTTATAACTATAACCTTTATGCACATAATTAGTTACTATCAGATGATTGATATGGATATTAAAGAGGGTTCTAAGCTTACAATATAGAAGGTTTGCCAAGCTCCCATTACTCATGAACTCATATATCAACATGTGCAGTGGCAGCAATGGGTTGTGAAGGCTCATTTGAATCAGGTTGAGCAGCTTCTATTAATCCATGACCTAGTACTACACAAAATAAATCAATTAATAAAAAAAAAAATATATTACATAGACATGTAGAAAATGGAGCAAAACAATACATTACACTCTTAAACCCACAACCTTACCCTCCTTCATGAATCATGATCTTACAAGGGGAGGAGGTGTCATTTGGGCTAGATTTCATTGGACCAAAAGAAAATATTACACATACTTTAGTGCAGGAAAAAATAAATAAAGTGTTGAGAATAGCTTAAAGTATACAATAAAGAAAAAAAAAATGTATCAGAACCCATGTGAGACCCTCACTAGCACGCCCATATCCAGAGTTCAAAGCTCAAAAAGGCCAATGAAGATTATATAGTTATACATACAGCCAATACATGGATGCACAATTTTTGAATATTTTAAAAATCCAAACCGTACTTTCTTGCCTTTTGAATTGAAATTGCCCCAATTTGATTACATCCAAATATCAAAGAAACTACAAGATAACAAACATTACGAATGATTATAATTTCCCAATTATCCAAAGGTGTGAATCTGACTTACACATATATGAATAAGAAATATGCTTAGAAACAGCTATTGTAACTTTAAATGAATACCATGATTTTTAAAGTGTATGAAGTGGCTATGATATGAAATTTCAAGTACATTACTAAGTGCGTACGAAGTGTTTGAGAAAATGTCTAATAGGCTTCTTTGTGAGTGTGTTTGTTATTTGTTCGTGATTTCCACTTGGACTTGCACGTTTTAAGTTTTTCAAACATTGTAGATTGCATTCAGCAAGATAGTTTTGGAAAATTTCATTACTGCAAAACATAGGAAACAAGGAAAAGAGGTCCCACAAAGGAAACTCAAAAACCTTGCCCAAAACAGACCTCACACAAAGCAGTGTTGGAAAAACTGGTTTTGCATCTCATACAAAATATGCAACAAAAGCAACACAAGGATCTATTTTATTCATGAGAGATAACATATAACCTTGAATTCTAGAACAAAGAAGTGTATTGCATATGAGGTTAGGTTTGAAAACTCTTCAGATGGAGGGTATGTTTGTAATATGTCAAGGGAGTACCACCCTGTTGATGACTTTACTGTTTGTAAAATTAGTTTTACATCTCATACAAAACCCAAAGCGGAAGCAACATAAGAATCTACTTCATTCATGAGAGATAATATATAACCTTGAATTCTAGAACAAAGAAGAGAAAGCATACTTTGATGCAGTAAAATTCGAAAATAAGACTTGAGAAAACTTTCAATTTTCATCCCAATTCCACATGATGCCCAAGATGAGTGGTCTTTCAATCAGTTATTAAGTACTTTCATTTTCCTTTATTTTCTAAAGCCCAAAGCTTGCCCATTCATGAGTTTGGACCTCATCTCACTTATCTTAAGTGGACCTTGATAGATGGGGGCCTTGTCCCTTCTTTGAAGGCCCAAATGGGTTCTTTTTCTTAAATTTGTAATATTTTGGGCCTTGACACATTAACTTGTGATATTTTGGATCTCAAACACAATATAAGTTGGATGTAAAAGGCTTTTGATAAATGTAAAATAAAATGATTTTTTATTTGTTATACGAGTTAAACCAACTATATTAAATGGGTCTTTTTGGATTGACACAAATAAATTGAGGTATCAAACGTGTGCGGTTTATGCAGGTTGATCCATTTATGACATGTTTCTTATCGTGCTGCTTTCGTGTCGATCCATTTATGACCTAAAACCCACTAAGGCCCAACCCTAACCCATAAAAATTCATATCGTATTCGTGGGTCGAGTCAAATATTGACACCCCTAATTCTTAGACATGACATTCCCTTATTCAAGGTTTACCCATTTTTGGGCTTGGCATTCCTTATTTAAGGTTCACCCATTCCTAGGTCCGTCATGTTTTGTTGGTCTGGATACTATTATAGATCAACATACCCTCTTTCTTCTTGATCTGGCAGAACCCTCAAATTTTGGGTATCAACACACTCTTGGCTGTAGATCATCTTTATCACCTACCCACTGCTTATGAGGACCTTGAAGCCGTATAATCTCATCAATTCTCCTTTGTAGAGAAGCAAAGACGTGAAAATATCTTCTATTTGTATCTCTCAGTTAGCCAACACTCGTGATCTCTACCGCTATTATACCTCCTCTTGGTTAAGTAAGCCATTGAGATCCCTTCAGATATTATTTCCTTTTTCCACCACCATCCAATCTACATTTGGAGCTTGACACCATTGCTCAAGTTCTTGCAACACAAAGTCTTTTCTATGATCAAGCGAGAAATCATGCAAAGGGAGCTTCGGTACCAGCTCAAAAGTTCCACGTAACATTGCTCGATGCATGGATTTAAAACCTATAAAAGAACAACTCAATATAGCAATAATAATAATAAACTAGTATGCATGGGATAATTAAATAAAATTGAATTAAAAATGAGGGAAAATAAATAATTTAGTTCAAATAAAGGTTCAACTAAAAAATTGGTATAAAATACAATTAGTTTTTACTTTCTTTGAAATTGAACCTCAAAACAGAACCGTACATAAGTGAGGACAATGAAAATGATATCAAATATTATCATGATGAATGAATTGAAAATTCACAACTACATTAAATTTAAAGAACAAAGACATTTGTTTCGCAGCATTATATTAAATGATTAAAGCCCTAAAAATGAGTGAGGAAGACACAAACTTTTGCAGAAAAAAAACTAAGAGTAATTTGGTAGAATTGTGAAGTAACGCTTTCTTTCATATGCCAAAATATCATCCAAAGTGTCTAATGGAACGATTGAACATGAAAATATATGCTCACTAAGATACAAATAGTTTAATTAAATTTATGACTAATCAACAATAGTATGTGGAAATTGTTTACCAAAAAAAGGAGCATCTCATGATCAAACATATGCATCTAACAATTCTAACCATAAAGCAACTACAACATGAGAATTTGGTTCAAAGTATTAAAACAATAACTAAATTTACAAAATGCCCTTTATATATATATTTGTAGTGATGGTGTGATGCCCCACTAGCAGTAATAAAGCCTCACCTATTCAACATATGCTCACTGTCCACTGGAGGTCTTCCTAGAATTTCATATACATTTGTAACACTAACAATTAGTCGTGTCCACATATGTTAACCCACCAAATTGTCTTCAACTTCCAAAAAGGAAAAGTGTTAGCTCTCTAGAAACTACTATTCTTTGAGGAAAAGATGAACAGATGAAAATCAATAAACTTACTATTATGTATTGAACACTATTTTACAACTAAAATCTCATACTACTCTTAATATGATTCTTCTTTGTTTTTTTTTTTTTCCTTGAATGCTCAGGCTCTCCAAGTGCCATTAGTAGTTGGAAGAATTGGAGCTTGAGCTTCATAGCTTTGGTGATATAAAAGCTTTTGCCAAATCTAACGAATGTTACATGTTGGTGAGAATCTATAATTCCATTTAGTTTTGGTGAGAATTTGTATCTTCCCAAGCAACATTGTAACAGTTGCACAATATGACTCTACACTATGTTGGGGGCGGTTTTTTGCGCGTAGTCACGTGTCTTCTGCTGGAAATGTGACTTTGCTAAGCTCGGATTTGTTTTGGGGAGTTCAACCTAGAACTTGACATTGGGCCATATAGACCAATGACTTCTGATGTATTTTTAAGCCTACAAAATAGATAAAGGCCAAAGTCTTAGAATCATGATAATAGTTGAAATAAATAAATAATATGCTTAGTATGATAGTTTTGATTAAACGGTGAGTTGATACATTATTATTATGTATATTAAGTGATGTCCAACATTAGAAAATAATTAATTAGGTATCAAATATCCAATAATGGGATGAGTCCAATAGTTCATATCCAGTTGCGGTTCATGGTTCATGTTCAACAAGCAATGGTCCATGTCCAAATAATATATGTCTAATGGTAGTTCATCTCCAAAAAATATGTGTCTAAGGGTGGTTCATGTCCAAATAATATATGTGCAACAGTGGTAGATCGATTTATTAATATGTATGTTCACTAATGAAGTATTAGTGAGATCGTGTTTATTAAATAGTGAGATGATATTAAAGTAACTTGCATCTAGCGGTGCAATAGTGATGAGTTAATGCATACTTAATAATGTAATCTTGAATATAGAGAGGTTTTGACTTATTTTGTATGTTTTTGACTTCAGTTGTACAGCATCACTTTGTTCTTTATAGGATTTGTGGCTCTAGCTGTATAATGTTAGTGAGCTTCATAGTTTGTGGCTCTAGCTATATAGCGTTAATGGGCTGATAACATTCCAGCAGTAGAATAATAACATTAGTCGAGTGGTATAATGATAATGAATATAATATACTTAATAATATAAATTTGAAGACAAAAATATAATGACTTATCTTCATAGTTTGTAACTCCAGTCGTATAACATCAGTGGACTTAACATTTCAGCAGCATGAAAAAATGAGTTCAGCAGTACAATATGATATTAGGAGTCATTTCATGGTGACTTCATGATTGAAGAGGAAAAATGGGTGCAACTGGAGAGAGAGAGAACATGTCCAGCCGTGTGCATAGGTTGGTTAAGTTCATCCTCTTTATCATGCACTTAAATGATTTTCCTCATATAATACTCTTTTGATTTTTAGTCAAATATAAATGATATTGTCTTCCATAAGAAGGGCTTTAATATGAAGTCTTTGTGCCTTTTAAGAAAAAAGCCTTAGTATTAATGTTCATATGCCTTCCATGAGAAAGGGCTTTTGTAATGTGTTCTTGGAAGAGTGTTTGGTATCAATTAAGATGTATGGAGATGGTAAGAAATATATATGTTTTGTGAGATATGGTGTTTGTAAGATAGATTGGAAATATATGTAAGAAGTATGTATGAATAGTTTGTGAGGAGTTTGTAAAATATATGGGAGTATGAGATAGATAATATGAAAGTTAAATATAGTAAATACATGAGCTTATAGTTACTGTTGGAGTTGTTTTTTGTGTTATGACATTGGTTATGTTGTTTTCTAAGAAGAGAGGTATTGTAAGAGAAATAGAGAAAGAGGTGGAGATGTGTTTATGAGCAGCAAAATGATGCTATTTCAGAATTACGGAGTGTGGGAAAGATGGGTAATGGATAATGGTGTGCTGTAATATGTGTGTTGTGTTGTTATCTATAAAGAGAGATTTTGTAAGAGAGAGAGAGAGAGAAAAAGGTGGAGATGTGTTTATGAGCAGCAAAATGATGCTATTTCAGAATAATGGAGTGTGGGAAAAGATGGGTAATGGATAATGGTGTGTTTTAATATGTGTGTTGTGTTGTTATCTATGAAGAGAGATTTTGTAAGAGAGATGGAGAAGTATGAAAATGTGTATGTGGCAACAAAATGAATGAAGTTTCAGAATAAGGGGGTGAGAGAGGGATGGAAGGTGTCCCCCTTTTTAGTGTGTAGCTTGGTCCTCTTTATATAGAGCCAAGTATGTAACTAGATTAGAATTAGTTTAAGGGAAATTCAGTAAATAAGGAAAAGTTTTTGACAAAATAAGTGGTTTCATTAGTGGGTTTTTGTTTTTTAGCCAAAAGAAGAAAATTTGAGACTTTAATGCTATTGGAGCTGCTGTTACAACTGTCAGTTACAGTTGGATGATGTCATTTGAATGGCATCTTTTGCTGGAGGAAAATATTTGGCATTAAATTAATGGTTTGGCTAAAAATGGTAAGATAATTTTTATGAGATCCTTCTATTTCTGGTACTATAGTTGGGGGCTAAGGATCTTAGCTTAAAATGGTAGGATTTCTTTTAAGGGATCCTTACTTCTTTGGGTATGTCAGGAAGCTGCTGGGATTGGGCATTAATGAGCAAGTGATGTAATTTTAGGACATGTGTCAACCTGCTAGAGCTACTGCAGCTTCTACTAGAGCTATTGCAGTTTCTGTTGTAGTTATTGCAGTTTCTGCAGAAGCAGTTTTTGCAGAAGTTGTTTCTGTAGAAGCTATTGCAGCTTCTGTTGGAGCTGTTGCAGTTTCTGCTGGAGCTACTGTTGGTATTTTTGTCCAAGTTTCCTTTTTTGGAAAATTATATGTTTAGTCCATATATAATTTTGGTAAGTAATATACTAGTTGGTTGATATTTGATGAAGTTTTAGAAATGTAATTATGGTCTTTTTGTATTTTAACCAAATCTTGGAGAGTAAGGAGAGCATTTAATGCTAGATATGACATATTAATATGTAAGGTTGAATTTTATCAACCATCTTGTTAGCTTTATTCTGTGCCAAATTTGCTTATATTTTAGCAATTAGTAACCCTGTATTTAGGTGGGAATTATGTAAGGGTAGTGTATGAGAGAGTGTGAAGAAATGCTTCAGATTGTGCAAAGAATTAGGGACTCGCGACTGGATCTCACGGGTAACTCGCAGCTTGTAAGTCACCATAAGTTGCACACGTGCCAAGCATGCAGAGAAATTAAACCGTCATGCCAGCTGTAGTACAACAGGACCAAAAGTCCAGTCTGGCCGTTCAGTTACCTCACGGCTGGAACTCATGAGGCCAAGCCGCTAGCCACTCTGTTTTGAAAAATTGACTCTTCGCATTCCACTCTCACCCTAGTATATATACCCCTTATACCCACGAAATGTAGAGAGCTTTCAGAGAGAATTTTGAGAGAAAAACCCTAGAAAAAAATAAGATTGACTCATCCACAATCTTCCATTGTTACATCCTTAAGAGGTTCTTAGCCAAACCCTTTTCTCACTATACCCATATCTGTGAAAAGGCTTTTTGGTGCTTTGGGAAGCAATTAGGAAGGGACCAATTTCATATTGGTTGATGCTATGGTTTATAGCGGAATCCGGTAAGTTAAA
Source organism: Quercus robur (assembly GCF_932294415.1). NCBI lineage: Eukaryota > Viridiplantae > Streptophyta > Magnoliopsida > Fagales > Fagaceae > Quercus > Quercus robur. The sequence continues at coordinate 35,685,890 of NC_065538.1, forward strand.
GAAGAAATAGGTTCGGCGTAACCTTGTTAGAGTAGGAGCTTGGAGGGCGGCGGAGAGGTTTTACACCAAGGGCTTCAGTTTCCTCTTCAATAACACATCATGTGTTGTCCTCGTGTTTGCATCTCTCTTCCCTTAATCTTTGCCATTTAATTTCTGCTGTGAATGTGATTTTATATGGTCTAAGATTGTTTATCAATTCTATTATATGCTTATGTTCATATTCTGCACATTAATTGTTTGATTATAACCTTGAATTGATAATTTCTAAATTGGGGGTCTAAACGTTCAAGTTGTTTTATACACTAATTGAACTTTCATAATATATTATTTAGCAACGTGCTTGGAATTGATTTAAATGATAATAATATAATTTATATGAAATACTATAATTACATTTTTAAACTTATATTATATGATGAACATTAATTTTTATGTAAAGAGTATGGAGAGTTTTATCATTTTAAGTGTTATGTGATATGAGAGGCTTACCAAATATTACCTATTTCACACTAACCCATCAGAGTTCAGGGAATTGAGGAAGACATGCCAAGCAACATGCTTTTCTTTATCAACTTTGAACCACTGGAGCTTTATTGAACATACTTCTTGGCCCTCCAATCCACGACTCCCAAAATTCCCCCGATGAGACTCATGAGCTTGGATCATGAGCCAAAAATGAGATGTTGTGCCATGAGCTCGAACTATGGGCTTTGATGAGGTTATATCACTATGAGTTTTGGACCATGGGCTTCAGCGCCATTTTGTGAATATGTACTCTTTTAGGCTTTAAAAAAGATTTTTCCAAAATCCATGATAGTGTTGACGTGGTGCGGGTTGCCAATGAAATGAAGCCCTATGGTGTGAAATTTTTTTCTCAACACACTATATCCCAAAGGATCTCTCTTGGATTACTTCATTCTTCTATCAGGCACTAAAACTAAAGCTCCCCATCATAACTTTCCTGCCTTGCAAAACTTCACAAACAAAAGCAGAATTCTAGAATTTTCATTTCCTACTTTTGTAGCCCCAAATCAGACTAACTAATAGATAATTTGAAATTGCTATCAAACATTAACCATGATACTTGATAATAAAACAAAGGCTAGGAAGTAAAAGATCAACATATTTGATAATAGCAATCAACACTTACCAATTATAATTCACCACCGCTAATATCATAGGACACACAAAACTAATATGAAATTCATGACAATTGAAGATAAGACAAAGACAATAGAACAAAAACCACTATTGTGAACAACAATTTTGAACCTTCCACACTAACCATACACTGCCACTGACAAAGCGAAGGGAAATTATCAGAATCCTTTTGGTCTAGAAATTATTTTGGAAAAAAATCATGCTCTCAAAACCTTCAGGTACCTAGAATATTAATCTCTTCAAGAATAAGGAAATAACAATTAGGCACTCACCTAGAGTAATTGGGTCATGTTCAACCTCTTTATTTGTAGTGTGTTTGGGGGCTGATTTAACTATACATTTGAACCTAAAATTTAAATCTTTATCAAATTTAAATAAGTCTATAATAATTTCTATTAAAGATGAAGAATAACTGATTGATAGCTGCTATCATAGGTGGTCTACCAGCTGAGGAAATTGCTACAGAAGCTAAGAAGTTTGAGTTTTTTTTTTTTTTCAAAAATATAACAACTCTAGAATTGTGCAAAACTTCATTGTATAAAGTTAAAAGTTTCTATACAATTAAAAGTTATATATATTTTACTGATAGATTGAGAAATAAAACTACAGCCAAGAAAATGAATAAACTTGACATCTACACTGCTTTAAAGAACAAAAAAGCAAGGTTGTGGCTTAATTTATTTGATGCACTCATCATTTGCTGATCATAAAGGCAAAAAAATATTAAATTCCCATATCATTTACATCTTAAAAAAAAAATAGCTTCAGCAATGCAATTAGCTGTTGCTTTTGTTCATTTTTATTTCTAATTGGATTTGAGCTCTGCCCCGAATTCTCACCTACATGCTCTATATGCCTTTTTTTTCTTTTTCTTTTTCTTTTTGCTTTTGCTTCTTTAGATTTTAAAGTTTTTGAAACAAATATTCAAGTTATTTGTTTCACACATTATTTCTGCTTACTTACACATAACTTTTAATTTCTCACAAACCAAAAAAACATAATAAGTAAATAAAGTAAGATCGATCTATATTTTCTTCTTTACACAACATTCAAAGCAACCTTAAAATGGTTTGCAGACAACTATTTGGAAAAAATCCCCTAACATTCCTTTAACATATTCTTAGAGATTTAGATTACACGGCATAGGATCTCATCAACTATTATGTTATTTCCAAGTAAAGCAGAATAGATTCACAATAATGAAATTTCCCAGCAAAGCAATTCATTTTTATTTCTAATTGAAGAAACAAAAACACAAAGCATAATAAGAAATGAATGTGCTAAAAAAAAGCAATTGGTGACAAAAGATGACACTATGGTTGTAGTTTTAAAATACAACATGTAACAATATTGGCAGTTTTTCTGTAGCGTTTGTCAGAATTGAACCAAAAGATAGAGCTCAAATTAAAAACCACAGGAATCAAAACAATCATCCACACCACAACAAAGCAATTCATTGTTATTTCTAATTGAACAAACAATTACAATGTCTACACCTCTGTTAAGCCTGTCCTACCTGGATTCCAAAAGATAAGTTACAAAATAATAGGGCTTTGAACATTTACATTCCAAGTTATTTCCAATCGGTCAGTGGGCATGGTTGCCTAAGCCAGAAGTACAATTTAACCACAACTAATTGGGTATTAATTCCACCTATAGCTTATTTCATAAATTAAAACCTCCCTTAAGCATAAAAATAAGACATAGAAAAGAAAAACAGTAGGAAGGAAAGTATAAAAATAAAAGAACCTAGGAAAGTACTATGGCTTTGTAAAAGACTGACTTTTACATTATATTTTGGAAGTAAAATCAAATAGCTTGTGGCAAGATACAATGTTTTGGATGAAAGTTGACCCACAATTCTCTAATTTGCCAAAGCACACTCCATTAAACCTGTGAATTACAAGAACAGTGTAGAGATATAGATAAGACTTAAAGAGTACCCACAATTCTCTGATTTGCCAAAGCACACTCCATTAAACCCGTGAATTATAAGAACAATGTAGAGATATAGATAAGACTTAAAGAGTCCATATTCGTATCAATTTTCTTGGGCTTCTCTGTCCATATTCGTATCAATTTTCTTGGGCTTCTCTCTCTCTCTCTCTCTCAATTAATCATTTATATCTCTGTCAAAGACCCAATCTTTTAGACCAATAATAAAGATTCAATTTTGAATGTGTGTTTGTCTTCCTTATAATCTCAAAAATTAAGTTGGGTGTTCAAAACCGAGCAGCAAACCATTACTACCAATCCATATAACAAAATGTAATAAGGGAAACAAAAATCATTAAGCAAAAGAATGGAGCACAAAAAGAACTGAGATTTGGAGATTACCTTAACCGAAGCAGCCATGTTCTGTCAGTATTTATACACTATGAGGAGAGGAAGACAGGAAGGAAGGAACTCAAATACACTGTAAGAAAGAGAAAGGCTCTTCTTTGATCCAAAGAGTTTGCAGTTGTTGTGGGTGGTGGTGCTGCTGCTGCCTGTTGAGTTATGGTGGTTGTGGGTGAAATGGGAAAGGAGAAAGGGAACGAGAGAAATAGGATCTGAGGAAGGAGATCTTGGTTTGTGGGTATAGTGGGCTTCTGTTGGTTTGTGGGTATGGTGGGTTTTGATTGAGGAAGGAGAAGGCAGAGAGAGGATTTTGCGTTTATTGGGTTTTAGAAAAGTTTAATTTTGCATGAAAAGTTTTTTTTTTTTTTTTTTTTTAATATTGTGTTAATGTGGAAAATTGTGAGAGTTTCAGAGGTTTCGGTTTTATATATATTGATGATAAGAACAAAAGAGTGGGGGATTGAAAAACTATTGATAAAAAATTAAAAACTTAATAATAGAGCTATTATTAAACGTTGTACACCTGGTAACTAGGTGGAAATGGAATATCTACTAGATGCAATCATAGCTTTTAATACCAATCACAATTCAAAATTAAGGAGTTAATAAATTTTTATATAAATTTATTGGTGAAGTATTATTTCTCTTAAGCTAAAAATCAATTAATACATGGCTAAAATACCATTTTAGTGCCTACATTTTAGAGTTATAGTCAATTTGGTTCCTACATTTTGATAGCAGTCAATTTGGTCCTTGCTATTATCAACTTGCAGTAGGTTTAGTTCCTACTGTTAACTCACTAATGGAAAATGTCTATGTGGAAAAATGATTTGTACAGTTGGCATAGCTAATATTAAAATATTAAAATATTAAACTAGATACTGATGTGTCTAAATTTTAATAGTTGATAAGGCCAAATTAGCATTTAGATGGCAAAAAAAAAAGTCACCTCAACTTTTAAGTATGTATTTTTCTATTTTTACCCTTTTTTTTTTCCTTTTCTTTAGATTTTCAATTTTTTTTAGAAACCCATAATAGTATCACAAGAAGGACAAGTTTGGGCTGGCTGCTGCCTTCTTCTTATTTTTGCTCAAGCTCATCTCTAAGCTTTCATATGGTTGTGAGGGTCCTTTTTTGGATAGTGTCCAGGCCCAAGTTGAAGCAAGGACTCTGGGCCTTTTGGCTGTTGTTTAAAGGGACTAGGCTTGGTTTACCGCAGCTAAATGGGCTGTTTACAAACCAAGTGATGCGCAGAGAAAGAATCCTACAATACGTACATACTAGCAAGCAAGAATATATATGTATTGAACAGCAAGAAACAATAAATGAGCAATGTGTAAAGAAAGACACAAAATAAAATGTTAAGGATTCTTAGAACAATATGGAATATCTCATTACTTTTCTTAGTTTGTGAATCACAATGTGCTCACTAAGACGTGTTACAAGGTCCAAATAAGCTCAAAAATTACAAACTTAGATGGCTCTCTAATACTCTAAGACTTGCAAAGTTTGAGTCCCTTTGAATCCAAGTATGCTCTATAGTGGCTGTTTTGGGATACCGGGCAATATTTCTCTTTCTTTTACTACTTTCCTTGATTTCTTTTTATAGAGTTTTCTTAATGATTCTATTTTGATTCACCGTTACTGAATGCCTCTTCCATTGTTGGGTGCTTCCCCTTTCATAGTGTCATCCTAGGGTTCCGGGGTACCACTGATTCCCCCCTCTGTTCCCCTGGGTACTAGAGCCTATGTTGTGCCAGCCACTTCGGTGGCTAATCCCTTCCTTATTTCTCATAATTTTCTTCTTTTGATGTCTTTTCCCTAAAAGCTTCTTGGGGTGTCCCTAGAGAGCTGACTTCTAATCTCTCTTCCTTCAAGGCTTCTACACCTCACCTTTTTAGATTCAGCTTTTTTGGCTACCTTTCCTTTTGTCATTTTTCTTGAGTGAACTGATTCCATCTCTGCCAGGTTGAAAGTTTTCCCAACTACTTCCCTTTGTGGTTCTTCTTTCTGGGTTCCTCGAGGTACTAGCCCTTTATTCATGAATTATTGCTCTCCAAGCTTTCTGGTTCCTTTCTGCATCTTTGGGTGATTGAAAAGGACGTATCTGTCCTTTGTTCCTTGTGTTTCTTGGCACTCTTTTTGAGTTGTCTCAATCTCATCCTAGTTGTGATGCACGTCTCGAGGACCCAGAGCCCCTGACAGCCTCTAGGTATCCCGGTCCAATTCTCACCACTGGGCTCCCTCTTGATTTTCTGGTCTTGGCAGGCTGGGCTTTTCCCTTTTTCCCTTCGTTTCATGGGCCTTAAGGCCTACCCCTTCATGGGTCTTGGGCTTTAAATCTTGTTAATGGACTTGGGCCTACCATCCTTTTTTTTGGTGAGCTCAACCCTTTTATTATCACTTTCCATGGAATGCACTGTGCTATTTTGGGCCTTGGTGTTATAACTTTTTTAGACCTCAACAATGGTTATCCAAAAAATCTCTAAGCTTTCATCTCTCTCTCTCTCTCTCTCTCAAATCTTTTGTAATCTGTTATTCATGGCCAAATAACCCAAATCCCAATTTTAAACTAAACCCCAAACCTTACCCAAATCCACCAAACCACTCATCTTCATCTCCACCTCTCTTTTAATTTCTAGATCACACACATCTCGTTACTCCATTGTGTTAACTATGTTCTTCCACCAGTCGCTCATCGACACTTGACAAGGCAGCAGCGATGTAGGGCTAGGTTCTTACAGGTCGAGATTGAGACGAAGAGATTCGGGTTAGAGGAGTCACAATCGATTTGTGGCCATGGATCGAGCTCCGTGGTGGGTCTGTAGTGCTAGATGAATGGTTATGGGGAATCTGGGTTTGGGGTTTAGTTTTCATTTAGGATTTTGGGTGAAATTTATGGAATTAATTTTATCTTTCTTGATCGATTGCATAAGATTCACAGTGATTGAAAGCCAAATTAAAGGTTAGAAATAATGTGATATGTGGTTCTGGAATTGTTGGACTAGATTATTGTTTAGTTATCAAGAAATTGCAAGAAATGAATTGGAATGAAATTTTGTTTGGAAAGAAAAATATGTAATTAAAATTTGATGTGGTATTTTTTCATCATCTAAGCATTGATGTGGCCACATCAACCACTAAAATTTAGACACATTAGCATTTTATTTAATATTTTAATATTATGCTTAACAATTGTGCAAACCATTTGCCACGTAGGCATTTTTTGTTAATGAGTTAATTTTTTTTGAATATTATGCTTGCCAATTGTGCAAACTGTTTGTCACATAGACATTTTTCGTTAGTGAGTTGAAAATAGTGTTTTTGCCTTGATACAAGTATTTTTTTTTTAGTAAATAGTAATACTTATTAGAACACAGACGAAAATAATAATAGTGTTTTAAATCGATTTTATAATACATTACATAACTAAAGTATAACTACAAAAGGACCTAACCTTTATAGTTGTAAACTGAAATTATAAACAGCACACTAGACACACACAACCAATATGAGATAAACATTATAAAACAAACAATTGACTTGATAGACAAATGATATAGAACAATTGTTATAAAGTAAACATTATAAGTTGAAATACTATCTTATGTCATTTTTATATTAATTAGACTTTATAACACGAATGGATGGAATAATAATTAAAAAAAAAGAAAAAAAGAAGAAGAAGATAAAAGTAGGTCATGTTTGTAAAATGATTGCTTTCGGTGTTTTTTAATTTGTTGACAAATATTTGCATTGGGTGTTGGGTTCGTTTTGCTTGTTGTAGTTTAGAAAGATGATTATTAAAATCATTTGAAGCAGAGACTAGAGGAGAGTCCCATTCGCAAAAATTCTTTTGATACCTCTTGCTTCCTTCTTTCCTTCCTTTCCTTTCCTTCCTTTCTGCCAGGTGCCAACTGCCAAACCAACGCAATTCACAGCAATTCAATAATCTCTCTCTCTCTCTCTGGTAAATGAAATCTTATTTACGCCTTTCTTTTGTGTCTATATATTTATATCTTAATATTTGTTTGATGTTTTTTCCTACAGAATTTTTTACAATCAATCAATCGGCAACATCATCAACGTCTGTAATTCAACGAACACACCCTTTCTAATTTCTTCTTTCATTCTTTGCACCAGGTATTTACTCTCTCTTTATTTTTAATTTCAGTTTGTACGTTGCTGTAGATGATGGAGCATGGATTAAATTTGATTCTTGATTTTCTGATTTTGTTTTTTTCTCGCTGTTTGTATTAAGCTTTTAATTTAAGATTTTTTTCTTTCTTTCTTTCTTTTATATATGTTGTTTATAACTCCAGAAGATTGTAATCATATGTAGTATATCAGTGGGACAAGTTCAATATTACGTTATGCTTAGCTGCTTAATGGGTTTTTCATATATGGGTCTCAGTTTATGCCACGAAAACAACCTTAAAAACTGGGAATTAGACAAATCTTTGTCTTGTATTTGAGAATAGAAATATTAATTTAACTATGTTTTGGTCTTTGCCATTTCATTTTTTTGTTTTATGAACTTTGTGGACTTTGGGGAAGTGAGTTACTTTTTCTAAGTTGAATTAGATGGTAACCGGTTTTGACACAATTCTCACCTCCCCAATGTATGTAGAATTGCTGAGTTTAGTTATGTTGGCAATGTCTGCAATGGCATTATATTGGCTTGTTCTAAAAATTTGTTTCACAAGTTAGATAATCCAATACATCGATATTTGTTAGTCAAGGCAAGGAAGTACCATTTTTCTATGATTTTTTAATCTTATATTTGCAAATTGTAATGGTAACCATGGTTGTAAAATTAATTGGTGCATTTGTTTTGTCAGTTTTTTTTCATGTGTTGCAGCAGTTAAAGCTCATGTAAATGGCGGAACTCAAAGAACGCCTGCTCCCTCCAAAACCTCAGTCAGCTATAAACCTTAGAGATGCAGCTTATCGATCTTCAGCCCCTGGCCGGCAACCTTTCCAAGGTATGGATGTTTTGGGCCTGAAAAAGCGGGGCCAAGGCCTTCGATCTTGGATTCGTGTTGATGCATCCGGGAATTCACAAGTCATTGAGGTTGACAAATTCACTATGATGCGGCGTTGTGACCTTCCTGCCCGTGATCTACGCCTGCTTGATCCCCTATTTGTTTATCCCTCAACGATTCTTGGTAGAGAGAAGGCTATTGTTATAAATTTGGAGCAGATTCGATGTATTATCACTGCCGATGAGGTTTTGCTATTGAATTCCCTAGATAGTTATGTGTTGCAATATGTGGTGGAGCTACAACGGCGATTGACAACAAGTGGTGTGGGTGAGGTCTGGCAGTCAGATGCTGCTGACTTGAGTCTACGGAGGGGAATTAGAAGCTTTGACAATGTGTTTGGGAGCACATCACCAGACTATTTGCCTTTTGAGTTTAGGGCGCTGGAAGTTGCTCTGGAGGCTGCTTGTACGTTTCTTGATTCTCAGGTTTGTCCAGGAACAACACTAGTTTGTAATTTACTCATTGTCTCTCTTTTCTCTCAACGTACTTAACGTTGTCATTTTTTGAATTAAAAATTATATGAGGGTATTTACATTTTTGGTCATGATAATTGCTTACTGATATGATTAAAAGACTTGTTTTCTGAAAATGTTCCCCAAGTCATATAGCATTTCTAATTTCTAGACTAGTTCTTGGCTTGGGTTTGCTCAGGTTGGGCCTCAGTAGACCATGGCAACAACATAAAGACATTTTCTAAGAATTTGTCTCTAAAAATATCAGAACATGTGTAACAAGCTATTCTGGAAAGATGATGTGTGTGGTTGCCTATGTACTCTTGATGAAATATGTTTGATTGATTCCTGGTCTGTTCTCCCAACTGTGTTTTACAAGCTATAAAGCAGTACTAACTGCATCCAACTTCTCTCTGTGGCTGTTTTACCATGACTATTGTTACTTGGAGAATTTAGCGTACATTTTAGATAAGATGGACTTGGATTTATGTATCAGGTACAGCCATACAGCTACATTTGTATATAGAAGGTTTGTGTACTTGCAATTCTTAGGAGAGACATTGACTAATGTATTATGAAAATAATGCAATATTCTTAATGCCTAAATTAAATTAAGTTGGGACATTTTATTCATTATGAAATAATGTCTCGCAATTTGACATATTAAAAGTTTCTTGTAGGAAACTTCTAAAGAATTAGAATTTGTTCCTATTTTGTTTGTTGGAAATGTCTGTTTGGTACATCTTTGTTGATATGATTCCCAACATTTCATGGGTGCATAGTGATATCCCATGTAGTAATTTGTCTGAAATCCATCTTGCACACATTTTGAGGGTCAATGTTACATTGCACAAAATTGGTGATGCAGCCAAGTTTATTTCCTAACACATAAACAGTTGTAGGCAGGTCTCCAGATTTGTCCTAAGTCCAATAGTACCATAACTTTTCCCTTCATTAATATGTCCTTTCTCTTGACTATTATAGCAAAATGTACATTAGATTATGCCATTTACCTCTGCTAAAGACATCTCCAAAAAGATTAAAGTAGTCCTTATCAAAGGTTTTACATTGTCGTGTTAGAATAATGGTTAGTGCCAATGAGTTGTAGCTCAATATTAATGCGATGGAGGGTGAGGTTGTGGGTTCAAGACCCACTAGGTGTGTAACCACCAATAAAAAAAATGACTAAGTGATTAAATACACCCTTTTTTTGATAAGTAAGTAGTATTATTTATTCAAAAAATGAACAAAAAGTATCTAGAAGGTTACAACGAGATCATATAAGAAAATGAAGGGACTAGTAGATTAAAATTTTGGGACTAGTAGTTGTTCATCATGCTATTAGAGTAGTTGTCCTTAGTTTGGACCATGTCTCCACTCCACTTTCCATTTAAAAATTAAAAATTTGGGGAATCTAGGCCCATGCATGATGGGGAGTGAGAAAAATTGTGAGTGATTAAATATGCCATTTCCTATCAACTTAAGCTTTTGGAACTTGCAGCATTTTAGCAATAGCAAGGTCTCATTGAATATCAATGGTTATAAATTCGCTTACTCTTATTATATAATTTTTAAATGCATTGCGCTTGTAAGATTCCTGAAGTCATTACTTTTGGAACTCAACATTCAAGTTCATAAATATCCTTATTATTATGTTAGAATTAAGTTAATCAATTTTAAGTAAAACTTACTATAAATATACCATGTTAAAGGAGGTTACATAATTTCTTTATTTCAGTTCCAAAAAAATAAAAACTGGATGAGGCTGGTAAATGCATAGCTCATCGTCCATACCTGATGTGATTTGGGTGTTGGCACTCACATTTTTTTTTCCTCCATTTTGAAGAAAAAATCTATGCATTTTAAAAAAAAATTAATGGAATCAAGAATAGGGAGATTAAGGCTCTTGCTTGAGAAAGGAAACTTGCCTCATGAACTACTTACAAAGTTTCATACTCTTGTATCCGTTAACTAAATCTCCTGTCAACCCTTGTCTATTGTGGCTTCAATTATTATTTGATCGATGATTCTTTAGCTTCAACCACACTGGAGGACTAAACATATCAAATGATATTAGCTGTGGCATGGCATAATTACTAATGAGAGAGTTATTTGTGTGTCCGTGTTTCTTTTTTATGCCTCAAGCATTGTTTGCCTACAACCTTAATACCTATCAATATTCTAGTGAGACAATTACGATTGTCAAAGAAAGCTGAATCTTGGTTTTTTCAGTAATACTAGTAGTACATCTAGGATTTTTACTCATATATATGATAGTCTTTGAGCCAATTTATTCTTTCTGATACATATACTGAGAATGATACTTGTTCATGTCTTAATTTTGCTCAAAATTAAGGTGAGACTACACAAACAAGTTGCAGCATGTATGGAATTGAACTTTTTAGTATGTAGGGGAAACAAAAGGTTTTCTTGTTATGAGGGAAAATGGAGACTGTGAGTACAAGATAATGAGGTTCCTAGACAATTATTTTGAGAGGTCTGAAGGAGAAATTAATTTAGTTTTGAGTCGAACAGCTTTGGGGATAAGTGGAGGAGGTGTTTAAATGCCTATATTTCTACTATCTACTTCTCAATTATGGCCAATGGATCCCCTACTGGTTTTTTTGGTAGTTCTCAGGGGCTAAGGCAGGGGGACCTTTATCACCACTTTTCTTTATTCTGGTCATAGAGGTGTTCAGCCGGATGTTTAAGAAAACTGAGGAGGGTGGTTTTATTCATTGTATTTGAGTAGGGCCCAACACAGCTTAGGGAAATTTTTTTTGTATATTATAGTGGTATTGAATTTGTTTTGAAGCTGTCTTAGGGTCGAAAGTCAACATAGGTCAAAGTGAAGTGGTCGCTGAAGGGGAATTGGCAGATATTCTATGTTGCAAAATCTAGAGTTTGCTATGACTTATCTGGGAATGCCATTGGGGGCACCCTTTAAGGTAATTTCAGTATGGAATCTTATTCTCAAGAAGATGGAAAGGAGATTTTCTTGTTTGAAAAAATTATAATTGTCAAAGGGTGGGAGGCTTACTTTGTTGAAGAGTACGCTTTTGAGCTTACCTACATATTTCCTCTCCTCATTTACTTTTCATGCATCAGGCAAATAGGTTTGAGCAATCTCAGATGAATTTTTTGTGGGATGTCTTAGAAGATGAGTTCAAATATCCGTTGGTTGCATGGGATATTGTTTGTTCTTCCATTGAGGTAGGAGGATTGGGGATTAGGAAGATAGGGAGTTTTAATCAAGCCATACTAGGAAAATGGTTAGGTGTTTTATTTGGGCATGAAGTAACACACTTGTGGCACCCGGTGATAGCCTCGAAATATGAGGTGTAAGGGGGTGGCTGGAGTAGTAAATCAAGTAGAGGGATGCATGGGTATAGTCTTTGGCGGAGTATAGAGAATTTGGATAATTTCTTCTATTATGTATGCTTTGAGATAGGTGATGGCACATTTGCCAGATTTTGGCACGACTGATGGTGTGGACAACTATTTGTACCCTAATCAGTTTGCTTGCTCAGTTGTCAGAGGCCTTGAGGTCATTGACTGTGAATTCCTTTTTAGATCTTATTTATTCAAAGGTGCCTGGGGCAGAGGCAGGTGATAGATTGCAATGGCATTTGAATTGGAGTGGAAAGCTTGATGTTCGTTCTTTCTATAAGGCCGTTAGAGGTACTAAGTCTTCTTCATTCCCTTGGAAGAGTATATGGTGTGTTAAGGCCTCAAAGAGGGTGTCCTTTGTTTTGAGCGCAACTTGGAGTAAGATTCTTACCTAAGATAACCTCATCAAGATGGGGTCTCTGGTGCTGCATGTGTTGTTATAGTGGGGAAATGGTTGGCCATTTGTTGCTTCATTGCAAGACTACTTGTGCTTCGCGGAGTGAACTTTTTAAGGTGTTTGGGGTTCAGTGGGTGGTGCTCCAACAGTAGCTATCTATTGTTTTGACGGAGGAATTGGTTTGGAAAGCACTCTTCAGATGTTTGGAATATTGCTCCCCTCTATGTTTGATGTTGCTAGTATGGAGGGAATGTAATAGTCGCACTTTTGAGGATAGGAGAGATTGTTGGATCAATTGAAATCCTTGTTAATCTACACTTAGGTTGATTGGTCCCAGACATGGGGTTTTACACATTGTAACTTTATTTTGGAGTTCCAACTCTCACTTTGTTTTTGGTTTTATTTTTTGTAATATCTTATGATACTTTGTGTTCATCATCGTGAAGATGAAGTAATCTTTTCTTTCAATAGGTTTATTACTTGTCAAAAAGAGAAAAGTCTGAAGGAGTTGAGAGCTGCCTAATAGTTTGGTCACAAACCACTTGTCTTTGATGCATGGCTTTTATACCTTATGCAAATGAGAGCCTTTTAGCATGGAACATATTTTTTATATCTTATTTTTCCTACAGGTGTATTGGTCTGTCCAGTATAAAAAGTAAAGAAACATGAGTTCAAATCCTACCTTAAAGATGATATTAAAAAAAATTAAAAAAAAAAGAAAAAAGAAAAGAAAAAAAAAAGATAGTAAAAATCAAAATTTAGGAACAAATAGGCAAGCATGGATAATAATTTTTATTTTGAAACTTATTATTGGCAGGCTTTGGATTATTGTATACTGTGTTTTAATGATTAAATGTTTCCTTTTAAGGTCTTCTGTTGTTTGTGCATCTTGGAGTGTCTCCGTGAAAACTTCGATGATGACACTTGTGTTCAAGTGGTATATATTTCAAGCAGAGTTGTTCACCTCCTGATTACTTTGTTGACACTTGTACTTTGCTTCCAAAATCTTCTCTCTTCAATTTTCCGAAGGAGCTCAGAACCCTTTCACTCAATTTGTTATTAAATTTTTATCCTCTCTCATGCACAAAAACACAGACACAAATATGGACATCCACAAAAACTTAATCAAGAGTAAAAATGATGGAGAGATAAAATGCCAAGTAACATAATTTAAAACTATTGACTTATACGAAGAATCGTATCTGTTTATCTGTGGAACTTCTTATGCTCTTTGTTAACTCAGGTATCCTAACTTGTTTCCTCATGTATTTGCTGGTTTAAAGATTTTTAATTTTTTTTTGAGAATCTTTCCTGGTTATAAAGTTGATTACCTGTGTGAATTAGTAACTCATTTGATATTTGGAATTTTCTGAAGGCAGCAGAATTAGAAATTGAAGCATATCCACTATTAGATGAACTTACATCAAAGATCAGTACACTAAATTTGGAACGTGCGCGTCGATTGAAAAGCAGGCTTGTTGCATTGACTCGGAGAGTTCAGAAGGTACTGTATATTCAATTAGGGTTGTCAATGGGTTAGGGACAGATCTCACAGGATCCTATTAAAGATCTAATTATATACTAAAGTTGAACTCAAATGGTAGATTTTCAAAATGATGCTATCAAACTCAAATCTGACTATAAGTACAAAATGTGCATACAATTCACTTATGAATTTTTGTAATATAGTTAATTATATAATTTTCTTTTTTAGTTAAAAATACCATTTATCATTATCATATCAATATATAAGTTTATTTATTGATACCTTGATGATAGGTTTTTCTTGGAATATGTTTGTTGTGCTTGGAATTTTAATCAGATTTAAATCTTAATTGGATCAAATCTATTCAATTCTGAATTTAATCTGATTATGAATCTTTAGAACGAAATTTAAACTTAAACTTTGAAATCAGATTATATGCTAATCAAATCTTATACGGGTTGGTTTCAAATCCTGTCCAAATCCATTGACAGCCCTAATATTTTGTTAACTGCTTCCTATTGTATGCAACCAAATGATAGCCATCTTCTTTTCTTTTCTTTTTTTTCCTTTGCTCTCGTTTTTGAGTTAAATCTATTAGGTTAGGGATGAAATAGAGCAGCTCATGGATGATGATGGAGATATGGCTGAAATGTATCTTACTGAGAAGAAAAAGAGGATGGAGACATCATTCTATGGTGATCAGTCTGTGATGGGATACAGATCAACCGATGGTGCATCTATTTCTGCTCCTGTTTCTCCTGTTTCTTCACCCCCTGAAGCCCGGAAGCTTGAGAAAAGCTTGAGCATTGCAAGGAGCCGACATGAGAGCATGAGGAGTTCAGAAAGTGGGACGGAAAGTATAGAGGAGCTTGAGATGTTGTTGGAAGCATATTTTGTTGTCATTGATAGCACCCTGAACAAGTTGACATCGGTATGTGTAGCATTTATTTTGTTTAATCTTTTCACTTCTTATCTTCCCGAGTAGGATGAAGTGACTTAAAATCATTTTCTTCCTCTTGTTTCAGTTGAAGGAGTACATTGATGACACAGAAGATTTCATCAACATTCAGCTGGTATTATTATTATTATTTTTTTAAGTTCATTTTTTGTTCCCATTTCTTGATATAGAAGTGTGTTCTAAAATCTAATAAGTTGATCAAGTAGACAGGACAGCACAAAATACCCTACGTGATATTAGTCTTAATGCATAAATGTCAATAATGATGGGCAAAAGAAGACGGCAGTTTGTGTTATTACAAATTATGATGATGTCATTGCCCATGTCCTCATGCCCAGTGACATCTTTTATTACCAGCATACTAGCTTGGGATATATAATGGTCCCTCTGAAAAGATTTTAAGTTGATAGGAAATTGGAAATTGATAGGAAATTTTTGCTTGCAGGATAATGTTCGGAACCAACTGATTCAATTTGAGCTGCTACTCACAACTGCAACATTTGTTGTTGCAATCTTTGGTGTGGTAGCGGGGATATTCGGTATGAATTTTTCAATACCATTATTTGATGACCCTGGTGCATTTAAATGGGTCCTTTTAATTACTGGAGTTACTGGGGCCATCATTTTTTCTGCATTTGTGTGGTTCTTCAAGTACAGAAGGCTCATGCCACTATAAATTTATATGGAAATGACAATCGAGAAAGAGGAAAATTGCTTTTATCGTTTTTAATCCTGTATTCTAGATGAAATTGACGTAGATAAATGAAAAGCTGGCTCTATTTAAGAGCGATTCTTTTTATTTAATTTAGATTCAATTGTAAGAAATTTTGGTAAGATCTCTAATGTATATTATTGTGAAATTTGTGGCTAAAAACAAAACTTCAAATGTATATGAGGGTGGTGAGACACCAGGAATATGGTATGGCTGGAAAATTTAAACGGCATGAAGTCAATGAAAGTATCGTAATTTGAACCTCATTATGAGTGACTTAAACCTGGATTATTTGGAAACCCAAAAAAGAGGGGTAAGAAAAAAAAAAAAAAAAAAAAAAAAAAAAAAAAACCCGAGATTTCAGAATTGTTCTTTGGCTAGAGTTAGCTGTAATTCTTGTCCTACCATTTTTCCTTTCTTCAATTTTCCGGTCTTCTTTTTCAAACCACCACACTTTCTTTTTATGTATAGCTATTTATCCGATTTGAAACTTTCTCTCGGTTTTGATGCTTTATTTATTTCTGGTGGCACATTAAAGGTAAACACAGAAGGTTTATAATTGCAATCTTGAAATTTTCCTTTCTTTATTGTATAATTTTTCCTTACTTATACTTATTTTTTAAATGTTGCGCTCGAATCACATAAACCAGCACCATGACTAATGACCATCACAACTAACATTTAATTTTGTTTTGGGTAATAAAAAACTATCTTTTTTTTTAGACATTTAACATAAAATTACCAAAAATTATTTTTTTTAATAAACACTATGCTCAAATATATATATATATATATATATATATATTTTTTAATAAATACTATGCACTATGGGGGGAAGAAACTGTTTCCAACGATTACCCTATTATAATCTTGTTGATACCCAAAATTTAAAGTGTTTATCCTTCCATCACTAAAGATAACCGCTAACCCACTTTGCTTATTATTATATTCAATGAGATACCTTTTGGGCTTTAGACTTTGTTTATATGCGGATCCCGTGGCCATAAAAGAAATGACAAAAGCTCAATGTATGGCCGAAAGTGGGGAAATGTTGCACAGTAGCAGATCATGGAGAAAAATCCCACGATAGCAACATATGGAGAAAGGTTCTATGGTAGAAGCTGTATAGAAAACCTGTAACAGTTTTGTGGCCGGAAATTATTGATATTTGCAAAGTACTTTTGCTTTATAATCTAATGTTTTATCTTGTTACTATATATCTTCGCTGGTCCAGCCGAGCGACCTCGCTTAGTCATGGTGGGACCAAGACTAACTCTTTATATTCTTAGTATATCGGCCAAGTAGCTTCATAATTGGATATGGACTCAGCTGAACCACAATATTTATATGACTAGATAATAACTAACTAGAAGAGGTGGCAAAATTAACTCAAATCCATTTGTCCATCCAAACCCACTTATATGAGACTCAAACTCACTAAAATGGACATTAACCTAATTAAACTCAATTATCATTAATGTTTATTAGGTTTTAACTAGGTACCCAATTAGAGGTTTTAACTAGGTATCCAATTAGACCCAATTATGATCCAAGTATCATTTTTACAAATCACTCAACTCTAAAATACCCCAAACCACTAAAAATTACCAAAATACCCCCCTAAACCTAAAAAATGACAAATATACCCCTTAAACCTAAAAAAGACCAAAATACCCCTAGAACCTAAAAAAGACCAAAATACCCCCCAAACCTAAAAATGACCAAAATACTCCTGAAACCTAAAAAATGACCGAAATACCCCTAAACCTTAAAAATGACCGAAATACCTCTTAAACCTAAAAATTGACCAAAATACCCTCTAAACCTAAAAATTACCAAAATTCCCATAAAACCTAAGAAAAGACTGAAATACCCCCTAAACTTGAAAATTACCAAAATACCCTTGAAACCTAAAAAATGATCGAATATGTGGACGCACCATTTTACCTCCACCACTCACAAATTGCCACGTGGCGAGTTGTGAACTTTTTTATGTGCCTAGCATTTTCCATCAAATTTTATCCACTAACTTTTATACATAGACCTGCTTGCTCACTCCCAAGTGCAGGAGATTGTAGCAATATAATTCTCGGAGTACCGAGGTCGAACCACAAGAAGCAGGGTAAAAGACAATATAATTAAATAACAATTTGGGTAATGAAGAAAAATACTTTTGCTTGGTGATTGTTAACAAGAATAATAATAAAAACTGATTCAAATCAATAATGTAAATACTAGGGCATCGGGGTGTTTCCCTATATCGATATGAAATTCTTTGTGATCTAAGAAAATATCTATTTCATAATTGATTGTTCTTATACAATTAAAAACTTATGATTCGGTTGAACTGAGACAATTCAAGAACGCATGATAACCTTGATTAATAATGCGGTTAGAAAAGTTTTCAGAAAAACCCATTCACTTTAAAACCTGATTTCTATTTGAAACTATTAGAAATTCATCTAAACAATAAGAAAAATATGATTGAACTTATTGAAAGCATGGAAGAACTAATACATCAAAAGAAATCTAATTGAACAATCCAATATGTTGTTGATAAAATCCTAAAAAGAATCACATTGAATATTCATACCGTATAGAAGAAACATAACCCCTAGCCCTAGCAAAAAGAGTTTAGGCTATCATTAGAGAAAGAAAAGTACAAGGTTTTTTCTGCAAAATTCGTTCTACCAGCCTCCCTTCAAAACCCTAATGTCTAAGTGTCCAAAGAAAATAAAACTTTTTACTATTTTAATTTTCGTCCAGGTTTACAGCAGTAACTTGTGAGTTAATTTCGGCCTTCAAAACTTGAGAATTTCGAAAAACTCAAAACTGGAAAGTTGTAGATATTTAAGTCATGGTTCCAACCAATCTAGCCTTGTGTCAATTGGATTTTTAAGGAGAGAGATACGCCCAAAACATTGATCAGTGCTCAAATCAGATTTTTCCTTTTCAGATTCTGCCTCTTTGATTTCTTTCCTTATTTGAAGCTTCCAATCATGGTAGACGATCCAAGCACTCCAGCTGTGCCTTCTTAGACATTAAAGCATGGTCCTTTAGCTCCACTTTAATTCTAGTTTGGCCTCCATTCTCTCACAAATTTCTGTAAACTCATCTTTCTCACATGATTTCCTGAAAGTAGAAAATTACACACAATGAATAGCATCTTATTCAAGAAATTATGTAAAGATAAATATAGGGACTAATGCAAATCATGGCTTAATTATACAAATTAAGCATAGTAATAAGGAGATAAAGTCCACATAAATATATAACAAGTATACATTTTAAGGCGTTATCAAGACCACATCTTTAAATAAAAAGTTTTTATTTTATTTTTTTAAAATGACATGAAGATCAAAAGAAATTTCAATGTTGTGTGAATATAGTTATTAAATCCATACCAAACCACTAGTTGAACTGTGAAATCCGTGAAACAAAGTATTATCCAAAATGGTTTGGAGTAAAATACTGGATATGCAATGAACCATTCTTAAACCCTGTAAACTGACAAATTGTACAGGTTAATCTTTTTAACCCGCGAATGAATGAAAAAAAAAAAAAAACCATGTGTATCTATGAAAAAAGATTAAACTGAACTACTAAAGTCACTGAATAGTTTGAACTTTGAAGTTTGAAGATTGAAAAGATAAACTGATAAAGATTAAAGACTAAAGAGATGAATTAAGACTTGCTCCATGAGATAAGTGTTGAGAGTTGAGATTAAAGAGATAGTGATGAGACAGAAAGAGATAAAGAGATGGCGGTTTGCATGGAAGACAAGCGACCAATATCACAACGATAACACCTGATTGATTTTAATCATCAATTGTATTTGGAGATTTAAATAATTTTGTTATGGTCTAGGGTATGATTAAGCAAACAAATTATTTTGAATTTCTATGAGATATGTTGTTTCAAGACTTTTAGACTATATAACTTGGTTATTGGATGATTTACATCAATGATGTGTTTATTTATTTATTTATTTATTTTTTTATATTCTCCAACTTTATGTCATATGATATAGTTTTTATTATTATCATTACTAGATGCTAACCCGTGCAATGCACGAAAAAGCTATTGACACTGGGGAAAAAAAAAAAAAAAATCCAACAATGAGTAAATAGAAATTTTGCTAGTTAGTATTTTTTTTTTTTTTAAATGAAGAAATATTTAACTTCTATACTTTTCCATAGTTTAGAAATATTCTCTAATATTGAACGTTATTGAGTTGCAAGTGAATAGTTATTGAAATCTACAAAGCATTTTACAATTCTTATATTAATAAAGAAAAACTCCCAATAGTTATATATACATACACACTCAAAAATAATATAAATTGCAAATATATAAACAAAAACCATGATATGAGGAAGACACACCAAGTTTCAAATTTGAGTAGCAATATGACTTTCTCGTAGTAATAACATTATAGACAATTCAAAACATGGAATAATATCAAAATTATAATACTTAATTCCGGCACACAAACATGGCATGGAGCACACAAGCACATGGAAGATAGTAGAAAGCATGTAGAGAACATAGATCCAAGCGCATAGGCATGTGAAAACATAGATCAAGACAAGTAGGCATAGAAACATACACATCAACATGTACAAGCCTAGCACATAAACATGGAAGAACATGAATCCAAGCATATATGCATGTGAAAACAAGGATCTAACCATATAGCATGGAAATACATACATCAACACAGATCCGAGCAAGGCATAGCTAACAACATCATGCAAGCATGTGAGCATGTAACTCTAACATCAACATAGAACAAAAAAAGGAACAAAGAATAGGAAAACATGGCATAAAGCATAAAGCATGTAGATCAAGACAAATAACATGTAAACAAGCATGGAAGAACATGGATCTAAACTGAGAACACACTAGGAGCAAGATAAAGCAAGAAACATGCTAAGGAAAGCAATAAATCATGTTATTAAGGCATAAAAGAGCAAGATAAATGTTAAAAATAGATTTAGAAAGTTAGGTGTGTGGATAGTAGCTAAAAAGCTACATCCACACCCTTAAACCCCAAATCCAAGGTGTAGAACCAAGGAGAAGAAGATTGGGTATAAGAACAATTTTTGGTGAAGAAGGAAGAACCAAGAGGTTTTGATGTGTTTTTTGTGTGCTTTTTGAGAGAGGGGAAAAATTTGTAGAAAACATTCAGGCAGAAAGCAAGACCCAGAAAAGTCCTTTTTTTTTTTTTGGTTTAGGGGTGCCCTTCAAGGGCCGCCACTTGTGAAGCTTCACGAATGGGGGTTGATCTTGACACCCCTAGAAAGATCTTGACTTCCAATTTCTAAAAAGGTAAATTGAAAATCCAATGGTCGGATCAAAAGTTATGGCTCCCGGAAGTTAGCGATGCATCGACCAATGCATTAACTCAATTTTCATGATATCTTGGTCATTCTAACTCCGATTTTGACCCATGAATAGTCATTGGACTGAGAATTTAATAATCTTCGCAATGGCGTTGGTTTCAACCTGTTCTGACAGTCGGATCAAAATTAGGGTTTTTAGGCCCACCGAGTGTCAACTCTAGGTCAAATTTGGTCAAAGTTGCCAAAAATCTCCGAGAAGCTCAGGTTTGATATAAAACCATGAAAAATGTTGTTTTGTGAGGATTTTGACCTTGTTTGACCTTTGGTCATTTTGATTGAAAAAAGCACTTTGGGTGCTCTGGTGTTTGAACAGGCTACGCCACATCATTCTGGATGTTCTAGCAGCCCCATGGAGAGGAAATGATCTTTTTGGATTTTTTGGGGTCCGGCACGCAAATCGAAGGTAGACAAAATACAGTATCAACACATGGTCACTAGCGTTTCGAATTCCTTTTCCTTTTCAGAGTTTGTTTTCTACACCAAGATCCTTCTCATGATTCCTATTACCTAAGGGATTGCTCAAGACAGATTTGAACTTAGAATTTCATTCAAAAAAAAAAAAAAAGAAAAAAAAGAAGAAGAAAAGCAAGATAATATAAAATGCATACATATCTAAATCTCCCATAAGTTGTAAATAAGTACATATCCTAAAATAAAAGTAGAAATATAAAGATGTTCTTAATACAACCCAATGTCTCAAATAAAGTAAAAAGGTAGCAGATATATGCTAAAAAAAGAAGAGAAAGAAAGAAACTAGAAATTGTATGACTATCTGTCTGTCTGTCTGTCTGTGTATGTCTATTTTTCTGCAGGGATCACCTCCGGTAGTGCCTCTTCCTTGCTTGAAGTTCCTAGCAATCCAGACTAGCTCCTCATGCTCCGCTACAGTGGGCTAGATTTGAAAATGGACAATAATTATGACAAGCCTAAGGAATGCAAAGAAGAAAGTGCAAAGAATAAGGACAAGAAGAACTCACCATTCGTGTGCCCTAAGAAAAAAGGCAACCCATGACATTAGGGTTACGCCCCACAGGATGCTCCCGAGCAAACCCATCAGGACCATAGGTGTAGACCGACCAAGGTAAACGAGGAGGGTTAACAGGACCACTAGCAGCTAGACCAGTTACAGCCTAAAATGTTCACCACATTTGAGTATCACCACGTATATGATATGCAAGATAAAGAGAAAAAAGAGATGGAAAAGAGAAGATACATACCCCGATGGGAAAATGAGACATAAGGTGACCCTCATTGAACTCATCATAGTCCAGATCACCTAGGAGGCGTTGGGCATAGGCAATGCCACCCTTCCCCAACTGGTACTCAGTATCAAACATCAAAAGTGGGGCAAGCATGAATGCAGGAGGATCCATGGGTACCTAAGGCGTGTCATCACCCACCAACTTGCAAGAAGCTCGTTTAGCTAAGTATAGGACTCTCAAGCCAGCACTCTCCTAGAGCTAAAAGGTCTCAGAAGAGATGATGGCAGCTGCCTTTAGATTTGAGTCAACAATAGAAGGAACACTCGCCCAAGGTCCCCAAACAATCTATAAAGACACCGTGATTAGAAAGAGACTTTGAAACATGCAATGATGACTAAACAAGAGGATTTCTTTTTGCTCATTGAGTAGGAGGAAAGGTCGTTGAGATGAGCCTAGACTGAAAGGAAGACCTTTAGGTCCACATCCGCACCATAGGAGATAAGGCCATAGGACAAGGGCCAATGTTACAAGAAAAGAACATATATACAGTTTGCAAGATAGAGCACATAGATACAATTTGCAGGATGGTATTTTGCAAGAAAAGAGTATAGGTATAGTTTACAAGATGATAGTTTGCAAGAAAAAGACATGGGTACAGTTTGCAAGATGACAGTTTGCAAGACAAAGCATACAAATACAGTTTGCAAGATGATAGTTTGCAAGATAGAGGACACAAGTACAGTTTGTAAGAGAAATAGATACAGTTTGCAAACCTAGATGACATATGAAACAGATATAATTTGTAGGAGTACAAAGTATAATTTGTGGAACTATATGAGAAAAAGAAAGAGTCTAACCTCAAGGAGCTTCCAAGGCCCTGCTAGTTCGCATAGAGTCCCCCGACTCAATGTGTCCATGACTAAGTAGAGGTAAGCAAGGCAAGCATGGCCCCAATTCACATCCTAAGCCTGCTCAAAGTCACGAAAGAGATCTAGCCCACCTTAGAGATACCGTCTGACCACCATTGGCAAAGAGATATGCCCTTAGCAAATATAGTAGAAATGCCCTAGCCATCTGGGCGTGATCATCTAGAATCTCTTAAGAAAGAGAACTATAGTCCCTTTCCAAATCAAAGTAACGAATGCACTCACTGGTGTAGGTACGCCCTAGCAGGTCAACACCCAGTTAAATGCCGACTCACTCTCCAAGTTGATGATGGGCCCATCAGATCTCAAGCCGATCATCTAGTGGAAGTCGTGAAGAGTCACGGTTATCTCCCTCCCAGCAATATGGAAAGTGTGGGTAGTGTCCCACTACCTCTTAGCAAGTGCCTACACCAGTATGCTACTGGCTGCACCCTGAGGAAGTAAACTCATGAGTGGCTCGAAGCCTGCCACGTTCACTAAGGCCCTTGGTCTTGATCATCAAAGTCTAATACCATGCAAATAGGTGACTGGCACTATCCTTACTCGAATAAGGCTGTAAAGCCTGTAGAAGACAAAAACATGAGCATAAGAATCATTTTGGACAAAAAATAAGTGAAAAAAAAAAATCAAAGTAGAGAAAAATTTGTGATTCTAAGCCTCAACATGCATATGCACGACCTACTTATGCGTACCCAAGGCTGGTGTATGCATACACATGTTGAGGCATGCATCCATGTGAACTTATAAACATGAACACGTATGCATATAGCTTGGCTACATACACATACAGCCTGGCCACGCACGCATACACAACGCATGCATATGCATGGGTGCAGACAGAACGGGTTCTTCGACAGTTTAGGCCTACCATGGATCAAAACTCATCCTAAACATTTTCTTACTCCTCCTAGGACATCAAGTTTTCATCTAAACCATGCCACAACAAAACCCAAGAATTTTCAAGTCTAAAAACAGATTAAAATGAAAGATCAAAGCAAAACTTGAAAATGAGAAAAGTTTGAAAAACTTACCAATTCGGTCTATGCATTGTCTGAAAGATGATTTTGTGGCCTGTAGAGTAGTGAAGGGGACTTGGTTAGCCTTATGGCTCCAACCCAGCGGTTGAGGTTGAGCACTTTGTCGAAGATCAAGTCTTCTTGGTCTTGGGTGCCATTAAAGAAGATGAGAAAGTTTGAGAGAGAAGGAGATTTTCAAATTGTGAAAAGACAAAAAATAAGGGAGAGGAAGAGGTTTTTATAGGGAAGGAGAGGAAGTTGGAGAGTTGTAGGGAAAATGAAAAGATGAAAAGAATAAAGAGAAAAAAAAATGGTTGGTAACCGTTGAGGAAAAATGAAGAGGCGGGAAAGACACCCAATGGCTAAACTACATGTAGTTTAGGCCACCCACTAAACTATGTGTAGTTTAATAAATAAAATAAAATTTTAATGTATCCTCAGTGGACTCTCAGAAGGTCGAAAGTGCAAGAAAAAAAAATTCAAAATCATCCCAATGAGTCATGAAACACTAGAAGTTACAAAGATGCACCGAAATGACAGAAATACCCCTTAGATCGTTGAAAGGTATAAAAATCACCAAGGAAACTCCCTCGTGAGTTAGAAATACCAAGATTTTTCCCTAGTAGATTAGAAATCACCAAGAAAGATCCCTCGTGAGTTAGAACCACCAACAAGCTCCCCAATGAGTCACCCAAAAAAAAAAAAAAAAAAATCTTTCCCCAGCAGATTGTACATCATCAAGGGCTTCCTCGTAAGTCAAAAGTTACCAAGATTTTTCCCTAATGGGTCAGCATCATCAAGGACATCCCCATAAGTCAAAAGTTACCAAGATAACTCCCTCATGAGTCATGAAAAAAAGATTTTCCCCAACAGATCATACATCATTAGAGACTTCCTCATAAGTTGAAAGCTACCCAGAAAAACTCCTTTGTGAGTCA
Source organism: Quercus robur (assembly GCF_932294415.1). Classification (NCBI taxonomy): domain Eukaryota; kingdom Viridiplantae; phylum Streptophyta; class Magnoliopsida; order Fagales; family Fagaceae; genus Quercus; species Quercus robur. Next base: position 35,711,318 of record NC_065538.1, read on the forward strand.
AACTCACCAACCCATGCATGTTAGGAACCCCCATGAAGGCATAAACCCCTATGATAAGTCAGAAGAGAAGAATACGGAATTTGAGTACATATCCTTCTTGGAATTGAACATGTACACTAGAACTGAGGCGTAAGCCACCTGGAATGGAAGAGTTTGAGGCAGACAAAAGAGCCATCCATAATTGAAAAGATTGAGATAGAGACAGAAATCACCCAGAGGCAAGAGCTACCCGGAGAAGTTTAAGGTAAGAGCCCCAAATGGACACCACAAATATGTATCCTTTTAGCTCGTAAGAGAACCTTGTTTGTTTGGTTGATGGTTGAGGCTATTGGCCATGTTTGTTTTTCTTTTTAGTGACTCTAGGATAGTGAGTCACTGATGAGAATGCAAATTGTCATATTTTTCTCCCTTAATGTATAGTCTTTTATACTTATTTGGTGCCTAAATATACTCATTATTCTTATATTTTGATTTAGGATGCAAATGGAGGCATTAAGTGCAAAACGTAGCTAATTGAACAATTTTGGATAGTTTTGACATCGCTTTGTAATCTTGGCATAACTCTCTCATTAGAGCTTCAATTGAGATGATTCAAGATGCTATGGAACGCCAAGAAAAATATCTACAACTTTCAAGTTTTGAGAGATACTAGATGCATCAAGGTAGAAATTGGGCTTGAATTTACTACACCTGCACTGCTGACGTTTTGGAATGTTCCTTTGCCTGAAATTCTAATACCTTATGCGGTTTATTTTTATAAGCTTCCAAATCTGGTGCATGAAAATTCCAACTGAAAAAACACCACTTTCCTAGTTATATTAGGACTTTGTTTTACTTTTTATTTTTTCCTTAATTAGTCAGATTTGGATATTATTATTTAGAATATTTTTAGGAGATTTTGTAGGCTTGGGAAAGGGGAAATTAACGTGTAAAAGAGAGGAGGAGAAATCAGATTGGACACACACGTCTCTCTCTCCCCTCTGCTCTAACTTCTCGTTTGAGTTTTCATCATGGCCCTACTTGGCTAAACTTTTATACTTGGTCGAAGGAAACTAAAGCCTTGGAATCAATAAAACTGTGAAAACTAATTTGTTTTTATTGTTCAATTTATGCTTTGAATATCGGATGTTCTTCTATGCCTATTTTCATGATTGTCTAGTTTAATTACTAGGAGGCCTACTAGTTTATTATTCGTTGCAATCTACTGCTAGGTTAGATATCAAATCCGTAATTGTTTGATATTTCTAATTTGTGAAGCAACCAAGAGTTAAAGATTTGCTACGTCAGAAATTATTAGATCTTGGGAAGAACGCTCGACTAAATTAAATGCAACCGCTTGTGCTTGTATTGTTTAGCTTCATCGATCTCTCTAATTCTTAAGGTTGCTGCTAGATTAAACCTTTAGTGCTTGTCTTAGGTTGTTTAGTAGTTAGGGTTAATTAGATCACTTGTTTTCTAATTAACTGCGACTAAGGAGAAATAGGAAAATAGTTCCAACAGTGAATATTCAAAGTGTGAATTGATATATGCTTGCATCGGTGATCAATTATAATATTCTAATGGTGGATGTTGACTTAGACCAATGTTTGTTCTTTTGATTGATTTCGATATTTTAATTTGAATTGTTCCTTAGTTATTTTTTTTAAAATTGTTTTTATTATACTCAACCCCTCCCCCCCCCCCCCCCCAAAATCCTTGTTCACATAGCACAAAACTAGGCTAGATACTCTTTGTGGGAACGATCCTTACTCACACCACTATATGTATTTTTAGGAGTACAGATTTTATTTTTGGTTGCTTGTGACAGCACACTAGTCATTCGCCTTTTTCTTGCAATTGGCAAACCAGGTTCTTGGATAGTGAACCTGTCAGTACTCATGTCCCTAGTAACACCCGTGGAACTTCAGATATACGAATCCCATGTAACTCTATGGAGTTGCACACACCCATGTATGCGAGTTGTTTGTCATGTGCTTAGGTTGGGCCCAAGCTGTACATCGAAACAAAATGTTTTGTCTCTTATTCTTTTCATTTCATTAGTGGAGCTCACGAATCAAAGGAGGGGCATTTGTAGATGAAAGCTCGAAATGTGTGAAAACACAAGAGCTTGTTTAGACCCCCAATTCAAATTACGGCTTGGTTGATTTTACATTAACTTAATACTAAGTGCGGAATAGTGTAAACACAAGCAAGTAAACACGAGAGCTACTCTAATCCATATTTAAATCAACACAGCAGTAAAATAAAATGAACAAGAGTAGGGAAAAGAGATGCAAAAACAGATAACACCGAGATGTGTTATCGAAGAGGAAACCAAAGACCTCGGCAAAAAACCTCTCCGCCGCCCTCCAAGCGGTAATCGATCCACTAGACAATCAGTTAGGATACATGGGTAAGTAAGAGACCCTCCAAGCCTAATCTACCCTTTGTACCTAAGCCCTCCAAGCTCTTACTCCAACAAGGCTTCTTGGAACCGTGTCTTGTCTAGCTCTTCGGATCCCGCAACAAGCTCCATGTTGCATTTGCCATCCTTGGCTTCTTCCAATGTTTCCCAGTAGCACCAAAACCTCACTAGAAACTCTCAAAAGGTGTGGTAAGTGTTTGGGCTATTGACTTCTCAATGGTATGGAAATGGAGAGGTAGGAGATGAGGAAATCCCACAAACAAAGGTGTAGAGAATTGTTGGTATAACAATTTCTAACTCTCAAGTGTTTTAGCTAGGGTTTTCTCTCGGAAGCTCTCTCTCACATTTGTGGGTAATATAGGTATATATAATGAGGGTACAGAAAGTGTGTATCAGGCAGTACAGACTGGCAGAATAGAATGTCTCGCGGGTGTCTCGTGGGAAGGCCTTACCCGCGAGATACTCGCGAGACACTTTGCATTCCAGTCATATGCAAGGCATATGCTTCACTTTGTGGGAAGCTTAGTCGCGAGACACCCGTGAGAATTCTTCTGGCTTCACTTGCTTGAGTTTTCACACTCTCTTTCTCTAACACAAAACCCTTACAATCACATCCCACAATAAATACAGGGTACACAAAATTGAATAAAATTACAATCAAATTTGGTACGGAATAAAAGCCAACAAAATACATATTTGTAAATCACAACTTTACAGTAGACACCATATTTTGTAACCCTTACAACTCAGGCCCCCATAATAGTAGTACTTTAAAGCCCAAAATTGGTTTAGGGCCCAATCTCATGAAAATTGACTTAAGGAAAGTGTGTGTAGAAAATATAACTTATTTTTGGAAGAATAAAACTATTTTTGGAAAAGAAAGGCTGCTGGAAACCCTAAAGTGTGCACATGCATACATACACTAAAGCCATGCGTACGCAACTAGGGCTCAAGAAACTATGTGAGGAAAACTTTTTGCACTTAATTATGGTTTGGAATGAATCCCACATCGTCTGGGAGCCGCCCCAAACCCCTATTTTTCGACTATATAAAGCCATAAAAGGTACTTTTTCAAAGGAAGACTGTTGACTCTCAATTTTGCACCCATAATTTAACCTTGGAAGACGACCAAAATAATCATTCTAAGTACCCAAAAATCATGATTGCATTTTATGCATTAAATCATTCATCACATATCCTAAAAATGATCTTGAGATTCTAATGATCACAACAATACACATCTGGTTTCCAAATCGGACCATTAAATTGAAAAATATCACAAGATCAAGTTTTAATGGTATGCATGCGTTTAGTTGGGTAAAATTGATCACTTGTGATTAATTGAAATTAATTTTTATTGGATAATAATTAAAATTAATTAAATGAATTTTTGTGATTGTTTTTTTTTTTTTTTTTTTTTTAAGTGAGATTTGTTGCATGGGATTAAAACAATAAAGTTGATAATATTTAAAGACTGTAGATAATTAGGCTTTTGAGATAATTATATTCAAAATAGTTATTTTAAAAATCCTAATTATCACTTTGGGATGAAGTTTATCATGAAAATAACTCTGAAATTCGTCCAAATACAGTTTTATACTTGAAAAACACTTCAAAAACGTGCTAATTAAGTAGCAGGTTTCAAATTCACATTATAGGGCACTTTTGGCATTGTAGAACTTGAAATTCGGACTAGGCTATTTCTGGAAAAGTTGTAGAGAATCGAATTTCCCTTCATCTATCCAAATTTCAGATTAATCAAAATTTATAGTAAAATGATATGATCAAAATACTGAAACATGTTCAAATCTGAAAAATCAGCCTACTCTTATCCAAATCACCTTTTTTAGGATTTTCTCCATGCATTTTTTTGCTCATTTTTTAAGCTGATCTGACTTAATTTTTAAGCAACCCTAACTTATTTTCTAAGCAACTAAGAGCATCTCCAGTAACTTCTCCAAATTTTTGTACTAATTGGAGTGTGAACAGTTGTTTTTATCTTTTACCTACCTACTTTTTAAAATATATTTTCCAACAAATTCTCTATTCTTTATCTATCTCATTTAAATATTATTTTTTCATTAATTCTTTATTATTTTTTTTAATATTTCTTTATTCTTTCTATATTCATTCCCAGTGACTATATTTTTCAAATTCCCAACAGCTATATTTTTAAATCTCACAACAATAATATTTTCTAAATTTCTAATAGTCATATTTTCCAACAGGCTATTTTTTTTTATAGTCACACACACACACACACACACACACATATATTAGGAAACCATTTTTCCCTATATATGGGAAGCATGGAATCTGAACAAAAGAACAAAAGCTTTAATGCAATCAGATCAACCTTTTTAGCAAGGCCACCGCCTGTTTCATTGTACTAATACAAAAGAAATTTGACATTTTAAAAACTAATGTGAATCAGCAGTATAGCAATAATGGAAATTAGTACAAAGCTTAAGAACTAGTACAAAGCTAATGAGAATTAGTAGTATAGGAGTAATGACATTTTAAAAGCTTAAAAAGTAGTACAAAGCTAATGGGAATTAGCAATAAGGTTGATCACCTTGCATATACATATATACTGCAATAGGATCACATTGTAGCAAAACAAAATAAATAGTGCAATAGGATCATATTGCAGCAAAACAAAAATGAGTGACCCAACATACATTTTTAGTTAGTAGGATCACATTGCAACAAAAAAAGTTTAAAGCGCTCTCTTAATTATATACAAAATAATTGCATTGATGATGATAATAGTCTAAGAACGAGACCTTCGTTTTTCAAGGATTTTCATTTGGCATTGACGAATATATTCTTGCTACACTGAAGACAACGTACTTACATCCATCATTATAATCTTTTTTTCTTCCTTCATTTGATTCATTCTCAATTTCTCTATTTCATTGTCCTCCTCCAGCTTTTCCATTTCATATTCCTCTTTCAATCTTTTCATATCCAGTTCCATTTTCATTCTTGCCATTTCAAGTTTTTTATCCTTAAGTTGAATTCACGCCATCTCATGCCCATGGTTTGCAAGACATCCTTTCTCAATACAAGCCATTTTCATCTCACTCATTTTTCTTCTTTCTTCCATCATGACATTCAATATGACTTCCATATGTGAAGTCGTACCTTCTTTACACTTTTGTTTCTTCAATCTTTCTTTTTCAGTCTTCACCCCTGGTGGTCTCTCCAAGTTTACTATTGGAACTTGTGGAATATCATCATCCTCTAAACTTATTGAATCTAGATTAGAAGGTGAAGATGCCTCAAATCTCCGTCTTTTTTTTGGTTGCTGATTGTTAACAATAACCAACCATTTTGGTGAGTGCTTTAACAAATTCCAGCAATGTTCATATTGAAATTTGGTACCCTGCAATACTTGATAGAGCTATTTTTCCGCATTAAGCTAAAAAATTAACAAATAGTTTATAGTTACTATCTTGAAAACAATTGGAACAAATTAGCAAATTAACACAAATTTCTTTATAAGATGTACGTTGTCTTCATTCTTACCACTTTCATTCTTTGATTCAATTTGTGCCAAAAACCCACAAAACTTACTGGTGCAAAGTTGAATCATTGACCATCGGTTCGTTAAAGAACCCACTGTATGCTTAAAAGTGAAGGTCTTCCCTTGGTGGTAATACTCCCAAGTTCTTGACTAGTATGTTATGCGTTTTTGGTTAGTACTTTGCACTACATCTTGGTTGACATTGAGAAATGCGGATACAAGAAGCATGTCTTCTTGTATGGAGAAGTTGTTGCCACGTTGTAATTTCTTAGCTGTGGATTCAACTTGGGGTGGAGACATTTGGCTGAATGCTTGAGATTGTGGAACACTATCTTCACCACTTATATGTGAAGATCCTGACATATATTCATTATAACTATCTTCTATAAGATTAGTGAAAGATGTGTCTCTTGGAAAGGTGGCGCTGGTTGCGACAATTGCATGGGCAACGTGGGGAAATAGAAATGAAGTGCGGAATGGAGGAAAAAAGAAATCGGGGTGTGAACTAGTGCAATGGACTTCACGGTATCTTAAGGAGTATTATGCAGCTCTGTTTCGACCAGCCACGGACACAGAGGTGAAGGTAGCGAGGTGGGCACCCCCAACGCCGGATGGATATAAAATTAATGTGGACGGAGCGGTCTTCAAAGCACAGAAAGCAGCAGGGATTGGAGTTTTAATTCGAGACTGCCATGGTCAGGTAATAGCAGCGTTGAGCAAGAAGATTAAGGCACCATTGGGGCCTTTGGAAATTGAGGCAAAGGCTGTAGAAGCATGACTTCAATTTGCCAGAGATATAGGTATATAGGATTGTATCTTTGAAGGAGATTCCTTGACTGTGTTTAATGCCATTTGTGGCAACAGCTCACCTCCTTCTTCAGTGGCAGCAGTGGTATCCGGTATTAAGACGTTGAGTAGTCAGTTAAGAAGAGTGGATTTTTCACATGTCCGTAGACAATGTAATACACCAGCGCATTTGCTAGCAAAACATGCGAAGGGTATTGTCGATTTTATAGCTTGGTTGGAGGAGAATCCTTGCTTTATTGAGCAATCTCTTCACCATGACGTATTGTGTTTGAACTGATTTGTTAAATGAAAGTGCAAAGTTCCTATCAAAAAAAAATAATAATAATAATAAATTATCACCATTTCAATCATATAATTCATTACACAAGCTACATTAACACACCCCCTGCCTTTTATTTTCATACCAACAAGACAATTGTAATTAAGAACAAGAAGGAATATATAATTATTAATGAAAGAATATCTATTGATGATAGTGCAGATTCTGTAGGTATGACAATAATGACAGCAAACTCTCTTCTATATATACACCCAACAACTACAGGAGAAAGCAAGTCAACTAGGACCTCTAGTATGGAAATTCTAAATTAGCACCTCTAAATATGGAAAGATTAAATGATAGCAACTCCTTTCTATGTGTAAACCCAATAGCTACTGCAGAAAGAAGTCAACTAGCACCTCTAATATGGAAGCATTAAATTAGCACCTCTAATATGGAAAGATTAAATTAGCATCTCTAATATGGAAAAATTAAATGACAGCAAATAATAAAAAAATAAAAAATAAATAAATGACAACAACTCATTTCTATGTTTGGACCCAACGGCTACTGTAGAAACCAAGTCAACCAACACCTCTACTATGGAAAGATTAAATAGAGCAAATCACTCAAAGAAGCATACCCCACATGTAAGCAGATATCTCAAGATATCATAATTCAAAGCTACAACCACTTTGAATTAAAACCATCAACAAATGCCAAAGTTAAACATAGGATGTCCAGATTATCAACCTAATCTATCAATGCATCCAATAGTCCAATACTAAAACATAAACATTTCAAAGACAATTCTATATCTCAAATTTTATGACCAGTATTCAATAAAAAATAAAAAGGTCCTCTGATAAGCAATGCAAATGTACAAATATAAGCCTCTATATAAGTAATGCAAATATACAAATACAATTGAAATGAAAAGCAATGAAATTTAATAAAAATAGAGCATTAGAAAAATACTTAACTGCCCATGCTCCACTTATTAAGTACATCAGAAAAAAAAAAAAAAAAAAAAGCCTTCCATATCAGTTCTTAAACATACCCATGTCTTCTCTATCAAACAGTTGGTGTGCAGTAGAGATGAGACCAAAATTTTTATTAGAAAATAAGAAACTCTAAGGGAATCAAATTAGTTTATTGACTCTAATAAGATTAATTAAATAGAAAAAATAGAGATAAGATCGAGAAATAGAGTGAAAGAGAGACAGAGAGAAAAGAAGCAAAAACCCAAAACCTAAACCCAAATAGTGATGAAGAACAATAGAAAATCATTCAAAACCACTAAATCATTAACTCGTATAATAAACTAATAAATTCAAACATGACAAAAACCCTATGAAATCAAAATTTTGGGTACCAATATTCAAGGTTGAGCCAATGTTTTCAAAACTCCATTCTTCATCACAATAGCAATAGCAAATCATGTAAAACCACCAAATTTAGTATAAGCCAATAAATTCAAACATTACGCAAAAAAACCATGAAATCAAATTTTGGGTACCATTTTCCATTGTTGACCGATATTCTCAAATTTCCATTGTTGATCGATGTTCTCAGATTTCTATTCTTCCTCACAGGTGGTTGAGCCATGGTTTGGGGTTCAAAAAACCTGGGTAGATCGTTTTGTGAGAGAGAGACTTGCTTCCCCTTTTTTTCTAGTGAGAAGCAAAGAAAGAGTTTTTTTTTTTTTTTTTCTAAAGAGAAACAAGAGAGAGAGAGAGAGAGAGAGAGAGAGAGAGAGAGAGAGAGAGAGAGAGAGAGAGAGAGAGAGTGCAGAAGAAAGAGAAATATAAGAAAGAGAAAAAATTATTTTTTATTCAAGCAGCTGATTATTTAAATAGATAAAAATATTTGAAGGAGCTACAGTAACGCTACAGTATTATCTACTTTCAGATAAATGCTTAAGCAATTCTAAAAAAAATATATAGAGATAAAGAAGCTGTTGGAGTGAGTTTTTGGTATGTTTGCTCTCCAAAATTGGGTTTTAGATAACCTATTGGAGATGCTCTAACACCTCTATAAATAGAGAAGACCACCCATCATTCAGCACCCGCTTCCCCTTATGTTAAAGAAATTCTGGAAGCTTTGCTTTAGGAATTTCTTTTTTGTTAAGCAACCATACTTTAGAACTCAAAGAGATTCACTTTCTCTGATTCTAAAGAAATTCTAAAGCAATCCCCTCCTGTAGAATTTATTCGTGCATTGATGAAAGCATCGAGTTTATGTCTTTAATAGCAAGTAGGTTTGAATGTTTATTTCTTTATTAGCATGTATGATTAATTGTGCATTCCACCACCGTGCACCCTTGGCACAATGGCCATTCCATAAGTATAAGTGCTTATGGGGTGTGGGGGGTAAGGGCCGGGGTTCAAGTCTCTAAGAGGGAGCTTCACACACATATACACTTAGATTAGACTAGTATAGAATTTCTAACTTGTATATAATTAAAAAAAAATTGTGCATTCCATATTAACATGTACATATCAATCTCTAGCGTGATTTTTCTTTTAAATCTTGATTCCATGATTAGAATATAATGATTGTTTGATTCACATGCTTGAACATATAGATTTAGGGTTGTCATGACATAATCTTAGGTCTATAATAATTTGTTATTATTTTTTTGCTGAATTATAATAATTCAGCAAAAAATCATTCCTAAAAAATGTTATTAAGGAATAATTTTTTATTCCTTAATAATTTGTTATTAAATGCTTTAGATTTGAAATTCATTCCTTAAAAATCATTTTTTTTCATATATAAAAATCAGATCTGAAATTTTCTTCAAACTCATTCTTTTTCATATGCAAGAATTAGATCTAAAATTCTTTCTTTAAAAAACATTCTTTTTTCTATACAAAAATAAGATCTGAAATTCTTTCTTTAAAAATAGTTCGTTTTCATATACAAAAATCATATCTGAAATTCTTTCTTTAAAACTTATTCTTTTTCATATATAAAAATCAGATCTGAAATTTTCTCAATAAAAATCATTCTTTTTCATATATAAAAATCAGATCTAAAATTTTCTCATTAAAACTCATTCTTTTTACATATAAAAATCAGATCTGAAATTTTCTCTTTAAAAATAATTTTCTATCATATCCAAAATTAGATTTGAAGTTTTCTCATTAAAAATCTACTCTTTCACATAACTAAATTAGATCTAAATTTTTCTCACCAAAATTCATTAGAATCCAAATCTTCATTTTGTCAATAAAACTCTTTTTTTTTTTTTAATTAACATCTGGTTTGCATATTATTCTACTCAAAACCTTGTTTTCACATTAAAAAATCAGATTTGATTCTTTACATAGAAAATTGTATAGATCTGAGGTCTTTGAATAACATTTAGCCATAGATCTAGATAAACCAACATAACATGTTGTATTTCATAATTTGTTGCATATCATTGGTTTTGGGTACTTGAATGATCATTAGAGTCTAGAAGACCAGATTTTATCTGGGAAGAATGGGTGCCTAACACCTTCCCATTCAGTAACCTAGCCCTCAAACCATAGTTTTTGGTTCGTAGAATAGTGTTTTATCTTTGTTTTGGTAGATTGTATTTAGGACCAAAGGTTTATATTTTTTTACATAGATTGCGTTTAGTGTTTGGGACATAAGGTTTATATTTTTTTACATAGATTGCATTTAGTGTTAGGGATATATTTAATGTAATTGACTAATCCTTTGACAAAAAGCACTTTACTTCAAGAAACAGGTGTTCAAGTTTAGTATTGAAGCCATGCAAATCTAACCAAGAAACAAGTGAAGAATGTGCTGCCCATTAAATCTCAACAAAAGTCTCGATAGAATCCTTTTTATTGAGAATTATTTGCTGAAGTTCGACAGAAGCTCAACACAAGCTGTATCTGTTGAGAATTACGAAATCAGGTTTTCTAGATCTGATTACACACATATCCTTGAGTATTTGTGTAGGGTTTCTTTTCTCACAACCCTAGACATATGTAAGGATTTATTTTAAGAGCTGTCATAAGGTGATGCAAAAGAATAATCCATGCATATTGTGACCAGAAGCAGAAATTTCTCTAGTTCATCATATTCTCTATAGAAGCTACTACGTCTTTACGCCAAGGGTTTTGTGACCAAGGAGCTTCCTGATCTTCACTATTGATGAACTGAAGAAATTTGTAGCCAACAATCTTCCTCAAGTTGGTGTGTTAGTTATGTATTGGAATCTGTGCATCATTGGTTAGTCACATACAAGGATTCGTGCATTGAATGGAGAGATTGCCACTACAATACAAGTCCAATTGGACATTGGGGTAAGGGTTCAACTGTAGGTTAGTATTGGGTACTGAGATTCCTTTTACTTGTAACTGCTTGTGATTGATAATAGTGGATTCTTGGGAGTGGTGACCTTAAATTCACCCAATGGGGTTTTTGCCTTGGTGGTTTTCCCAATTCATAAATAAATAACCGTATCAAATTTAATTTTTGCTGCATTTAGTTATTTGGTGATTTGTTTGTACTACCATGCTATTGCATGTAATTTGACTAATTAATTAACTTAAGTAATTGATTAATTTACCAAAGGGGTCAGTCCATTTTTGCCCTATCATTTAGGACCAAAGCCTTGTAATGTTCTTCTACCAAATTGTCTTTACATATTCAATCAATGAAAATTGAGGTATTTTAGATATGTATTTTGTATCTTATAGTTTTTCTTATTTTTTATAATATAAAAAATAAGTGGCGACTCCACAAAACCCCAAATAAATGCTGGTCTCTCACATGGACGAAAACGATGGCAAAACACACAAGATTCTCTAGAAAATAGTGAATCAAAGGGGGAGTTTTTCACAAAACATCCTCAAGTTACATTTTACTTGATTGAGACCTTTTCTAGTCTTGATCTTTGAGTTCTGAAGTTTACTAACCTATTTTGATTTGGTTGTGAATAGACTGACTGAGGGGAACGGTCGAAATCAAGCTCTAAAGAGTTCTAGTGTTTAGGTAAAGGTTCTAACTTTGGCTCTTCACTTTTCATTGTTTTTTTTTTTATTTTTTTTTATATACATGTTTTAATGTCTTAACATGTTTGTTTAGTCTAGGTTTACTTCGTGTTTATGTTTGAAGCATACTAGGTTGTTAGATTTATTGTTTTTCTTATTTATTTATTATTTATTATTTATTATTTTTTTGTTCTGAGTTTTTGGGTTAGGGTTTTGGGTGTGTATGTGTGCGCATGCTTCATGCATGCGTATGCATACTCGAAGTGTGCGTATGCATACAATTCGGATACGCGTGTATACCCTATGTATGCATATGCACACTCATGCCCAAAAACCCTAATTCATTTCTTTTTGTTTTTCCTTGCTTTCTTTCATTTGTTTAGCCTTAGTTTAAGTCAGTTCTTCATATCTCTAAGTATCTGTCTATCTGTTTTGTCTTGTTTTATCTTTTTGATGTTTATTAGGGTTTTAGTTTGTTTGAATACCATGAACATGAACATGCATTGATGCATAGGTGCTATAATGTAGTGAGGTAAGTCATTCATGATTAGATGGAAATGCATTTAATTTGGATGATGAGCATGATATGTTTGTTGAACATGAATATGCTTGGTTGAATACCATGGTTTTGATGCTTGAATGTTTAGATGTCTTGTCCAGATCTGCCTTGAAATATCTCTGCCTTCGATAATATATGCTTAATGCCATGATAGATGAATGCTAGGTTTGGGGATGATTATGCCATGTTGTTTTCCTTTAGATGTATGTTAGAGTATGTGTGAGTTAGAATATCATGTTAAATGTGTTTTTAACAAGATTAAGACTTGGAACACAATGAGTGAAAGCCGACCCATGGGTCGTGTGGGGTTGGGTGCCTAACACCTTCCCGTCCCTATACCTAAACTCCGGACATGTGCTCTAGTAAGATCAACCCTTCCACAAGGGTACTATATTTATGGTTCCTAAACCTAATTTAGGTAGCGACTCCATTTACACCCTCTGTCATGGTCCACCTTAGGCCAAGGCATACTTCCCACGACGATCATTGTGGGTGCTTACACCCACAAAGCTATTTTTGGTGATGTGTATAAAGGAAGTTTTAGGATTGATTTTCTAGGTTTTCAAGGCTGTTTTCTAGTTTTTTTTTTTTTTTTTTTTTTTTTTTTTTTTTTTTAAATTAAATTTTCTAGGTATTTTCAATGAGGTTTTGGGTATTTTTCTAGGCTGATTTTCTGGTTTTTTTGTTTGGGTTTCTGTGTGATTGCAGTGGGGTTCTTTCTAGGTTTTGGGTATGATTTACACAGGGTAATGTGAGCGTCTCTGCAAGGTTTTTGCCTATAGAGTTTTTGGGTAATTTGTTTGGATGTTTGGATGTTTGGGTGTTTCTTGTGAGCTTTTAGGGAAGAAGATGGTGGAAGAGTAGGGAAAATGAGAAGTAAGGAAAGGGGGGAATTCGATTGTGCTTAGGAACCAATTTGGCTATAAGCTTGTAGAGCAACAAGGGCATCCATTTGTTGCATGAGAAGACTCTAGAATTAGGACACTTGTATCAAATGTGAGTTCCCATTTGGCTATGATAAAACAAACAATACCAAATTTTTAAATGTGTATTCTTTAATGTAATTAGTTTGGAGCCTAGCACAATAAAATTGTAATAGGCCTCAGTTTAATTGAACTCAGAGTTTAGACATGCTCATTAACATGGAAAACTAATTGAATTTTCAAAGAACACGCATTTCTCCACAAATTATAAATTTTCAAAGTACACGCATTTCTCCAATTAAATTTGTGGGACAATTCAATTAAATGTGTCTATTTAATTATAAATAATTGGACCCAAGAAATTCTATGAAAAATCAAGTAATTTGGAAATTAAAATTTGACTTTAGAGCATATATCCAAATCAACTAAAAGGCAAATTATGACCATTCAAGGGAAAATAACTTCTCATGACTAATGAGTGCTCTCTCTCGCATTTTGGTGAGGTTTTCTTCTTCTCACTATAGGTGATATTGGCTTCTTCTACTACCTTAAATCTTAATTAATTATTTTCTCTCTTTCTTCTGTTTTTCTGGACAACCAAAACTCTTCCTTAGTAGTATGGATTCAAACTTTATTGAGAGGGTGTAGAATATAACCTTGACCGAGGAAGAGGGAGGTGGTTAAGGTTGGAAGTACACAGGGAAAAAAAAATACTTGAAGCCTATTCACTTAGCTTGCTTTGATGTTTCCTTACAACCCAGGCATACAATCTAAGTGCTGCCAAATCACTAATTCACTTGGTGTGGAAGTTGGGGGCCGATCTAAAGATTGTGGAAGTGGGTGATAGCTTGTTGCAATTCAAGTTTGCACTAGAAAGTCAGCTGAAGTGGGTCATCCACAATGGTTCGTGGAGCTTCGAAAATCAGCCTCTAGTATTATGGAGATGGGAGAGGGGGATGACGGCTAGGACGGTTGCCTTCAATTCTATCCCAATGTGGGTTCAAGTCTGGGGTTTACCCTTTGACTTAATATCTAAGGAAGCGAGTAAGGATATTGAGAGTGGACTAGGGAAGGTAATAGAGATTGACAACAAGGCCTTTTCATCGGAACAAGCCCATTTTATTTGGGTGAGGGTTGAAATACCTCTTGACAAACCTTTACGGTAGTGTGGAGTGGTAGCTAATCTCGAAGGTGATAAGGTCCGCATAGGTTTCAAATATGAAAGATTGGTTGGACTGTGCTATCAGTGTGGGATTTTGGGCCATGAAGCTAGGGAATGCTCACGCCTAAGAGACAAAAGCCAACGTGAGCTCCCATATAGGGAGTGGCTGAAGGCGGGCTTCAGGGGACTTGCGAACAATTTGAAGGGATAAAGTAGATGACCACCACATAGAGACAATGGAGAAGAAGGGTTTAACGGCGGTAGGGTTCCATCTAGCATCACACGAACGCCATGCTCTGACGCCATTACTAATCTAGCTGGCACCGAATCTGTTAATGGACACGTTACAAATCTCTCATATCTGCATGGGGCGAATTTAATGTGTAAGAATAATCATGAGGCCACTAATGTAGGAATGAATACTTCAATCTCGAGATTTACTACTACCCAAAAGGAAACCGACGCCCCAAATCATGGAGGAGACGTGAGCATGACCATATTTACTCCAAAAACGGATGTGGTGTTGATGGTACATCCATGTGAAATGGAAAATTTGATTAGTGTCCCTGTTGATTACGTTGCCGTGGAAGTGGAACAGCACCCGATTCTTGAGCAAGCACGTGGGGCAGCATGTGAAACACTAAACGCACAGATGGTAAAATGTGGAAAAGATTGGCACGTGACCCACATATCTCTACACATGCTGCCAACATGAGTTCAGATGTCATGGGTCCAAAGAGGTCTTTCTAGGAGACAATAACAGAAAAGGATGAAGTTTTGGTGGATGGTTTCAACAAGAATAGAAAACAGGGCAAGCTTGTGGAAGACAAACATGACAATGAATTTACAACGGTGGAGGCTGATGACCAGCCCCGCCGAGCCCAATGAATCTTTTAAGCTGGAACTGTCATGGGCTTGGGAACCAAATGGCAGTTGAAGTACTCTCTCATTTAGTGAGGGAGAAAGTTCCCAATGTTTTGTTTCTGATGGAGACAAAGCAATCCGTGGAAGAGATGAAAAGGATACAAGCAGACTTACCCTACCGCTGCATGGTAGTTATTCCTAGTGTTCGTAGAAGAGGCAGTTTGGCTCTCTTATGGATGGCTGATGTTGATTTGCATGTACAAACATATTCACCTAATCATATTGATGCTTTGATTAAAAAAGGCAATTCTTTTTGGAGGTTTACAGGTTTCTACGGGTGGCCTGAGGAGCAACAGAAACGTGAATCATGGCAATTGCTTAAGCACCTTCACTCTAGGAGTTCGTATCCGTGGCTATGTTGCGGGGATTTTAACAAAATATTGTGTATGGAAGAAAAACAAGGCCGAATTCCTAGGCCTTTGAGGCTGATGCAGGGCTTCAGGGAGGCGCTCTTATTTTGTGGACTAGCTGACTTGGGTTTTAAAAGGAATATCTTCACTTGGGACAGTGGTAGGTTGGGCGAGGATTTAGTGCAAGAGAGGTTAGACAGGGCCTGTGGCAATTGTGAGTGGAGAGCCATTTTTCCTTCTGCAAAAGTCAGTCACCTCCAGGTATCATATTCGGATCATGTGCCTCTTCTAATATCTACAACAGAACCGATCAACATTAGGAGGAGAAAGAGGTTGCCAAGGCATTTTGAAGAAAAATGGGCTACTCATCCAGATTGTGAAAGAGTGATCTGTGAGGCTTGGGAAGGGCAGATCCGAAATGGGAGTCCAATGTTTGTATTATTTGAAAAAATCAAGCAATGCCAACATGCCTTGGTGGACTGGAGCAGAAATAATTTTGGGAACTTCAAAACAAAGCTACATAAGAAACAAAAGGCACTTAAAGAGTTATCAAGGGAGATTAAGGCTGAGCACTTTCAAAGAATTAGAACACTAAAAGCCAAAATTAACACTATTCTACACCAGGATGAACTCTTTTGGCAACAAAGGTCTCACTCCATTTGGCTACCTACAGGTGATAAAAACACAAAATTTTTCCACCAACGGGCTAGCCAACGACATCGCAAAAATAATATATTTGGTATTCAAGATGTGGATGGTAGCTAGAAAACATCTGAGGACCAGATTTCACAGGTTGCAGAAAACTATTTCCACGATCTCTTCACTTTAGAAAATCCCACAGATATGGAGAGTGTTCTAGATGTGGTGGAGAAGTGGTTTACAACGGAGATGAACAATTCTTTACTACAATCGTACACAACTGAAGAAGTCAGATAGGCTCTTTTCCAAATGCACCCATCAAAATCTCCAAGCCTCGATGGTATGTCTTCTTTTTTCTTTCAGAAATTTTGGAATATTGTGGGAGTTGATGTAACTGAGGCTATCCTTTCAGTCTTAAATTCTGGACATATGTTGCGTAAAATGAATTATTCTCATATAGTGCTTATTCCAAAAAAGAATGATCCATCACTGATGTTTGATTATAGACCTATAAACTTGGCTAATGTTGTTTCAAGAATTTTATCAAAGGTGACTGCAAATAGATTAAAGCTTGTGTTGCCAAATGTGATATCTGACACCCAAAGTGGTTTTGTGCCAAATCGGTTGATCACTGACAATACCACTATAGCATATGAACTACTACACAAGATGAGGAATAAAAGAAAAGGCAAGGTGGGACAGATGGCGGTGAAGTTGGACATTAGCAAGGCATATGATCAGGTTG
The DNA here is from genome assembly GCF_932294415.1 of Quercus robur. NCBI lineage: Eukaryota > Viridiplantae > Streptophyta > Magnoliopsida > Fagales > Fagaceae > Quercus > Quercus robur. The sequence goes on from NC_065538.1 coordinate 35,728,616, forward strand.
AGTGCGGATTCTTACGGAATATAATGCTAAAGCTTGGCTTAGATTGCAGATGGATAGATATGACCATGGAGACAATTACTCCCACAAGAGGCATAAAACAAGGAGATCCGCTTTCACCATACTTGTATCTATTATGTGCTGAAGGTTTGTCTGCGTTATTGAGGAAAGCTGAAGAGCCTCGATCACTTAAGGGTGTTTTGTCCAGCCAACAGGGGGTATGTATTTCCCATCTTTTGTTTGCTAGTGATAGTATGTTATTTTGTCAAGCCACAGTTGAGGAGTGCCAAAGAGTGCTAGATATTTTGGGCAAATATGAAGCTGCATCGGGTCAGGTAATAAATAGACAAAAAACAACATTATTGTTCAGCAAGAATACAAGGCAGGAAGTGAGGAATGCTATTCAGCAACTTTTGGGAGCTCAGGTCATGTCAGAATGTGAGAAGTATTTGGGTCTCCCAATGCCAAATGGGAAGTCAAAGGTGGGAACATTTAAAGAGCTCCAAGAAAAGATATCCAAAAGAGTGATGAAGGAGAAATATATTTCTAAGGTGGGGTGAGAAGTTCTTATCAAAACTGTGGCACAGGCCATCCCTACATATTCTATGAGCTTATTTAAGCTCCCAAGGTCAATATGTGATAATATCAATTTCTTGGTAGCTAGATATTGGTGGGGCCAAAACCAAGAGGGTAGGAAAATCTCTTGGATAAAGTGGAGCAAAATGTGTAATTCAAAGAAAAAGGAGGGATTGGGTTTTAGAGACCTTCATGCTTTTAACCTTGCAATGCTCGCTAAGCAAGCATGGTGTCTAATTCATAACAATGGGTCGCTTTTCTATAAAGTTTATAAAGCAAGGTACTTCCCGAATACTTCCTTTTTGGATGCTGAGTTGGGCAATAATCCCTCATTTGTGTGGCGTTCATTACTAGCAGCTAGGGATATTATCCATGCAGGGTCAAGATGGACAATTGGAGATGGCAGAAATTTATCCATGGCATCCCACTCTTGGCTACCTCACTCATCCGTTTTCTTGAATACAACCTCACAAAGATATGAAGGTTATTGATCTGATCGACAAGGACACTTGGCAATGGGATAGGGGGAAGCTGTTTGCTACGTTTGATAGGCGAACATGTGAGTCCATTCTAGCGCTGCCCCTAACTCATCAGAATTCCCAAAATAAGCTGATTTGGAAGGAAAATAGATCACGATGGTTTACGGTCCGCTCGGCGTATCAAGTAGCTCTCCGCTTAAAATATCCGAACCAGGCTGAACACTCATCGGTGCAAGCTGATGGGTCCACTTGGAGGAAGATATGGAAGTTAAAAGTACCTCCAAAGGTCCGTACCTTCCTATGGAGGGCATGCTCAGGATGTCTACCCACAAGGGAGAATCTCCACAAAAAACGGATCAGAATTGAAGAAAGATGCGAGCTGTGCCATCACCATAGCGAGACAGTTGGTCATGTGTTGTAGGAATGCCCCCTTGCGAGAAACGTCTGGGCTCTGTTTAGAGGTACAATCCAGAAGTGCAGCAATGAAACGGACGACTTTTTTCTCGTTCAAAATGTTGCAGCAGAAGCTGGGTTCATCTGACTTGGAGAAATGGGCAATCACGGCTTGGTCGATATGGAACGCCAGAAATCGGTTCTACTTAGAGAGAAGGTACAGGCACTCCCGAAGTACATTTTTGACAGCGCAATGGGTCTACTGGAGGAATATCAACGCCTAAATGCAGCGCAAGTTGTGTTGGCTTGACTCCTACCTAACGTGTTTTTTTTTGTCAGTTTTGCTTTTCTTGGGACATCTTAGTGTTTGTCTAGCTTGTTGTACTGTTGTCCCCCAACACTACGGTAATCTAGTTATACCTGTACACGTTTACTTTTCTTTTAATAAAACTTTCTACCGCTTTTCGCTCAAAAAAAAGGGAAAATAACACAGATTTTATGCAACAATGTACGTCTTCCATGAAAAAAATGTCAACGGGACAATTTTCATATTCCCATCATAAGTTGCCTTATTCAAGTATGATTTTTATTCAATGACGGTCATATAAAAGGAATTTTACAGTCTTTGATTTAAAACTTGGTTAATCCCGTAAAATTGATTGGAATCAATCAAGCAAGATTTAACCATTGAATATACAAAGTTCCTTGATTTATGAGCTCAAATCACGTAAGGTAATTTAACATGGTATCAAGATAGGAGGTTCTGAATTCGATCCATATCTCCTCTTCTTTACCTCTCATTTAAATTCTTCATTTTGGGTCTCTCACTTATTAAAAGGGAGTTTGAGTTCACATATGAGGGAGAATGTTAGATGTATGTGGTTAAATGATTATACTTAGAAAAATACTATGTTTACAACACTTTCACAACAAATAATAAGTGACAAGCTGTTATAGGTCGTTATTGGTGGATAAAAAAATAATTTTAGTGGTAAGTTTAAATTAGAATCAACAACTACCTAGCACCTATTATTTGTTATTAAAGTATTGTGAAAATATTATGAACATAGTACTTCTCTTAAATTTATCATATCCCAAAACTTAAAACTTTTTGAAAAATTGGTAATTTAACATCTCAGATTTTATACACTCTCATTCTGTCCCTTTTAAGATATGTATATATACACTCTCATTCCGTCCCTTTTAAGATATGTATACACATGATTCTCATATCTGCAGAGCTTAAGAAGCTGTATCGATGTCCCTAAAACACGAAAAGCAACCAACAGTTATTAATGATGTTTTAAAGAGAACTTATTGTTGAAAACACTGTAGCAAAATAATTTTTAAATATGTGAATAGTATCGTGGGACCCAAATTTACCTAAAAATTTACATTTTGTTGAGCTTGACTGTGTCATGAATAATGCCATGGGACCTAACCAAAAACACAAGCGCACACTTGCTGCTACGCGAACGCACACGAAGTGTTAACATTAATTGGGTTGGCAGGGAATTTTTTTTTTTTTTTTTTAAATTTATTTAAAGCCATACAACCTCTTTTCTTTCTTTGTGTGTGTGTGTGTGTGTCAGGTGTGCAATGTGATTTGGTACCAATCAACCATCTGCTTGCTTGGTTTCACGATCCTTAAAAACTTGGTTATTTTCAAGTGGTTCTTTCTACTTTCAGTCTCGACTTAATTGGATCGTAACCAATCTCAAGTAGTTGCGATCAAGTACGTTCCACCATGTTGATCTTTTTCGACTCGTCGGTGGAGAAGGGAGTTGTTTTGGAAGTCCATCCACCTATCAGTATTCAGTAGCCTCTCTCAGCGCTCGCCTTCACTTGCTGTGTCACCATCTCTACTTGGATCAAGTAGATGTTCTGTTTGTTCTTTTACTTGGATTACAATCTCTACATGCATGCTTTTCCTTGAGATTGTAGTATAGATCTATGGGTATTTTTACTCATCAAATGGATCATGAGCATCACTTTCCAAATCACATCCAACTAGCATGCTCTTTCAACTTTTTTTTTTTTTTGGGCTTTCAACAATTTTTTTAAGCTTTAACCCTACTCAGTTTATACTCGTGTGTACCTAGGAGTGATTTCATTTTTTGTATATGGGTGATTCAACTTGGTGAGAATAACAAGCAGTCTATGTAACCAATTTAAGCCCTAAAAAGCCGAAAATCCCATTTTTAAACATGAAAAAAAATGAAGAAAAGTCAAATTTATTACAAACTTTATTTGAACATATATAGCTTCCATCTCTAGATGTTAGTAACATTGTATACCTTGAACTATAAACTACGTGTCCTAGACTTTCTGCCTTCTTAATTGAGCTTACCCAACTAATCATCAGTCAAGATCGACTGTATCTCTTCTCGGAGGTAACTGCATGCTCACTATATCTTCTCTTGGTAGACTTTCCGATTCGTTAGTCATTTGCCTACTTCCAGGTGTTGTTAATGCCAAAAAGTGTGTAGCCTCCTTGTTTTTGCGGAAAACCAAATATAGGATTCCAGACAAATATACTGCCATACTGGAAAACCCAAATATTCCAAGAAACACAGCCGCCACAAGTTTCAAGTGGCTATGAAGAATCAACTTGATGAAACCAGTTATCAGATAGTATATATTTATTGTCATAATCAGGGAACCAATGATCCATGTGGCAACTGAAATCTGTAATAGAAGATAGAACAAATTAATGAACAATTACAGATAAGGTGCAAAAACATCAGCACTGCCCTTGTGATTATATTCTAGTATTGGAGCAGTGTCACACTTTCTCATTATTGAACATATTTTATGGCTAAAAAATGAGTGGAAAAATTTAATTAGTAGAATTTTTTTTCCATGTTGGCTAAAAGAAGACTTTTTTTCCTTGTAAAGACACTTTGGTCAGAAATCAATGCATGCATTATCTATGGTAAAGGATATACTACACCCAGTTTCTAATACTGGCCAGCAAGAGAACTACTTGAAAGATTCTCAAAAGGGTTGAGTTTCCACTAGCAATTGCAGATTATTAGTTGCAGACCGGCTAACATACTATTTTATTTGATAAGTAAATATAAGAAAAATCTTAGAATTAAAAATAAACAAAATTATGTGCAGATTTATTGTCTAACATGTGAATTCATTTGCTTGTATACCTTCAGGATCAGAAAATCCAATGCAAGGATACACTTAATAGTCTTGCCAGTTTAAGAAACAAATCAAATATCTACAACCTTATGTTTGATCAAATGTGTAAGGGTTTTGCAACATACGTTGCCACTCATACAAAATCTTACCAGGGTAGAGTTTGCATGTTCCCCCATCTTGATCTTACTGCTGGTGAACTTGAGAAGTGGAATAAGAGCAAAAGGGAGCTCAAATGACAAAATCATCTGACAACATAACATCAGAGTAAGCTTGCAGCAGAAACTAGATATGGAAACAAAAACATAAATCAACTTGTGAATGACTAAGCATGATGAATTGCAAAATCACAATCTCATTTTTAACCAGAAATGTAGGACTATCAGTGAAATATGTGAAAGAAGAAAAACTTGAAAGCATAAAGTTGAGAGTAAGGAATTCCACTGTGTAAATAAAGGTTCAAATAAATGTAATGTTGGGGTGCCGAACTTGATGCAGGGAGCACCAAATTCATTTAAGAATTTGATTCTAAATTTGAATTTTGAATTTAGTTTTTAATGTTGAGGGTTTTAAAGGGATTTGATTAGGCAATTTCCATATTAGTGTTGTTACTAAAGCCTATTAAACTAGTGTTCTTGTAATTGTGAAAGCAGGTAATTTTGAATAAGAATTATTATGACAAGTTCAGAATATGTCTCCTCTTTTGTTCTCTTTGTTTGGTGGTGATGCCAAATGCCCTTAGGTTGTGATGCCTAGGGCTTGCAGGCAGATTCTAGGTGATGAAACCTAGGGTTTGTTCTGTTGTTCCCTTTTGTTTCTCTTTTATCACTATTCTCCTATCGTGTCCTTTATCAGAACTGCCCTGGGTATACCCAAGGGACCATAAGATAAAACTAAAACACAGTAAAATAAACAAGTAATTCAAAATTTTAGAGATGTGAAAGTACAACTTGGAAATAGACTAAATCAATTATGGCACAAGAATCAACAATAGTATAACCATCATTAACTAGAAATATATAGAAATATGCAGTACCAGTTAGAAGCACAACTTTTGCATTTAAAACTAACAAGAAAGAAATCTAAGCAAATCAACTCTAGTAATTTAGAAATCTATTTTATTACAAACACACATTTTAGTCTTTCTAATACTCAATATACTATATGAACAAAAAGGTCAATAATTTCTATGTGAAAATACAGGAAAATTGCACTAACCTCTCTTGAGGTTTGCTCAAATTACACTGACCTTCCTCCTAATATTTGATTGAAGATAAACCTCTCTTATCTTTCAAAAAAACTACAGTCACCTCCCCTACATCTTAACTCCATTAAATCCACTAATGGAAATTGATATATTTATGCTTTTACCCTCACTTTCCAATTGAAATTCTCATTTTATATTCACTTAAAAATTGAAAATTTTCCATTTTACCCTCCACTCAAACCCTTTTTTCTCTATTCCGGATTTTTTTTTTTAATTTTTTTTTATAAGTATTCTATTTTGCTTTTTTGGTCTCTTTGGTTTTTATTTTTACTTTTCTTCTCTCTTTTATTTATTTTTTTTTGGTTGCTGTTTGTTTCTACTATTCACCTCTCTCTCTCTTTTTGCTGTTCCTTCTATTCTGTATGGATTTTTCTATTTCTATTTTACTCTCTAGAATGCAAACTCTACTTCTATCTAGCAAGAAGACACTAATGATACAACACAATTAAAATTTTAGCTATTGCTATCCAACAGTTCAAGCAGCCCTCTGCTGCATCAGCAACAGGAATGCTATCAGTAGCCCAGTTTGATCATGAAGAATGAAATCAAATCCAGCAACTATTGAAACTGCAATGATCTCAGCACAATCACCCAGTTGATGTCTTCATCCAACTGAGTCTCCAGAATTTTTATTTACAAATGATTTATAAATAAATTAAAAAAAAAAAAAAATTCTTTTTCTTTTCATCAAGTGAGAAATGGACCTAGCTAGAGAGAGAGAGAGCCACACTAGTAGTGGAGGCTTGTGGTGGCGACAGTGTGTTTGGGTGGAAGAGGGTTTTGGTGTGTTACAGATAGAGATTTAGGGTTTGGAATTTTGTTATAGTGCATTTGGTTTAGGTTTAATCCAAGGACGCTGAAATGGGAATTTAACTTGGTTCACAATTATTTGTTTAGGTATCAATGCAATTTTTTAGTGAAAATAATTCATCAACGCACTACGACATAGAGGGTTGCAACACTCTTCATATGGTCATTTGATTAAGGTCATTTTGTCTAATGCTAGTTCTTTACAGCATTTTTCTCTCTCATACACATAGGCAAAGTAATGCTTTGGCACATGCTTTAGCCAAGAGAACAAGACATTCTTTTCCATTGTTGGTCTAGATGGAGTATGTTCCCCCAGATCTTTATAATTGTTGTTCTTCATACTTTAAAGATTTTGAATAATACAGCCTTACCAGCCTTCTTCTCAAAAACAAAAATTCAGTTTAGAATGATTGATCCCAGAACTTTGGAAGTAAAAGAGAAATGATGGGAAAAAGTATCTTACCGAAGCAATGATGATTAATTTTCCAGCCCCAGCAGAGCCACCAATAAGAGCAACAATTAAACTAGGGACTATAGCCAAGGAACGTGTCAAAAGGTTCCGAATCCATGGCTGAAGCCTTAAATCAAGAAATCCCTACAAGAATAAAAACATGAACCAGGCATAATAATCAGTATAACGATAATGTAACTCAACCAAGGTAGGGAAGGGAAAAGTGTATACTGTATACATGCGCTCTATAAAGACATGAAATAATTGCTAGCATCACACTAGTAGATTCCTTAGTAAAAGAAAGTATCGCGTTTCTAGGGTTTGAGAGGAACACAAAAGCCAACCATCAAAAATTTTTACTGAACGCCAATGATAATAAGACTCCCAATACAAAGCTTATATAAGCTTGTCAAAAGTCCCAGCAACACGTAATCTTGACAAATAAACTAAACTAAAAATTAAACTGAATAAAAACCACAAGTCCCTACTAATTGGACCCACAGATTATTAAAATTCTAAATTTCAGCACTGTGGTACTGAGGCAGCAGAGTGTGTGAATACGTCGGATATCTCTAACTGGGTGAAGTACAGACTTCCTGGTTTCAGTAAACTGGTAGGGCTTCCTCTAAGTTGACATGAGAAGTTATGTATTGCTTTGTTACGAAAGATCAAGAGGGAGACGGAGGCTGCCAAAGTGTCGAACAGGAAAGTTACAGTTCCTAGAAAAGCTGTTATCTATAAGGATAAAGGGAAGAGAAAGCTGAGGAATTTGCAATCTTCAGTTAATTATGATGGTAGGTAGAGTGTTGGCTGTTGAGCAAAGATAGTAGTTGGGAGATACAGGTCTTTATGAATTTAAAAATTCTTTCTTGGAATGTTAGGGGTTTGAATGATTTTCGGAAACGTTTGATAGTGAAAAATTTATTACGTGAGTGGAAGTGTGATGTTGTCTGTCTTCAAGAAACTAAGCTTTCTACCTTGGACAAACAGATGGTTTGCAGCTTGTGGAGTTGTCCTTATGTGGATTGGGTGGCTTTAGATGTTGTCCAAACGGCCGGTGGGGTTTTGATGATGTGGGATAGGAGGGTTTTAGAAAGGTTGGAGTTTATGGTGGGTTCCTTTTTTGTGTTAGTTCGGTGGCATGGGGTGGGAGATGGTTTTAGCTGGGCGTGTTCAGGGGTTTATGGCCCAAATGATAATAATTCGAGGGGGCAAATGTGGGACGAGTTGGTAGGTATTTAGCAATACTAGAACATTCCTTGGTGTTGCATTGGGGATTTTAATATTGTTCGTTTTCCGAGTGAACGGTTGGGTAATTCTTGCCTTACTCCGGCTATGGAACAATTTTCGAAGTTCATTGAGGATCTTAATTTGATTGATTTGCCTTTGGAGGGAGGGAGCTATACTTGGTCTAGCGGTTCAGATCAGCCTTTGATGTCTAGGATAGATAGAGCTTTGGTGTCTCATGATTGGGAGGAGCACTATCCGGATGTGATCCAGCGGATTTTACCTCGCCTTGTTTCAGACCATTTCCCAATTCTAGTGGAGGTAGGGGGAATGGCAAGGGGGAAAAGTCCATTTAGGTTTGAGAATATGTGATTAAAGACGGACGGGTTCACAAATAGAGTTCATTCTTGGTGGAATTGACATTCTTTCTCTGGTACATCTAGTTTTGTGTTTGCCAAAAAATTGAAGGCTTTGAAAGAAGATATCATTCAGTGGAACCGTATTGAGTTTGGTCATGTCAGATACAAAAAGACTCAATTATTGGAGGCTTTGAATTTTTTAGATGCTAAGGAAGGGGAGTTTGGCCTCTCTGATACAGAGACATGTGAGAGAGTTGTGGTGAGATCTAAAGTAGAGAATCTTCTCTCATTGGAAGAAATCTCATGGAGACAGAAATCGAGGATGTTATGGATTAAGGAAGGAGATAATAATACTAAATTCTTCCATAAGGTGACTAATTCCCGTAGAAGGTATAATCATCTAAGTATTTTGGAGGTGGATGGGGTGATCTATGAGGAGAAATCCGAGGTGGTTGCTCAGGTAGTTCAATTTTATAAAAATTTGTATCGGAGACAGAGGAGTGGAGGCCTTTTGTGGAAGGTTTGGAGTTTGATCAGATAGATGGGTTGGAGAGGGACTGGCTTGAAAGAAGGTTTGAAAAGGAGGAGATTCTTCTAGCTGTTAAAGAGTTGGAAGGAGATAAGGCTCCAGGTCCAGATGGTTTCTCTATGGCCTTTTTTTACCATTGTTGGAGAGTGGTGGAAAGAGATGTTCTAGATGTTTTTGAGGAGTTCTATCAACATAGTAAGTTTGAGAGATCTTTGAATGCTACTTTCATAGCAATAATTCCAAAGAAGAATGGTGCTTCCAATATTCGAGACTTTAGGCCTATTAGACTGGTGGGGAGCTTGTACAAGATCTTGTCTAAGGTTTTGGCAGATCGATTGAAAGTGGTTTTAGATCAATTGATATTTGAATCTCAGAATAGTTTTGTGGGTGGTAGATAGATTCTTGACTTAAGTCTTATTGCCAATGAGTGTGCTGATAGTCGAGTAAAGAGCAAGATTCCGGGGGTTATTTGTAAGCTAGACATTGAGAAAGCTTATGATCACGTGAATTGGGGGCTTTACTGGATCTATTGAAGAGAATGGGCGTTGGGGAGAAGTGGTGTAGATGGATTCGCACTTGTATTTCTACTGTCCAGTTCTTTATTTTGGTTAATGGGGCTCCAGTTGACTTTTTTGGGAGCACAAGGGGATTGAGACAAGGGGACCCACTATCCCCTTTGTTGTTTTTGGTTATGATGGAGGTTTTAAGCAGGATGTTGAAAAGAGTTGAAGGTGCTGGCTTGATCAGTGGTTTTAAGGCTAATGGTAGACGGGGTGAAGGGGAATGTGTCTCGCATCTTTTGTTTGCAGATGACACTATTCTATTTTGTGATGCGGATGTGGAGCAGATCCGTCATGTTTGGATGCTACTTCTTTGTTTTCAGGCTGTGACAAGTCTGAAGGTTAATGTCTTGAAGAGTGAGATGGTTGCAATAGGGGAGGTTAATAATGTGCATGCCTTGGCAGAGATTCTGGATTGTAGGATTGGGACTTTGCCTATGACCTATCTTGGTATGCCGTTGGGGGCTTCCCATAAGTCCCCTACTAGTTGGAATCCTATCTTGGAGAAAATTGAGCGGAAATTGGCTGGGTGGAAGAAGTTGTATTTGTCAAAAGGTAGAAGGTTGACGTTGCTTAAGAGTACGCTATCTAGCCTTCCTACTTACTATTTATCTCTTTTTACCATCCCTTCGCATGTGGCTAATAAGATTGAGAAGTTGCGAAGGGATTTCTTGTGGGGGGGACTCGAAGGCACATTAGGTGGGGTGGGATAAGGTGTGTCCTCCTAAGGTGAATGGTGGTTTGGGAGTAAGGAAATTAACTACTTTTAATAAAGCCTTACTAGGAAAATGGTTATTGCGGTTTGGAGTTGAGGAGACTCAACTTTGGAGAAGGATTGTAGCTTTGAAGTTTGGAGAAGAGTGGGGGGGGATGGTCTTCCAAGCTGGGTAGGGGTGTTCACGGGTGTGGTTTATGGAGAAGTATCTGGAAAGGTTGGGAGGTTTTCAGCAAATATATTCGGTTTGAGGTAGGGGTGGGGGATAGAGTGAAGTTTTGGACAGATTAGTGGTGTGGGGATTTACCACTCCAACTGTCCTTCCCGGTAGTGTATGGGATTGCTACTAATAGAGAGGCATCTATGGCCTCGTCGCTCGAATGACTAGGGATTGAGGCACAGAGAAGCTGGAATGTCTGTTTTTTTAGGGGTCCAAATGATTGGGAGTTGGGTGAGGTGGAGGATCTCCTTCGTACCCTGGGTTCTAATTTACCTCAATCTGAGAACGGAGACCGTTTGAGATGGAATTTGTCGAAGAATGGGGATTTTGACATCCACTCGTTGTATAATAGGCTTCGAGATCCCTTGCCTATTATCTTTCCTTGGAAAGGTATTTGGAAGGTTAAGGCTCCTTAGCGCATCTCTTTCTTTGTTTGGACTGCAACTTGGGATAAGATTCTTACAAGCGACAATTTGCGGGGAAGAGGCTTTGATTTTATTGATTGGTACATTATGTGTCGTTGTAATGGGGAGACGGTGGATCATTTGCTACTCCATTGTGAAAAAACTTATCATTTATAGAGTTTGGTCTTTAGATCTTTTGGGATTTCATGGGTCTTGCCAAGATTGGTTGCAGATACTCTTTTTGGTTGGTGGAATTCGTTTGGAAAGCACTCTTCTAGCATTTGGAATGTAGCTCCGTTGTGCCTAATGTGGTGTATTTGGAGAGAGCGAAATTGGTGAACTTTTGAGGATATGGACAAATCCGATGACCAGTTGCTTGCTTCTTTTAGCGGTTCTCTTTTTGATTGGTCTAGGGCTTGAGGACTCACCTCTAGTGATTCTCTCCTTTTGTTCCTTAGTTCTCTCCTTTGTAATTAGCTTTTTCTATCTATTTGTTTCTGTTTGTTTCTTTTTCTGTACTCTTTGTTCTGCCTTGTGTTTTTTCATGAGGTAGCTTTTTGAATATACATCTTTCTTACTTATAAAAAAAAAGGCTAATGGTGGCTTGGGAATAAGGAAGCTAACTACATTCAATAAAGTCTTATTAGGGAAATGACTATGGAGTTTTGGGTTTGAGGAGACGAGACTTTGGAGGAGGGTTGTGAAGTTTGGAGAAGCATGGGGGGATGGACCTCTAAATTGGGTAGGGGTGTACATGGTTGCGGTTTGTGGAGAGATAGTTGTATGGGTTGGGAGGCATTTTGCCAAAATACTTGGCTTGAGATTGGGGTGGAGAATACAGTGAGATTTTGGCAAGATAGTTGGTGTGGGGATCAACCTCTTCAAGTGACTTCACCGGTTTCATATGAAATTTCCATTAATAAAGAGGCTTATGTAGAGGCTTCATTGACAAGACAAAGGGTGGGGGAGAAGACGACTTGGAATGTTTGTTTCATTCAAGATCTAAATGACTGGGAATTGGATTAGTGGTGGATTTCCTTCATATTTTGGAATCCAATATATACTTTCAACTTAAATTGGGGATCACATGAGATGGAAATTGAAAAAGAATGGAGAATTTGATATCCATTTGCATTTTAATAAGTTGCAAGGCTCCCTCTCCAATGTCTTCCCTTGGAAAGGTATTTGGAGAGTTAAGGCCCCTCAACAAGTTTTTCCTTGTTTAGACCGCCAGTTGGGATAAAATTCTCACAAGTGACAATTTATGAGGTAAGGGTCTTGCTTTCGTTGACTAGTGTGTCATGTGTCGCTATTGTAGGGAGATTGCAGATCATTTAGCGCTTCATTGTGAGAAGGCTCATTAGTTGTGGGGTTTTGTCCTTTACATCTTTTGCGGTTTCCTGGGTCTTTCCAAGAATGGTACTAGATATTCTTTTTGGCTAGTGGAATTGGTTTGGGAAACATTCGTTTGACATTTGAAATTTAGTTCTGTTGTGCTTGATGTGGTGTATATGGAGGAAGCGTAATAGGCAGGCATTTGAAGATGTGGATAATTCGGGAGACCATATGCTTGCTTGTTCTAGTGGTTCTCTGTTTGATCACATCTAGTGAATCCCTCCCTTTGTTTATTAGTTCTCTTTTCCTTTGTATTTAACTTTCTTTTCTGTTTCTTCTTTTTTTTTTCTTTGTACTTTGTGTCCCCTTGAGTTTTTTTGCACAGTGGCTTCATCTATACAGACTTTTCTTACTTATCAAAAAAAAAAAAAAACAATTCAAGCATTAATTCTTAATTTATAACTTGATAAGTTTATCGTATAAGAATATAAATTATCAATTACAAATCAGGATGTCATCTACAAAGAATAAATCCATAGCCTAAAGTAACTAAATCATGCAAGAGGATCATTAGCTATAGAACTAACTTGTCAACTTGTTCAATCTAATGACAGGAAACCAATGGCACTTATTAAGAATTGATTTAGGGAAAGATTTTGCTGCATATTTGTATTCAGCAATTGCTGCATAATGGGTTATGTGGCAACAAAAAGAAAGCAACATGTGTCCAATGGTCATGTGCAATGCACATGATCAAGTGGACCATTAGACACTTGTTACTTTCTTACCTTTCCCATTAATTTATATCCTTAACGCTAAGAAATAAGGCTAGATAAGACAATAACATTATATTTTAACTTCAAATTTTCAACTATGAGAAAGTAAGTGTTTTATTTTTTTATTTTTTTAATGGTAGAAAATTGATAATGTTCTTTGGAAAAAAGAAATACTAAAAAAATGCTCAGACCTGCAGAAACACATAAAATCAGTTAGCAGGATACCTGCATAACATATTGCCCTGCATATGTCCCTGTTATAGTAGAACTCTGACCCGATGCCAGCAAAGCAATTGCAAAAAGTTTCGAACTCCAACTACCTAAGACATTCTGTAAAAAATAATAAAACCACAACCAGAAAGCATTTGGATGATTAGCACATTCAGTATACAATGTGAAATAAACTATGAACTGCATAAAATATTAGCATTTGTTTTGCCAGAACAGAAAACAACGATTGGAACATTTGTAAATTTGGCAACCACGTACTTCTAATAAAAAAGAGGCCTTGTTCAAGTCCAAGTTCAAGCAGTTGTTTTGATCTTCAGCACTCAAATGTGAGGAATTACAAACTGCGCCACTTACAGAAATAACGGATATATTAATGAGGAAAGCCACCATTAGTGCAAAGGCACTTTCTATTAGATAGAATCTGCAAGCCTGCTGTGAAATATTATGCCATCAGTTTCTGCTTGACCGTATTTCCAGAATACTCTTTTCTGGAAACAAATGATGCATACACTGAAGAGTTTGGGGGAAAACAAGATTAAATACCAAAATCTTCAAGATTTGTCGTCTAGTTTTGATGGGAATAGACACAAAGAGAGAAGAAGAATAAAGTTCAAAACTGGTCTGCTAAAGAGAGAATTTTTACTTTGATGCCTTGAACAGATTGTGGTATCTTCCTAGAAAGCACCAATGCTGAATGGAGGAAGAGATTGTGCCTGCAGCAAAGTAAACAAAATCAAAAAGGGGTGGGGAGCAAGAAATAATGTATAACTTTGGATGGCATAAGAAACCTACGGCATAACCATCGCACCAAGGAGTGAAATTGCAAGGCCAGTAGCACCATTTCCTTTGAGATTAGGAACAAAGAGACCATTTACAACTTCAGTAGCATCAGGCTTTGCATATCCGAGCTCCACAAAAAAGCATGCAGCAATTGTTAATACAAGAAATGCAATCAAGAATTCAAGTTTCCTAACCTGTAAACAATGAAAAAAATGAAAAATATTATCACAGGGCATGAGTTTTTTATATTTAAAAGTTATTTGTATCAACGTATTGTTGTTAACATATATCTCTTTGGGTCATAAGCATAAGAGATATAGTTATTACTCTTCTTAAATATGATCCAAAAAAAAAATAAAAAAAAAATCCCTTTATAGATAGCAGGAAGCATATAGACTATTGAAAAGCATGTCAAGATACCCCGTACTGCTGTAACGCTAGAAGAACCAATGTACTAAGCCCCGTCAGAAGAACACCACACCATACAGGAATACTGAAGAGCATATTCAATGCAAAAGCTGTTCCAATCACTGCAACATAAAGGAGAGAGTATGAATCAAATAAATTTGAACAGTGAAAATGAAGTATTAATTAGATTAAAGCAGAAACTTTCACACAAAAATTAGATTAGTAGTCCGTTTGGAATCCGCTTATTTTGCTGAAGCTGAAAACTTTTTGTTGAAAATACTGTAAATAAAAGTAAAAGTTAACTGAAATAGTACAGTGGGACCCATGAATAGTACCAAAAAGTGCAATGTAACCCATGAATAGTAGCACAAATAAATTGAATAGTAAAATAAGTTGGCAAAAATAATTCATGCTAGATGCACAATAGGAATAAAGAATAAATCATCATGACATAAATAAGCAAATCAAGTGAGAGCTTGTATACAAATGGAAAAGACTCCATATCAGACTTACTTGAGTTGTGTTTCAATGGTCAACAAGGCAAAAGGACTATCCCAAGAGCCATACATGAAAGTATGCTTTAGTGTGTGTTTGGCAAAAGTTATTTTTGTCAACTTATTTTACTATTCAACTTATTTTTGTTATTATTCATGAATCCCAATGTACTATTTCAGTTAGTTTTTACCTTTATTTAAAGTACTTTCAACAAAAAGTTTTCAGTTTCAGCAAAATAAGCAGAACTCAAGCAGACCCTTAAGGGAAATTTGCATGAACTTCAACCAACTCTTTAGGGTCAATGTCATATATCTTATTTCTCTATTCTACGGTATCAGAAGTCAAGACTCCAATTTAAATCATAAGCTATTCCATCTTCCAATCTCTCTAGCTCAACCCATTTTCTTTTTGTCCATTTTAAAGATTTATCAACTTTGACAAAACCTCATTTTGAACATATTTTTTCTTTGATAAGCCAATTTGAACAAAATTGCACTCATCTTGTGAAACAAATGATCTTTGTTGCGACAACACTACCCACCTTAGTCCCACTGAAACTTACCACCAATATATTTCCCATGCATTCATCCCAAAATTCTATTCCCATCTCCCTACTCATCTTATCAACCTACTGAATAAAATGAGGCTAGTACTTGTGGTCTCATGACAAAGCTAACCCTTTAATCTGACCATCCAGAGTTAAAAGAGTGCTCCAACTAAGATTCAGGCAAGTGAATGTTTAATGTTAGGAATAATTATTAGGTAATCTTAGAACTTCCCATCAAATGTTTTACCCTCTTCAATCATTCAACAAAACTGTAATAACTTTATTCTTTATTGAGCTTCACGAGTCACATCACCATAAATACCTAAGAGAAAATAAGAAAAAAAAATGGACCTATTCTTGTGGCCTAGTCAATTAGCTGTACATTAAAATTGTTAAAGTATTAACTAAAGAAAGTTGAGCATGTTCATTTGTCACAAGTTTATATAAAGATGCCAAGGTGATGGTCTTAAGGTGGCATCTGGTTCAAAGAATCTTGTTGATGGTCTTAAGGTGGCATCTGGTTCAACGAATCTTGTTGATGGTCTTAAGGTGGCATCTGGTTCAAAGAATCTCAACAAGATTCTCATGGGTATCACATTCTCATTTTTCATGGGAACATGATTACCACTTTGAATTATTATAATCTGACATTCAGTGGGAATGCACAGGGGGGCGGGTGTTTACATAATGCACACAGACACACACACAGGTATGTGGAGATTCTTGAATTAGTGGAAGTTTTAAATTAGTTAGCTAAAGCTGTAGAACATTCAGAATTAGCCGTTTAAAACAATATAAATTAATAGCATTATATATTCCATATACTGTAGCAATTTTCAAGCAATAAGAAGTACCTTACCTTCAGGAATGTCACATGCAACAATAGCAACTTCGGCAAGAACCCATAGTATGAAGTTTGGGACCTTATTATATTCATTTCTACAATGCTCCGCTAAATGCTTCCCTAAAATTGCAAAACAGCATTGAGAGAAAGAGAGCAGATTTGCAGTTAAGTACGAATAGATTGGGATAATACATATAATAAAGTGTAGCTTCACAAATCACATGCCTGTGGCAACCCCCAGATTGGCTGCTAGGGATTGAATAATGAGAGCAGCACAAGAAGCCACTAATATGATCCAAAGTAACTGAAAAAAAAAATAGCATTGTAATAGTAAATAAATAATTAATTGAAAATAGAGAGAGCTCCCGAATGAAAAGCATATGCTATGGATTTTACCCCAAAAAAAAAATTGCAAGTAAAGCTCTAAGAGTGTATTCTATAAAACAGGCAGGCCAAGACCCAATGAGATACTATGATTTGCACAAGGGTGCATGTAGAGAAACTCTAGATGCATGGAACCAATTATACACAGGTCCATCTAAATGAAAATTAGTTAAAGATGTAGAAAAAATTTCCTATAACAAGATAGCTGTCATACTTGTCACTGTTAATGTATGACATTGCCAAGGTTGCAAATTTTGAAAGATTCGTATGTAGTTGGCATTTGACTTCTAACAAATGTCATTGTGTAAGACTACTTTCTTCTTTGAGAATGCTATCTTCTATTGAATACCAAAGAAAAAGCTTGTATTAAAAAATGAAATACGCACCCCATACTTGTATTGTGCTCCTGCCTGTAGATCCGTTTCAACTGTGAGTTAAGAGTAAGATAAAAAGATGGTATATATGTTAGTAAACTCATGATTTATGTGGGCACAAAAGGAAATATATATATATATATATATATACACAATCTTACAATTTCCAGGATCAATATATGCAATAGAAACTAGAAATCCTGGGCCCATGTATGCAAATAAGTTTTTCCAACTTTTCCTCTACAAAAAATAAAAAAGATAACATAAATGGTCTTGAACCAATCAATCTTCTATCAAATTTAATACCATCTACAAGAGTTCACGTCTTATCATTAAGCAGGAGAAGCACAAAAACAGACCTTCAAAAAGAGAGGAAAAAGTAGAAAAGTATGTCAGCTGGCACAATTCATGTAAATCTGAGAGTCAATGGCACTTGAGGCAGATTTTGCTCAAACCAAGAGTTAATGCCACTTAATGTTGTCTTACAATCAACATTTACAAAAGAACAACAACGTTTTGGGGAAGCAAATTCCATTTATAGAATAACAAAGTCATTAACCCATTTAAGTATATTTTTAAACATGCCATTTGTGCATTAATTACCACATGGTCCACATACAAAAGGAACTCTAATAAAATACTACGTCATCTGTTTGTTCACTACAGCATTTCAACTCCTGTACATTGGTATCTTCTGCTTGCTATTGCGTCTTGAACAGCCTAAAATAAGCAATCATCACAATCATTGAACCAACCTAAGTGATGCAACAAACTTAAGAATTGAAATATGCCCCCTGCTGATGTCACCAATCTATATTATATTACAAGAAAAATAAAATAACCTCTTTTTTTGTTTTTACGAAAGAAAGTCCCTATCCTTTTTCCATCAAGACCATCACCATGATCTCAGATTTTTTAAGCAGTGAGATTAATTCAAGTAGTAATATCAGATGGAACTTTGAATTCCATCCCTACCATTTGAACCAAAAAGACAAAATTGATAATTGACTAAGGGTGTCATAATCAACTCCTAGCTGTATTAAGTCTAATCTTTGACATAATTTTAAGTTTTATCCCACCCTTTCCCAAAACCATTCTCATCTTAGAAGTGACAGCATATCTTTCAAAGTTAACTTATTGCCCTCCAGTGCCTCTACCCAACCCCTTTTCTCCTTTCATGCAATTAGTCATCTAAATGACACCAAAATTCATAGTAGACCAAAATTAATTTTGGACTAGAAGGATTGACTAGGTAAACTGCTATTTTTTCAAATAGAAGATATCCATCCTGGTCACTATGGACGCATTTGTCCATAAAGACGTCTAACAGAAGAGTAACTTCAAACACTTAACCATATTCATTCATCTCGGTTTCTCTCATAAGGATTTGTTCAAAAACTTCCAACAAAACCATGTGCTTAAGATATCTTTCTAGATTCTATGCAATCTTATAATATAAATTCACCCAACAAAAAACATAATTAAACAGAAAAAAAGAAACAGAAAGTAGAGTATTAATCAATATTTAGCTAGCAATACTTTATCCAAATAAATTATGCAGAAAACAAACATATAACTAAATATTTGACAAGGAACATAATTAAACTCACATCAGGAACAACAATCCTATCAGCATCTGGGTTCTCAATCAGCGGCGCATTTGAAAAACTCCTATTTCCAGTGCTGGCAATGAACTGTGGCTGCCCAGATGTTGAACCAGTCGCAGCCATTTCTCTCTTCCTCTATACTAATACTATATTATACCACACCGTTAGAACCAAAAATAAATAAATAAAGGCAAGCTTGAGTTAGTAATTGATATTCACGTAAAAACTCAATATGTGCACAAATTTAGTACTGAATAAAGGGTAAAAATAAAGAATAAAAACAGTTTTATTGGTTACCGAAAAGTGAGACACACGGGATGGGAGTGTATGATGAACTGTAGGAGTTTGACAGAATGTTAGAGTAAAGCAATCTTGTATTTTTTTATTTTTTAATGTTGGACAATCACTTGTTACAGATATACATAATCAGATCATACAAGTAATTGAATTTCGAATTGCTACGATGTATATATGAAACAACGTAACTTTCTCTGCACCAAAAATACAAAGAAACAAAACGAAGGGACCCGACTTCGGCGGATTTTCTACTATTGCGTGGTGGTTGGATACAAGTTTATAATAATAAGTAGATATAAAAAAAAAAGGTTCAGAAGGACAGAAACCTTAAGATTTTGCAGAACCTCCTCCCTCAAGTAGAAGAAGTTCACGGCACGAATTCAGAGGGACAATAAAATGTCCTTTTTATATAATACTTCTCTAACACGGCGCACCCCACCTATGATGCTACAGCTGAGTAGTATAGTTAACTTGTGTTGTGAATCCACTTGTGACGATCTTACAACAAAAAATATTTGACGCTGTGTGAGTGCGACTCTCTTTGTCCACCTTTTCTGAAACTGTCAGCTCATACCTTGATTGTGAATGATACGACTCGTTAATTTCAATCTCTCTCTCTCTCTCTCTCTCTTTTGAATGAATAAACGAAGATAACTATTTATAAACGTCACGCGTCCACTTAAGATGCCTGCAAAAATAAGTGGCTGATTGGTGCATGCATTTAAACACATATTTTTAATTTTTAAATAATATTACACATATTTTTACATATTTTTTTATTACACGAATTTCTAAAAAATATAAATAATTTTATTAGAACGACATTACCAAATGGCCCCTAAAATACTCTCCTACTAGTTCTTGTCTTCAAAATAAACTAGTCGCTAATCCGTGCGATGCACGGGAAAACTATTAAAAAATAATAAAACATGCATATATTAAAAGACAATTTAAGTTCATGTGTGCTTGCAAGGGATACATACCTAAATAGTTCTTGCGGTAGAAATAAAAGTCTTATCTTTGAGATAAAGAACTGATGTAAACAAACTAACCTTACATAAAACAAATTAAAAAAAAAAAAAAAACATAAAACTGATGTCACGAGAAATTCAGCCACATAGTAGTAATATATATATCTCTTAAAACCTAAACCTAAACCTAAACTTAAACGTAAGGACTAAATATTTATGCGCCTTCTCTTGCTTTCCTGATGTATTTGTTTAAAAACATAAAACCGATGTCACGGGAAATTTAGCCACATAGTAGTAATATATAAATATCTTAAAACCTAAACCTAAACCTAAACCTAAACCTAAACGTAAGGACTAAATATATAAACAAACTAAACTTACAAAAGCTAAACTTTATAAGCTAAAATCTATACCGTGAGTTGTAGATTTTGAATGCTATACCGTGCGTTTAGGGCTTCTTACATCTGGAGAGAGAGAGAGAGTTTGCAGAAACCAAAGAAAATCTCTTTATAGCTTAAGAAACACAATATAATAAAATCAAAGAGATAAAATTTTCAGAGGACAAAATATTATAGATAATTAAAAGAATTTTGGTTTAATTCTTGAACACCGCAACTCCATAAAATTCATACTAATAATAATATTTTATGATAGCGCAGTTAGAATTTTGGTGGAAAATTGTGGTGCTAGCAAAGGTTTCGGTTTTATATATATATAGATGAGTATTCAATGGTGAACAAAGTACTATGTATTAATTAATATATAAACAAAACTAACCTTATAAAAGCTGAACTTTATAAGCTAAAATCTATACCGTGTATTGCAGATCTTGAATGCTTTAGGGCTTTCTACGTCTGGAGAGAGAGAGTTTGCAGAAACCGTGACTTTATATTTCTTAACTTGAGAGAGGGGTAAGGTTGCTAGGGTTTTGTAGATCTTGAATGCTTTAGGGCTTCCTACGTTTGGAGAGAGAGAGAGTTTGCAGAAACCGTGACTTTATATTTCTTAACTTGAGAGAGGGGTAAGATTGCTAGGGTTTTGAGGAGTTATAATTTTTATTTATTTTTTATTTTTTAAATATTGTGCTGACGTGGAAAATTGTGGTGCCAGCAAAGGCTTCGGTTTTATATATATTTTAAATATTGTGCTGACGTGGAAAATTGTGGTGCCAGCAAAGGCTTCGGTTTTATATATATATATAGATTTATCGAAAGCGCATGTAATGAGGTTAATATTAATACTTCCATTTGGGACCACTTCTTCTATCTATTGTTCTAGCACTATGCTTTTTTCTTCTCACTACATTCCCACAATTTTGGTGCGGAATAAAAAATATTGTGGTACTATATTTTCTCATTCCTCTATAAATTCATACTTGAACATAATTTGCACATTTTTCAGATGTATGATTGGATTACAATTACATTACTTACACGTTGAGCCTACACTAGAACTTAGTAAAATGTAATTCAATCACTATTTACCATGTGTTTAAGTTGGGTTTAATTGTATTCTCTCTCTCTCTCTCTCTCTCTCTCTCTCTCTCTCTCTCTCTCTCTCTCTCTCTCTCTCTCTCTGGGTTTTGAATGAATAAACGACAAAATCTATTTATGATGGATGCTAGACATGACAAACAGATCAGATTAATCGAGTTTGAATTAATAGAAATGTCATCTTAAATGGGTTTTAAAAATTAGTCAAGTCAATCAGGTTATAGGCCAAATCAGGTTCAGGTTGACCCGTTTTCTCAAATGAAAAAAAAAAAAAAACATGCGTTTGTCACTTCTTAACATATAAATATAACAGTATTAGTGTAGTGATCATAAGCTTCTTTCCTTAAAGAAGCCAATTTGGCCTCAGATGCCCCAAGATTTTTGTTGTTCACTTGTGTTTTATTTGCTATCATATATATAGACACAATAAGTGATTGTGATGATAATTAAATTTAACTATATGGTTGTGTTTATAAATGCAATAAAAAGTAATTTTTTAAAATAATAATTAAATTCAACTATAGTTCATTGGTCAATACAATCACATAGATGAATATATATATATATATATATATATATATAAAGCTAAAACCAAGAGAAAATCTAATTAAATTCCAAAATTGAAGCCTAATTTGTGTCATGTGTCAAATTATTATTATTTTTTTAAATTTTGGTACAAGTAATTATTATTCAATGCAACAATCAAGAGTTTTGTTAGTTTTTATATTGAATGTGACACCACTTTCAACAAGAAGTATTTCTTTTAAAAAAAAAAATTCTATAGCATATTAAAATTTTAGTTTCAACTAGACAACTCTTTTTTTTTTTTTTTTTTTTTTTTTTTTTTAAGAACCTTATCATTTGAAAGAGAAAATATTATTTTGAATCTAAATTGAGTAAGATAATGTAACTATAAAATCTTTCTAAAACTATAATTAAAAAACTTAAATCATAATTTATTTCATCACAATAATAAAAATAAAATTAAGAAGTAAAATAATATTTTCTTTCCTAGAATAAAATACAAAAGCATAAACAATTGGCATTTTCTATTAAAGAATATTCTTAATTATAGGGCTTTTTTAAGGATTAACAATTTGTATTTCATAATTCCCTCATTTATCTTTGAAACTAATCAATTTCCCCTTTTATGTTTGAAAAATGTGCAAATACTCATAATCCATTATTTTTATATCTAAATCCAATGGAATGACAATAATTACAAATACAATCCAATAAAGGCAAAAACACCATTTCGGTCCCTACATTTTGGAGTCACAATCAATTTGGTCTCTATATTTTGATATCGGTCAATTTGGTCCCTACTGTTGTAAACTTACAGTCAATTTGGTCCCTACTCAACTCACTAACAGAAAATGCTTATGTGGCAAATGGTTTGTACATGTCGGGGGTGAAAAAGTTTCCTTTCCGCCAAATGAGATTTATGTTGGGTTAGGGGGTCTAAACCGAAACTCGACGATGGGCTTGATGCACGGCCCAAAGGCTTTCAGTGAAGGTCCAAGGAATCCACTATATTTTATGCCTTAGGCCTAGATTGGGACTGACAAGAGTGGCCCATATACAATCCCTACAGCAAACATGTCAGCACGGTTAAAAAGCATACTGTAAGAAATAACCTAGCAATAAATTGTTTCTGCAGAAAATGACTCAACGGTAAGGTGTTTCTGCTGAAAATAGCCCAGCGGTAAAGTAAGATAAAATAGGATAAACCTCTAACTGTTAGCTACTTCACAAATTAAGGAAAATATCTACACTTTCAGACTCATCATCTGTTAGCTCTAGAGAGGCGTCTTTTAATACAACAATATGAGGGAAAAATTATATAGTAACAGTTATATCATAACTATTAATAGTAAATGAATAAGTAAATATCATGGTTTCCATTATGACAAATAATGAGGAAAACTTAGTGTAAGATGAAGGGAGAGAGAGAGATCCCAACTAGCGCACAAGATCATTATGGTGCCAAAACATGCTCGTGAATATAGTGAGTAGTGAGTAGAGAGAGTCATTTGTGAGTAGTATGAGTAATGAATGAGAGTGTATAGTAAGGTTGCTGGAGCTTTCTGCTGGGGGTAGATAAGTGTTTATAAGTAGAGCTATGAGAAGTGTTTTTGAGCTAAGAGTTGGGGACTTAGTTTCTAGGCTTGAAACTAAGAACTCAATGCTTTTTTCAGAGCTTAGAGAAGGTTTAAACAGAGAGGTTAAGGAAAAATTTTTCCTGGTGTATGTCTTAGTGTATCTTGGTCTCCTCTAGTGTGTTGGTTGAGCAATAATGGAGAGTTGCATTTATATCTGGGTTTTTAGGGGGTGATTAGCAAATAATCTCTGCTAAATCTTTCCCAATCCTCAGAAAATCCTTAGAGAATCTTTCTTGGGATTTTAGCTAATAATGGTAAGCTCAACTTTTAGAAGGTTGTTGCTGTTTTGGGTAATAACAGCTGGGGTTCTGACTTAGCATTGAATGCTGATTGGCCTTAGCTGATGGGATTAAAGCATGCTTTAGGCTAATGAGCTTGGTTATGCTACAGCTAGAATCAGAGCTCCCTAGGGCAAATTGCATCACTCCAAGCCAGGTGTCAATCTTGGAGCTCTTGCTAGGAACTTTGCTAGGATATCCTTGGTGCCCTCCAAACCACATTTTCCTAAGTTTCCCCATTTGGGGTACATGTGCTTGGTCCATGAACCAAAGAATACACGTTTTTAGTATGAAAATAAACTGATTTCAAGTGGTTTCAAGAGCTTTAATGGCCTGGGCATGGCTGCTCTTGGTTCTTGACCAGATGGGTGGAGAAGAAAGAGGTGACAGCTGGCTGAAACTTACCAGCTTTCTGTCACATCACTTTCAGTTTTATGTCACTTGAGAAATGATGGGAATTCAGCTTGGGAAGGAAGGGTTTAACCCCTGATGGACACATGTCCTCTTCTGATCTGATTGGACAAGTTGGGACTTGATGGGAAGGGGCTCCAGTTGTTTAGTTGTGTTGAGATTTGGCTTGTCACCTCATGTGAGCTTCAGCTGTTGGAATTTGTGTGTGAGCTGGGCTGGCCTAGCTGGGCTTTGTAGTTAAGCTTCTTTGGGTTTAGTCATTCTTACAAAATGAATAGTTTTGCCATGGGTGATATACATGGGCTTTCATAAATCTTGTAAGAGAAGTATTTTTTGAGGGATTAGTAATTATATTTCCCATGAGTGAGGGATTTAGCATATGTAAAACAAGTGTCAAAAATAGTATTTAAGCTTTGTAAGTATGTGCCAAAATAGCATTTAGGCTTTGAGCATAAAGTAATTGTTTTTGCCAAAATAGTGTTTTGGTCTTTGTAAAATCGTTGCCGAAATATTATTTGGGCTTTATAAAATAGTGCCAAATTATTATTTGGACTTTATGAAAATAGTGCCAAATTATTATTTGAGCTTTTAGAGATAGTTGCCAAATTAGTATTTGGACTTTGTAAAATAAGTGCCAAATTAACATTTGGGCTTTGTAAAATAAGTGCCAAATTAACATTTAGACTTTGTAAAATAGTGCCAAATTAGTATTTGGGTTTTATGAAAATAGTGCCAAATTATTATTTGGGCTTTTAGAGATAGTTGCCAAATTAGTATTTGGGCTTTGTAAAATAAGTGTCAAATTAACATTTGGGTTTTATGAAAATAGTGCCAAATTATTATTTGGGCTTTTAGAGATAGTTGTTAAATTAGTATTTGGGCTTTGTAAAATAGGAGCCAAATTAGCATTTAGGCTTTATGAAAATAGTGCCAAATTAGCATTTGGGCTTTGTAGGATTTTGCAAAAATATTGCCGTGTGGCAACGGACTTAGTAAAAGTGTCGTATCATAATGGACTTTAGAGGTGCCGCATCGTAGCGGGCTTTAGAGGTGCCGCATCGTAGCGGGCTTTAGAGATGCCGCATCATAGCGGGCCTTGAAGATGCCGCATTGTAGCGGGCTTTAGAGGTGCCATGTAGCAACGAGCTTTAGAGGTGCCGCATCGTAGCGGGCTTTAGAGGTGCCTTGTAGCAACGGGCTTTGTAAAAATGCCATGTAGCAACAGGTTTTAGGGTGTCGTGTAGCAATGGGCTTTGTAAGAGTGTCGTGTAGTAACAGGCTTTATAAGAGTACCGTGTAGCAACGGGCTTTGTAAGAGTACCGTGTAGCAACGGGCTTTAGGATGCCATGTAGCAACGGGCTTTGTAAGGGTTTTGTTGGGCTTTTTGGATTTTCCCACAAGGTAAGTGCTTTTGGGCTTTTTATAGTGATGGTATAATTTTGTGGCTCAATAGGGTAGTAATATGGTGAGTATTTTTGTGAAAACCCAAGTTGGATAATATGAGGGCTATAATGGGTAATATCTGTGAGAGGGCCCAAGGCAATTTATGGGCTTTTGTATGGAATATTTGTGAGAGGGCCCAAGGCAATTTATGGGCTTGTGTATGGAATATTTGTGAGAGCCCAATAACATGGAGAATATTTGGATAATATATATATATATATATATATATATGGGGAATATTTATGTGAGTTTAAAATAATGTGTGGGCTCATGTTGGTATTTTGTGAGTGGGCTAATGAAATTAAAGCCCGAAAATTTGTACCTCAACAATATATTTGGCATATTTAATATTAAAAAATTGGGTCAGATACTGATGTGTCTAAGTTTAAGTGGCGATGTTAGTGCTTAGGTGGCAAAAAAATCCACATCAACTTTAAAAAATAATTTTCTTTTCTTTACTAATTTTTTCCGTTTTGTATTTTTTTTTTCTAAGTTTCTCGCAATTTTCTTAACCTGGCAGAATTTCATTTTTATTTTATTGATATTGGTTTTTTTTTTCCTTTCTTGCAATTTCTTCGTAACGAAACAATAATTTAGTCCGAAAAATTTAAATCAATATAGGCCATGTTGTTTCTAAAAGACTAAATCCTCACCTAAAAGAAAACTCAGATGTAGATCCACCAAACCCAGTTTCAAACTAATTCCAGAAATTTCAAACAAAAGCCCTAAATTCAAAGATTCAAACTAATCCTAAAATCCTTGGCTACAAACCCAAATCCACCAATACCCCAGTCGTCCAATACCATCCTAAACCTAGATCCACAATAGAGCTTGATCCGTGGCCAACAACCCCAAAGAAAACTAGATCCAATCGATCCTGACCCACCTGACTCAGATATCCTCATCCCAAGCTCGGCCGGCATGGATCTAGCCTCGGATTGTCGCCGCCTTGTGCAGCAACAGCATCCTGCGAGCTCCTCATCGCACATGGACGTTGGTCAGAATGGTGAAGTTTGAGTCGAAGGATTGTCTATGGCGTTGGAGTGATAGTGATTGTTGTTGGCTTTGGCTTTGGCTCCTCATCGCGTTCACATATATATATATAGAGAGAGAGAGAGATATGAAATATTATTGTAACGACCCAAGGAAAAGCGCTAGCCACATCTATGTTATACCTCAAAAAGACTAGTTACAATTGAGACTCCTTGTAGTTGTTAATAATGCCCAGTTTAACCCAGTAAATACCTGATGTGAGACTCATGACACACCTACATAACTACACACATCACACACACAATCAATCAAATTGGGGTATCACAATCTCCCCCACTTAAATCCCTAACGTCCTTATTAGGGTCCACTTTGTGGGGTAGTGTCTCTGAGCCCACACAGGATTACCAGGCCAGCTCGATACCATATGTAACGACCAAAGGAAAAGCGCTAGCCACATCTGCGCTATACCTCAAAAGGACTAGTCACAATTGAGGCTCCTTGCAGTTGTTAATAAAGCCCAGTTCAATCGAGTAAATACCCGATGTGAGACTCATCATACACCGACACACATCACACAATCAATCAAATTGGGGCATCACAATCTCCTCCACTTAAAT
The DNA here is from genome assembly GCF_932294415.1 of Quercus robur. NCBI lineage: Eukaryota > Viridiplantae > Streptophyta > Magnoliopsida > Fagales > Fagaceae > Quercus > Quercus robur. Next base: position 35,756,200 of record NC_065538.1, read on the forward strand.
CCCTAACATCCTTGTTATGGCCCACTTTGTGGAGTAATGTCTCCGAGCTCACATGGGGTTACTGGGCCAGCTCTGATACCATATGTAACGACCCAAGGAAAAACGTTAGCCATATTTGCACTATACCTCAAAAGAACTAGTCACAATTGCGGCTCCTTGCAATTGTTAATAAAGCTTAATTTAACCGAGTAAATACCCGATGTGGAACTCATCACACACTCACACACATCACACAATCAATCAAATTGGGGCATCACAATCTCCTCCATTTAAATCCCTAACGTCTTCGTTAGGGCCTACTTTATGGAGTAATGTCTTCGAGTCCACACGAGGTTACCGGGTCGGCTTTGATACCATATGTAACGACCCAAGGAAAAGCGCTAGCCACATCTGCGCTATATCTCAAAAGGACTAGTTACAATTGAGACTCTTTATAGTTGTTAATAAAACCCAATTTAACCCAGTAAATATCCAATGTGAGACTCATTACACACCCACACACATCACACACACAATCAATCAAATTGGGATATCACAATCTCCCCCACTTAAATCCCTAACGTCCTCGTCAGGGCTCACTTTATGAAGTAGTGTCTTTGAGCCCACTAGGGATTACCAACCTAGCTCTGATACCATATGTAACGACCCAAGGAAAAGCGCTAGTCACATCTGCGCTATACCTCAAAAGGACTAGTCACAATTGAGGCTCCTTGCAGTTGTTAATAAAGCTTAATTCAACCCAGTAAATACCCGAGGACTAGTCACAATTGAGGCTCCTTGCAATTGTTAATAAAACCCAGTTCAACCTAGTAAATACCTGATGTGGGATTCATCACACACCCACACACATCACACAATCAATCAAATTGAGGTATCACAATCTCCCCCACTTAAATCCCTAACATCCTTGTTAGGGCCCACTTTGTAGGGTAGTGTCTCTGAGCTCACATGGGATTACCAGGCTGGCTCTGATATCATATGTAACGACCCAAGGAAAAGAGCTAGCCACATCTACGCTATACCTCAAAAGGATTAGTCACAATTGAGGTTCCTTGTAGTTGTTAATAAAATCTAGTTTAACCCAGTAAATATCCGATGTGAGACTCATCACACACCCACACACATCACACACACAATCAATCAAATTGGGTTATCACAATTACTATTTGAGAGATTTGGTTTTATTTTTGTGAGATTGCAAGTTTATAAAAAAAAAAAACAAAAAACAAAAAATATATATATAAAAGCTTATGTGGCTTTTTTTGCCACATAAGTGCTGACATGGCCACTTAAACTTAGACACATCATCATCTAATCTAATTTTTAAATAATAAATATGCCAAATGTACAAATTGTTTGCCACATAAGCATTTTCCTGTTAGTGAATTAACGACAATGAGTAAATTGAATGTAAGTTTAAAATAGTAGGGACCAAATTGACCGATACTAAAATATAGGGACGAAATTGACAGTGATCCCAAAATATAGGGATCAAAATGGTGTTTTTGCCTCCAATAAAACAACAATACAATCCTTAACTTTTTCTATTCCTTTATGATATATGATTAATAACATCATTAAAATATTTCGTTGTATTTAACTGGGAAAATAACGAATTAGGGATATTTATACATTCCCTAATAAGGGGAAAGTTGGTTGTTTTCAAAAATAATGGTAGAATTGTGAACTACTCCAAATATAGAGGGAGAAAAATATTTTTCCCTGCCATGTCTTGCAATTATATATATATCTTAAAAGGAGAAGCAAATACGCGTACCACACGTAGGGTAAAACATTCCTACAAGGAAGCAAATAAATGTGCTAAAGCTTTAGCAAGGAAAGGATCCAGCCAAGTTGATGAATTTGTTATATTGTACGGTCCCCTTTGGACATATGTATTTTATTTTAATCTCAAAAAGGGATATGGCTTATAGACATATATTTTTTGTTTAATATATGATCTATCCTTTACCACAATTTAAAAAAAAAAAAAACAAAAAAATGTGCACCACCTCAAGAATAAAAATTGTTGTAGCATCCATAAAAATGTCACTTTCACATGAACTCTCATGTTTTTTTTCACTACTCATAGTGTGCTATATAGATAGTTATGATTTTTATATAGTCCTAAAATTTTTCTGAAAAAAAAAAAAAAAAGTCTAGAGAAACAAGATTTGATATTTTTTAATATGGCAGATTGTTAGTGGTTTGTAAAAAAAAAATAAAATCAATAATTGGTTCAGAAAAAAACTTGTGAAAGCTTGCTATTTCAACATATTTAAAAATAATTTCCAATTTTTTTCTTTTGTGCATGTAGCATTATTTGTTAAAAAAATAATAATAATAAAATTAAAAAAAAAAAAAAAAACTACGCATACATAGGAACCACTGACTGGGTCCAGGGTAAAATAAAGGAAGGTGTGAGGAGGGGTCCAGGCATTTGTATTTTGATAGGATGTTGAGAATTTTGTGACGTGGCTGCTCAGGGCACAAAATGGATGGCTGAGAATTCGTGGCATCTATATGCTAGGAATGCTGTTGTTTGTGTTTGTGTTTGTGTAGCGTATGTTAGTTTTTTCATAAAAAATGAAAATTATTAATCGTAAGAAAGGAAAAGGAAGAAATAAAATTAAGAAATGCATATTTTCATAAGACTTTTTAAGTGACATATACGGATAAGCAAAAAAGTGATTTTAGTAGTTAAATTTTTTTATTCAATAAAACAAAAATAATAGGGGAAAAAAATATTTTTCTCCCTCTTTGTTTAGGGTCTTGCCCCCTTATGTTTGGAGCCAATCAAATTTCTCATTTATGTTTGGGAAATGAGTTTAAATTGGATTCGGTCCTGGCATAAAATGCTAGTTTTGATTACGCCATCCAATGAAAACTCACCATGTCATATTAAATATAAATATAAATATAAATATAAATATATATATATATTAAAAGTCAAAGCTCAAAGGAAATCAAATTAAAATCCAAATTGGAGTCCAATTGTGCGCCATGTGTCCTATCAAATTTTTAATTATGGTGCCAAGTGAATTATTGAGTGTAAAAAAAAAAAAAAAAAAAATCCAAATCTAATTAGATTTTAAATTGGATTTCAATTACGCTCTGTTTGTTTCAGTAATGATATTTTCTAGAAAATGAGTCATTTTTCAAAAATCATTTTCTATAAAACTATCTCATTTTCCAATGTTTGGTAGCAACTTTAAATAAGTTGAAAAACAATCTCATAACTTCCCTTATTTAGCTTGCTGTGAGATAGAGTTGTTTTCCAAAAAAATTTAATGGAAAACAATGTTTAAAAATAAGTCATACTTTTTATGGTAGCAACTTTAAATAAGTTGAAAAACAATCTCATAACTTCCCTTATTTAGCTTGCTGTGAGATAGAGTTGTTTTCCAAAAAAATTTAATGGAAAACAATGTTTAAAAATAAGTCATACTTTTTATGTTGACTAAAGATAGTTTTCCTTTGACTCATCTTTTTTTTATGCTACCAAACACTGGAAAACACGGAAAACTATCTTTATACAAGGTTTTCCATCGAAACAAACGGAGCGTTAGAGTCCAATTTTGTGCCATGTGTCCATTTAAGTTTTAAATTTTTTTGCCAAGTGAATTATTAGGTGCAAAAACTGAAGAGTCTAAATCCAATTAAACTCAAGATAACTTGGCAATCCGATGTAAAGTGATGTTACACCCTACCTCTACTGAGTTTTGTCATTATGGAGAAATTGGCAACTCCAAGTGAGGATGAAACTTTGGCAACTTAATTGTCTTAATTAAGTAACAATCATAAACATTGTCCCTCACTAAGTTGGGCTGTGGAGATATTGTTCAAATCTCTTTTAATCTAAAGGTAAAAGTGTCACTTTTCTTCTCGCTAAGGGTGAGCTTTTCTTCTCACCAAGGGTGAGCTTTTCTTTCATCTAGTAGTGGTGTGCTCCTTTTGATTTTTCAAGTAAAGTGAGGGAATACTGTTCAAGACCAACACAGCTTTGGGGTATAGAATGGATGGGATTTCATTGAAAGGCTATAAAGAATCAACTTGACCGAGGAAGAGGGGGAAGTGTGTCAAGTCAGGGAAACCCAAAGAAAGGAAATACTAGAAGAATGCTCATTAATTCTCTTGGGATGCTTCCTAACAACTCAACCGTACAACCAAAGGGCGGCGAAATCACTACTCAGGGCGGTATGGAGAATGGGGTTTGATCTCAAGATTGTTGACGTTGGGGAGGGCCCGTTTCAATTTAAATTCACACTAGAGAGTCAGTTGAAATGGGTCATTAACAATGGACCATGGAGTTTCGAAGATCATCCTTTGGTGCTTCGAAGATGGGAATGAGGTATGACGGCAGCTTCGGTGATATTCCAAACGATTCCAATGTGGATTCAGATTTGGGGATTACCATTTGATTTACTTACGGAGGAGATTGGCAGAGATATTGGAAGGGGGCTGGGTGAAGTAGTGGAGATCGATACCACTGCTTTCACGTCGGAACAAGCTTGGTTTATACGTATTAGAATTGAGCTTCCTTTGGATAAGCTGATACGTAGGGGGGGATTGTAGCTAGTCCAGAGGGTGACAAGATACGAGTTGGTTTCAAATATGAACGTCTGGCTGGGCTATGCTTCTGGTGTGGCTGTTTCGGACATGAAGCAAAGGGTTGCTCAAAAGCCACTGACCAGGGGTTCGTTGACTTGCCATATGGTGAATGGCTGAAAGCTGGATATCGTCGAAAGGAAGAAAGCAACCCCAGGGACGGACCAAACCAAAGGAGGCCGACGAGGGCCGACGGTGAGCCAGGAACATACAGGGGCGCGAAGGAGGCACCTCATGCATCTCAACAATTGAAACCGCCAATCATTAATGCATTTAATGCTAACCAAGGTACTGTTGAAGACAGCTGCCAAACGGTTAATAGAGCTAGAATGGAAACCGAATCATTAAATGAGAAATTATTGGTAGCAAATATCTCGGGATTGGATACTTCCCAAACCGTAACAAATATTAAGGAGGGAATGAATTGCATGGCTGAAGTAACAGAACAAAAAGGACCTAATACCCTAATAAGTGTTCTAGTAGAATACGCCTTTGTGACTAGTGCTCCACATGCATCATCAAAAAAACCACGTAAGGCAGCACGTGACTTGGAGAAAGAAACCCAAAATCAAGACAGCAACAAGGGTTTTACATGGAAAAAAATAGAGAGAAAGCAAGGGTCTTCAACAACAAACCCTAGCTATGCTGTTACCATCGGCTCCAAGAAAAGATTATCCGAGGATGAAGCAGCAACTTTCAAGGAATCTAGATCGTGTGGCAAGCAGACTAAAATACAAGATGCCACCCATATCAAGCTATTGTCAACGGTGGAGGTTGAGGATCAGCCTCGCCGACACCAATGAATCTTTTAAGCTGGAACTGCCAGGGGCTTGGGAACCAACGTGCAGTCGATGTCCTCTCTCATCTTGTGAGGGAAAAAGCTCCCAAGGTCTTATTTTTGATGGAAACAAAACAATCAGTCGAGTAGGTGTGGCGGGTCCAGGCTGATTTACCCTACCGCTACATGTTAGCTATACCAAATGAACAAAGAAGAGGTGGCTTGGCTTTACTATGGAAGGAGGATGTGAAATTACATATACAAACCCACTCACCAAATCATATTGAAGCACTCATACTGAATGGATTAGACCCATCATGGAGGTTAACAGATTTTTACGGATGGCCAGAGGAACAAAAGAAGAGGGAGTTTTGGCAACTCTTAAAACACCTGCACACAAGGTTTTCAGTCCCATGGTTATGTTGTGGCGATTTCAATGAGATTTTACAATCTTCAGAAAAGCAGGGACGCCTACCAAAACAACAACAACCAATGATGGAATTTCGGGCAGCACTACTTCATTGTGGTTTGGTGGACCTGGGTTTCCAAGGAAATATTTTCACATGGAATAAGGGACACCCTGGTGATGCTTTTGTTCAAGAACAATTGGATAGAGCATGTGCAAATTCTGAATGGCGATCTCTTTTTCCCCATGCAGAGGTCTTTCACATCCAATCTTCCTATTCTAATCACAATCCAATTTTTATCAATATATTTGTGCCTAACCAAATATGCAGGAAGAAAAAAGTACCAAGAAGGTTTGAGGAAAAGTGGGCATATCATGAAGGTTGTGAAGCGATAATTCGGGCTACTTGGGAGGTCGAGAGTGGGGCAGGCAGCCCTATGTATCAGCTGTTTGAGAAGATTAGACGATGTAGGCAAGCCTTGATTGGGTGGAGTCGAAACACAATGGGGACTTTCAAAACAAGAATCCAAGAGAAGCAGTCGACTTTGGAGGAATTAGCTTTACAAAATAATCTAGCAGACTAGCCAACAATCAAAGCACTGAAAAACGAGATTAATGCACTCCTCCACCAGGATGAAGTTTATTGGCGACAGAGGTCAAGATCTATTTGGTTACCGGTGGGTGACAAAAGCACAAAGTTCTTCCACCAAAGAGCCAGCCAACGACGAAGGAAAAACCATATTTCTAGAATCCCATCCCAAACTGGGGTATGGTGCCAGAATGATGACCAGTTTGCTGAGACAGCCATCAACTACTTCAAGGATTTATTCACCTCCTCCAACCCGACAGACTTTAGTGGGGTATTGAACGCAGTGGATCAAGTAGTCACTCCAGATATGAACACAGCCTTACTCCAAAGGTACAGACCTGAGGAGGTAAAGCAAGCGTTGTTTCAGATGCACCCCTCAAAATCCCCAAGACCGGATGGTATGCCCCCTTTCTTTTTTCAAAAGTATTGGCACATAGTTGGCCAAGATGTTACAACAGTAGTGCTGTCAGTCTTAAATTTTGGTCACATGTTGCATAAAATGAATTTTACACATATTGTTCTTATTTCAAAGAACAATGAATTGAAAAACATGTCTGACTATAGGCGAATAAGTTTGGGCAATGTAATATCCAAAATTGTCTCCAGGGTTGTAGCTAATCGTTTGAAATATGTCCTCCCTATGGTGATATCTGATGCACAAAGTGCGTTTGTACCTAATAGGCTTATAACTGATAATACTACTGTAGCATATGAGTTGTTACACAAGATGAGGAATCGAAGAAAAGGAAGGATGGGACAAATGGCAGTCAAGCTTGACATTAGCAAGGCCTATGACCGAGTGGAGTGGGGCTTTCTACGCCAGATAATGCTAAAGCTAGGTTTTGATCCCAAATGGGTTCAATTAGCCATAGAGACAATTACAATAGCCTCATATTCGGTCCTAATCAATGGGAAGTCACATGGATTCATCAAACTATCAAGAGGAATAAAGTAGGGGGACCTACTTTCCCCTTACTTGTTCCTTCTTTGTGCTGAAGGCTTGTCTGCCATGCTTAGAAAACCCGAAGAGAACCACACTTTGAGAGGTATAAAGTCTAGCCAACATGGGGTGTGTATCTCTCACCTTTTGTTTGCTGATGATAGCCTCTTATTTTGTCGAGCCACTGTGGAGGAGTGTCAAAGCTTACTGGATCTATTGGGGATTTATGAAGCTGCATTTGGCCAAGCAATCAACAGACAAAAAACATCCTTATTTTTCAGCACTAACACCAAACCAGAAGTGAGAAGGGCTATACAACAAATGATGGGGGCAAGGATAATGGCGAATTGTGAAAAATATTTGGGACTACCAATGGTGTGTGGAAAATCAAAGGTTAACACCTTTAAGGAGCTTCAAGAAAAAATCACTAAAAGGGTGATGGGGTGGAAGGAAAAGCTTTTATCTAAAACAGGGAGGGAGATCTTAATTAAGACGGTTGCCCAAGCTATACCCACCTACTCCATGAGTTTATTCAAACTGCCTAATGCCATTTGTAACAAAATCAACTTCCTTCTATCTAATTACTGGTGGGGCCAAACCAAGGATGAAAAGAAGATTCATTGGATCAATTGGAAAAAATTGTGTAAAGATAAGAAGAAGGGAGGCATGGGGTTCCGAGATATATCGGCTTTCCATTTGGCAATGTTGGCTAAGCAAGCATGTAGGCTTATCCATGATGAACAATCATTATTCTATAAGGTGTACAAGGCGAGGTATTTTCCTAACAGCAGCTTCTTGATGGCAGAATTGGGATCTAATCTGTCGGCTGTTTGGAGCTCATTGCTAGTTGCAAGAGAGGTGTTAAGGGAAGGGTCCACATGGCAGATCGGAGATGGCAACAGTATCGAGGTAACCACACATAAATGGCTCCCATGTGCTCCAGCATTCTTTCATGAGCCCAATGCGGAGATGAAAGTGTGCGAGTTGATAGACCAAAGTTCACAGTAGTGGGATAGGGGAAAACTAGCAGAAACATTTACCCCAATAACTTGCAAGCACATCTTGTCTCTTCCCCTCAACCGACTTGACTCCCAGGACACACTAGTTTGGATTGAGAATAAAGTGAAAACATTCACTGTGAAGACTGCATACAGAGTTGCTTTGAGACTGAAATCCGGTGCATTGGTTGAATACTCATCGGCTCAGGAACACGGCGTTACATGGAGGAAAATCTGGAAGCTCAACGTACCTCCAAAGGTGTGAACATTCCTGTGGAGGGCATGCTCAAACTGCCTACCAACAAGGGACAACTTGAACCATAGGAAAATCCAAGTAGAGGCAACGTGCGAGCTTTGTCGTCAGGAACCAGAAACTGTTGCTCATAGCCTATGGAAATGCCCATTCACAAGAAATGTATGGGCGTTGGGCTGTGGGCGTGTACATAAATGCAGCAATGAGGTGGTTGATTTTTTCCTGCTCTTCAAACATATGTAGGAAAGGTTGGAGTCACTAGAGCTGGATAGGTGGGCGATCACGGCGTGGAGTATTTGGAATGCACGAAATTGCTATTATTTCAAGCATGTTCAATCACAGCCACGGTGGATTATGGAAAATGCAGTAGGACTGTTAAATGAATACCAAAACCTCGTAAGTGTATCTGATTAGTATTGGACGGTCTTTGTATTTCAATCCATCAAGGGTCTGACTAAGATGTAGTTGCACCCCCTAAATGCCTTTCCTTTGGTTGGCCATACTTGTAAACAATAGTGTTTATTTTAATAAAATTCTAACCTTCTGCTCCAAAAAAAAAAAAAAAAAAAAATTTATATTTATATATTTATATTTAATGAGAAATCATTGCATATTTTAGAAATCTATGGTTTAAAAAATGTGTAAGCTAATAATACGATGTATAATTTCAACATCTTCTCAAAATAATGTATAATTTGAACCATGTAATTGTGATTGTTTTTAATTGTATGGGGTTACACATTAGTTTTAGTAAAAGCCAAATAGACCTTACCACATACAATAATAACATTCTTAAATCTCAAATCCACAAACGCCTGTCAGACCAAGTAAAAAACATCCTCTGCTTCCTCTTGCCTAGACCTCCACCCCTTTACCCACTGATGCACACCGCCACATAAGTCGCCGGATTCATTGCTAGAGCTTATAAACATGTTGGAGCCACCGTGAGCATGGTGTCTCAATCCCAAGGTTTATTCTTGTGAGTTGCCCTTTTTCCCAATTTGAATTTCTAATTATTGATGGGTTTGGGTTGGTTTTTTGGACATTAATAACTTGATTTGGGTTTTGATTACATTTCTAAGTGTTAGGGTACAACCCCTAAACGAATCTGATTGTGGTTCTTTAGTAATAGGAAGGAAGATTGGTATTTTTTGATAGAGGCATAGAGAAGGCCATTACCTAACTACCTTAAGAAAATTGAGAACAATGTTAATTCTTGTATGACAAAAGTTTTAACTATTGAGTAATGTGGGAAAAGAGAAATCAATATGAAATCTAAAAATAAAATTTTTTCCTAGGGTGCAATGTAAGAATTTTTCTTCATTTTTTGTTATAATTAAAAATCAAAATGGTTTCCAAAAAAAAAAAAAAAAAAGAGAAAGCAAAATGGTTGATTTATAAAGGAAAATCTTGTTTCTTTGTCTTGCAGCTATTTTAGGATTGTACTTACTCCACATTGAAGGAAAACCTTGAATTTTGAAGAAAGTAATTTTGCACTCTACTGAACATATAACAGGACTAACTTAGTCATTTGGAATGAGAACATAAGATGCACAATGAATTAATGAAAATGAAAAAAAAAAAAATATATATATATATATATATTTTTTTTTTTGCTATGAAAAATTTGGTAGTTAGAAATTAAGCAAAACAAACAAGCCAAATAGTCCTTGCTCTACATGATTGGGGGTCCTTTCCATTTACTATATTTTCTCCAAGCCTCAAGGATACTAGCTCGTGACTTGTGGATTTGATATGCTTTATCGTTTTTCATATATCTCATTTTGGTTCATCCATGTAAACTGAAATGATTACTAGCTTTGCATCTTTCGTTGTGGTTATGAAATCACATTCCGTAAGTAGAGTATGGAAGTTAATTTTTTTTCCTGCATAAATTTAAATTTAACTTTTGGTTAGCTGCTAGTTTTGTAGGTCATAATAGGCTTCCAACTATTGCATTTACATGTAAATAAAAAATTTATGCCTCAAGGGATATTTAGTATCGATGTTTGGCATCCTTATTTTACAACCCAATGAGATGGTATAAAATTTCTACACCAACATATGTAATGAACTTTTGGTCTTGGAAACAACTGGTAGCCACCTACTTTCATTAATCTCTAGACTCTTTTGTAGTATATAAAATATAAATTGTTAGAAAAATGAGCGTTTTATTTTCTTTCATTTGGTAATTTTCTTCTTGGGGAATTTTTGCGTTTTAAATTTCTAGTTTTGATGAAATGATACAAAATATAGGAATTTGTTGGTTTGTGAAACTTTTCTTTAGGGTCTATTATAATTTTAGTTTTGAAATGACCCATCATATAGTTTGGTTTTGTTTTTCTAATACTTATCTATACTATTAATAACATGATTCTCACCACCACATACCCTTAATGCGATGGTTATTCCATAAGTATAAGTGCTTATGGGGTGTGGGGGGTAAGAGTCGAGGTTCAAGTCTTCAGGAGGGAACTTCACACACATATATATATGCTTAGATTAAGTTAGAGTAGAATTTCTATCTTGTATATTAAAAAAGAAAATGATTCTTTGTTTGAGTTTTAACATTTTGCATACTAAAATACCCATATAAAAATTCTTAAATTTTCTAAAATGCCCATATCTTTTAGTTAAATAATTTTAAATTAATAAAATACAAACTGGTTAAAAGAGTAATTTACTCTTCCTAAATTTTAGACTTTTTCATTTATCTTTTTCATTCAGCCTAAAATTTATGACACTATTTCTACCTCATTTTTAAACATTATTCCATGTTACCATACCTCTTTCTTTAAAAAGATAAAAAATAAAAATACACACGGTTATTTATATATTACTTTTAAAAATTATAACACTAAACAAAAATAAAATAAAATAAAAAAGAGTATTATTGCACACGCAAAGGTGTTTGATGGGCCTAGTATTTTAATATGGACTTCCTACAGGTACCAAACTAGATGAAACCATGGTAGTAGGGGGCAACTTGACTTAACTTGGTAAAGTGGGTATGTATGAGAGCCACTGTAATGTATCAGATATAAGGTCGATGCAAAAATCTCATATGGCATACGCAAAGAGAATTATAGCTTTTCTGGATGCTAGGGAGGAGAAATCTAATCTTGTTATTATGTCAAATTTTTGTTTGTATGGTACAGGAGTATTCGTTGGCTTGTATTATTTGAAAATTCATTACTTGTCTTTGAATTTAAACAAGTATCCATGTAATTTTGATTCTATAAAAAGAATTGTTAAAATGTCTTTTATTTTGCTTATTTGACTAAAAGGTCTTTTAGTTATCCCATTTGGAAATTGTTTCAAGAAGCTTTAATCCTCGTATGTGATCATTGTTTTAACCATTACTTTTAACTAGTGTGTAGCTTCGTGCATATGCACGGATACAATTAAAAATAATCACAATTATACAGTTCAAATCATACATAGTATTAGTTTACACTTTTTTTAAACCATACATTTCTAAAATGTGTAATGGTTTCACATTATATATATATATATATATATATAATTTAGTATTTAATCGGTTTTAGGCTCTTAGATTTATGCATCCAATAATTCATTTGCCACAAAAATTAAAAACTTAGATGGACACGTGGCGGAAAATTAGATTTTAATTGAAATCCAATTTATAATCTAATTGGATTTGAACTCTTCGATTTTTACACTCAATAATTCATTTGATACAAAATTTAAAATTAAATAGGAAACATAGCGCAAAATTGTGAATCCAATTAAAATCTAATTGGATTTTCTCTAAATTTTGCCTATTAATATATACTAGCTTATAACTCCATGCATATACATGAATATACTTAAAAGATATACATTAAGATGTATAGTTTAATTCTTAAATATATAATTTAAATATTATTGATATTTATTCTTTTTTTTTTTTGTTAACTATTTAAAAAAATCTTGTAAGAATATTATTAGGTAGAAAATGTAAATTGTCCATTTTTTTATTCTTATTTTTAAATTTTTTTTTTAAATTTTTTAATTTTTTATGTTCATTAATTTTAGGCTTTTTGGTTTTTGTATGCAATAACTCACTTAGATGAATATTTATGATGTGGTCCTACACTTGACTCCAAAATTAAGAAATAAAACTCTTTAAAAATAAATAATTTATGACACATGGTACAAAATTGGACTTTAATTGTAGAATCTAATTGGATTTTCTCTAAATTATATATATATATATATATGGATTTGGAAAAGCATTTATATATATTAAAGATGGTAAGCGATTGGCAACATGGAAGCAATTCAAGGAATATCAAAATTTTGGTACAGAGATGGCCAACGTTAATCATTAAAATGTAATATGGCTACAAAGGCTGTGTTTGTTTCGGCTATAAAAGGAATATGGAAAATATTTTACACCATGGGGCATGTTTGGATTGGCTGAAAAATTCAGTCAAACGGAAAATGATTTCCGTTGACCATAAAATATCAACCCCTGAAGTGTAACAGTTTACAATTCTATTTTACCTTCAAACTAATTACACCCGTTTTCAGCCTACCTCAGAGAGAGAGAGAGAGAGAGAGAGAGAGAGCTTGAACCTGAAACCTGAACCCCGCTTCTGCCTGAAGCCCATCGCTACCGCTCTCTTGCTCGAACTCTCGTCATCTTGATCTTGTTGCTGCCTGAAGCCTGCTGTCGCTTGACCGATCTCGTCGTCTCGATCTCATCGCCCATGATCCATCTTGTCACCCATGACCACCCATGACCGATCTCTCTTTTTCCCTCAGTTTTCGATCACTCTCTCTTCCTCCCTCTCTTAGTTTGACCAAATTTTTTAGTTTAATGAATGGTTTTATTTTGATTTTTGTTCCTTTAAGTATATTTATTGAAATTTTCTATTATAAAATTTGTTTGGAAGTTGAGAAAATGTGAGAAACTAGTAGAAAAATAGCATTTTTAGAATGCAGCCAAACACTTGAAAATATTTTCCAAGTGTAAAATATTTTCACCTGAAAATATTTTACATGTTGCCAAACGCAGCCAAAATATAAAATCCAATTTTTAGTTAATAGAAAACCTAAAAGATGCGGGAGAGGAATCAAATTAGCAAGTTTTTAGCTAATAGAAAACCTAAAAGATGTGGGAGTGGAATCAAATTTGCAAGTTAGCAAGTCATAGTAAGGGGAACCAAAGTCTATTTGAGAGCACACATAAAAATACCCATCTCAATTGTCTACATGAGAGCACAATACACAAGAAATTTAAAATCGTTCACAAACATTCATACTTCAAAAGGAGTTGAAAGACTAGATCTCATTTACAATTATAACTTTACATATTTCCCACCACCATAAACTTAAATTCCCATAGGACATAGTACTATTAGAAGCAAGCAAAATTAGACGAAAATAAACTCTTTTATCCCAAATAACGGAATAAGAAAGAATCTTATTTGTGTTGAGCTGATGTTGAATCTCCTTTCCAATTTTGGGAGTTAATGAAGGGAGCCATCCCCCCCCCCCCCCCTCCAAAAAAAATTTTGAAGAAAAAAAAGTAGATATATTGAAATATGAGTTATCCCAACCAATTAAACAATTTTCAAGACTAGATATACTTTCTAGCCCCCCCAAATTCTGAAAAAATATTTAGACATTCTCCAATCACCAACATTTCAACAAATAAAAAAATAAAAATTCTAGTTGAAAAACAGTTTTAGAGCTTACTACAGTCGACTTCACAATCTGAGGCTGTGATTTACCTCTAAAATCTTCATAGGAAGGGTACCTATTTGCACCACTACGCAGTTGCAAACACCACCAAGTTCTTCTGGCATAGGTGACTCTTTGACATTTTATCTCATTTTGTCTCCTGTCTCAATTCAACTGATATGCTTTTTTACTATGTTTCTTCTTTGCTTCTTCCGTTATTTACAAAGCATGTGGTGTGTATCACTTGTAGTTTTAATCCAACCATCCAATTAGTTAATACCTTCAAGGCTCCACCATGTTTATGGTTAAGAGGAAATGTCTACAAAAGCAAGTGTATTGGTTTAGAATCCCAAGGTTTTTTTTTTTTTTTTTTTTTTTTTTTTTTTTTTTTTTTTTTTTTTTCTTTTTATTGGACTTTTTTTTCCTTTATATATATAAAATTATAATCGATTCAAATTATTAACTTTTAGCACGTGTTGAGAGGCTAGTATTTCATAATTATCATTCGTTTTTGGCAATTTTGCTTATGTAGTAATCAACATTTTATTGATTGGAAGATGATGCTATAATTTAGTATTAACCTTTAAGGGGAGGAAAGAAAAGATCATTTGAATAAATCTTATAAATTTACATATATTGAAAATGCATAATGAAAATTGTAACTATAAAACTACTTACAAAATACATGTGAAAATATTTACAAAAGCTATTATGAAGAAGTTGATGGATCAATGTAGAAAATTGAAATATTTACATCAAGTAAAATTGTAAAATAATTCACTACATCTAAAACATGGAATAGGTCAACTTATTAAAATTATGTCAGCTATGGTGGAGAAGTTAGTGGAGCAATGTTATTTGTTCCACATTCTAATTGTTTTCTAGCAGCATTTGCCATGAACCTATGATACAAAATGTGTTACTTTGTGTTATTAATAGACACTTTAAAACGTACACAATAATGATAAGTACAATACAAATCAAGCATTAACTTGTGAAATGTGTAATGTAATAGACAAATGTGTAAATCCCAAATTAATATGAAAGAAAAATGATGACACTAAACACTTCCCAAAAAAAAAAAAAAAGCTTCATTGCATGCACGAAACGAGTGTGATGAAGCTAGTATAAATTATATATAGATTATCTTTCAACATAAATTATAGATTAGCTTTCAATAATCAGTATACATTAATATTGTGCTTTCATCAAGGTAGAAAACTAAATGATGAAAAAGAAACTGGAATGTACCAATTTAGTTGGAGGATTGTTACTTGATTAGTCGATAAACTCAATGTTTGGTGCAGATTTATTTTATTTAAGGAAGCCAATTAAAGCATTCAAAAATTATTGAAAGCATCCAAAATCAAACTCAACAATTTATTTTGATACAATATCAAAATCATATAACCTTTTACATGACATTGAAAAACAACCTATGTACGATATCCATATACATATTTATCAACAAAAAATAAAATATCCATTTACATACAAAAATAATAAAGAGAAATGAACAAAATGTGTCAGCTACATTCTAAACCATCAAAAGAACATTTGTGTGTAGCCTTCTTTATTTTACACACTCCATGCACTTTTTTATAGGCTTTTTAGTTTTTTTTCCCCCTTTTCTTTCAAGTTTCCTAATAGTTTCTATTGGCATATAGGTTCAAATTAAAAGAAAGTGTTCTAAAAAAAACTCATATACTTGGGCACCTAGCATGCAGATGAAGAATTTAAACAGAAACTATGTTAATCTTGTGAGACACTTTGAAACAACATCATTTTAAACAGAAAGGAAGCTAAAAATAATGAAAAACTTTTATAGACAGCCATTAACAGAAGTCAAAATGAAGAAATATATATAAAGGGAACCAAAAGAAAGAATTTATTTGTCATATTAGATGCAAAATTATTGAATTTAGAAAAGAAAAAGAAAAAAGAAAGAACAGTTTGACATTAAATAAGAGAAATAAGTACCAAACAATTAGAAATTGTCATGTGGCAAGAGACAACCAAATACATATTGTGAAGTTAGGATTTCACCAAATAGGTGTTAATTCGTTGTTGGTGAGATATTGATGAAGTAGGAGGAGCCAGTGGCTTGAAACATAATCGTGGCTATGTTGTGCCCTTCTTGATCTAGTGGAAGCATGATGTCAAGAGTATGGCTGTGACAGTAACATCTCATTATCACAAATACACGTTTGAGAGGCATTTAATATAAGAAACCAAAACAAATATTTAAAAATGGTAATTGTATATATGAAATAGGAAAATTTAAGTAAAAAGAAGAAGAGAATAACCCGATAAGTAAAAGAAAATTATTTGCTCCTATATTTATTCGGTCAAGTAATCAAGTCTATTTTCCGTAAAGTAGTTTATACATATCTAGATTTGTTTTGTTTGATATTTCTAGAAGAAGAAGAAGGATATAGCTTCATACTAAAAAAATAAAAATCGGAAATGTAATAGAAGTTAATAAAATTTGTTCACAGGAAGTTAAAAGAGTAGTTTAAAAACCAACATGAGTGTACTGGGAGTGTGGTCTTATTTTGTAGATAGTGTTTTACGTGGAAGTTAAAAAAACATTTTTACCAAGTTTTACCCCTACTTAAACGTACACTGTAGGGGTATTTTGGAACAAAAAAAAATCTGGTCTAAACAGGGGAAGCCCCTTAAATAATGACTAGCCTTTGAGCGCGTGCTCAGAGGCTTTTCTATTTTTTTTTTTATTTTTTTTTTGGAGAAAAAGTTAATAATTTGCATCAATTATAATTTGGGATTACTACATTTTTCAATCACAAAAAAACCTAGGGGTGTGATGAAAAATTATTTCACCTGCAAACACATAATACTCATCACACCCTTAGGTTTTTTTTTCAAATTATAATAAATGCTCTAAATTAACCTTTACCCAAAAAATAGAAGATCCTCTGAGTACGTGCGTGAGTGCGTGCTTAGAGGCTAGTAAGAGGATTACTAAAGTGACTTAAAAATGAATTTTTTCAAAACTTTTAATAGAGATGAGCTATCAATTCGTGTAAAGCCACCTTAAAGTATTCTTTTAAAAACAATTTTATGTTAACTTGAACTAAACTTTGTACATTAAGTCAATGCAATGTGAAGTATCACTCAAAACAACAACTAAAAGAATAGATCTAAATTGATGGGGTGAATGCAAAATCCAAAGACAAACTAAAGCATAAATAGAAAAACTTGAAATGATACAAAGTAAATCAAAAGGTGAATAACAGCACAAAAAGATTAGGGGCATTAAGCAAATGAATGCCCAATTTTCCCACAATTATAGCCGATTCTCATCCATGCCATGGTCATATCCTTCTTATTAGGGCTATCTCATCATTCTCATTAGGGCGATTCTTGACTACCCTTGATGCCAATAAAGTAATCATATTTGCAAGTATCACATAACATAAAAAATCACCATTATAAGTTGACTTTATGCCATAATAGAACATTTGCCATTTCTAATAAAACTTCAATTCCAGATATATTCAATCGCTCACGTGCATGCTTAGAGGGTTTTTTTTTTTTTTTTCATCAATTATAATTTGAGATTAATACATTTTCTTATCACAAAAAAACTTAGGAGTATGACGAGTTATGCATTTATGGGTGAAATAATTTTTTTCATTACATGATATGTCCATGCAAAGCTAGAATTATTTTAAGAGTTCATTAAAGATATGGAAATAATCCGTTGGAAGAATATGGAAATAGATTAGCATGGAGTTCAATCTTCTTTTTTGTGGAGATAAATACCCTTTATTTTATCTCTCCTCCTTCTTTTGGCTTTTCTCTCCCCATTTCTTCATGCCTGTCAAAAAAGATCAGATTTAGGAAAGGATTATAGTTATCTAACTCTACCATGAAAGAATCAAATGACTATCATCCTATCTCATACTAATATTTTTCCTGTACACTACCCACATTAAAGAGTTCAAATCAAATACAAACAAATAATACCATAAATTTTTGTGTGGAAGATTTTTTTTTTTTTTTTTTATTGAAATGGATTTAAGATTGTTTACATCTGTGGCTAACACAACAACAAAATACAATGAACATTCATAGTAGTACATTAATCTTGAATTCGGCCAATTGATGAGAGATTCTAGAAAAAATTACTCTAGAAAAAATGTATGAAGTGAAGGCATAATGTGGTCAGGAACATCAAACACCCTTGAATAATAACAACAACAAAAAAGTTACAAATTATAATTACTGCAAATTGAATGGTGTATTGATACCCTTAATAATGCTTCTAGCAAACAAAGTATCATAATCTCCTAAACCCATAGCCGCAATCTATCTGTCCCCGACCTTCCTATTGAGGACCAACAATGACATCAAAACTCGTATCAGTTTATGAACAGGATTTGAAAAATCTGTGAAGAGTTAACAAAGTGAGAGTGAAAGATGGTGGAAGAAGATTGGGTGGATGATGGAAGAAACTAAAGGAGAAGGATAATATTGTGGTGGATGTGAGGATGTGATTTTTTTTTTTGGAGAACGAACATGGTTTTAATAGGTGTGGCAATCCGATTTTTACGACTACCTTCAGTTATCCTTTTTTTTGTTTTTTTTTTGAAACGTAAGATATATTTGAAAGTAGGGTTTTTTTTGGATAAATTTGAAAGTGGGGTTTTTTTTTAGGGGATTTTGTTTTTGATAGAAGTTGAACATGGGTTTGAATGTGGTATTTGAAAATTTTTGGATTTCTTTTGGATATGATTGATTTCTACTTTTTAGTATATTTTTTTCTTCCAAAAAAAAAAAAAAAAAAAACCAAACATGAGATGAGATTAAGGGAAACCGGGGTATTGAAAAAAAAAGTTAAGTTTTTATTTTTATTTTTTTTATTTAAATATTTATGCAAAGAAAAAGAAAAAAAAAAAACCCAGTTAAGTCTTGATAAAGGAAAAAAAAAAAAAAAAAAAAAAAAAAACCACTGAAGAAAGAAAAGTGAAAACGTGAAGTAATGCTTGGAGTTAAACGCGGGAGTTAAATATTGCCTATTTTGTAGGCAAGGTTATAAGTGAGAGTTAAAGATGTATTTTTACTATGTTATCCTCAAGCTTTATATCTACTTAAATTTAGGTTGTAGGGGTACTTTTTAGAAAAACAAAATCCAGTCCAAATAAGAGAAGCCCTTTAAATAGTAGTATAAATATAAATATAGAGCATTTATTATACTTTGGGATTACTACATTTTTCAATCATAAAAAAAACCTAGGGGTATGATGAAAAATTATTTCACCACACATAATACTTATCATATCCCTAGGTTTTTTTGTGATTAGAAAATGTAGTAATTTCAAAGTATAATAAATGCTCTAAATTAACCATTACCCACAAAATAGAAGAGCCTCACGCGCATGCTCAGAGGTAGGCCTCGTTAATGGGCCGGGCTGGGCCGGCCCGACCCGTTTTTACTTGGCCCATGGGTCTAATGGGCTGGGCTTAACGAGCTGTTGACTAGTCAATGGACTGGGTCGGGCTGGGCTGGATGGAAAAACCCTAGCTCATGGTCCTACCCATGGGCAATGCCTATTTGGGCTTTAGTGGGCTGGGCTAGTGAGGTGGGTTTAATGGGCTACCCATGGGCATTTTTAATAGGTCTTCAATGGGGTTACAAAAATTTAACCAAAAAAATTATAATTATGTATTATTACAAACTATCAAATTGAACAATTAAATCCACTAAAAAGATTCTATTAAAAAAAAAAATTATTAAGACATACCTCTTAAAAAGGTACTAAAATAAGATTAATTAACTTTTATTGATAAGAATAAATAAGTACATTGAATTAAATATCAACTCTTAAAGGAAATATTTGAAGAATAAAATATCAATTCTTAAAGGAAATATATGAAGAATCAAATATCAACTCATTAAGGAAAGAATTTCTTCCAACAAACGGTAAGGTTTTTTTTTTTTTTTTTTTTTTTTTTTTTTTTTTTTTTTTTTTAAGGAATTTCTTCTATAATTGTAACTTGTAAGGAAAGAATGAGAATTTATCAAAGGAAAGAATGACTTTCTTTCCAGAGGCACAAATGTAGGGCAATAGTCATCTTAGTAACTTTGTTTTAAAAATCAAAGCTACTAGACTAAAACCAAAATATATATTTATTATGCATATTATACAATCATTCCAAGTATTTAGTGGTTAGGTGTGTGGTCTTAAAGTTTTTATAATATCTAAAGTTCAATCCCTCACCCACCCAACCCCCAAATTATTTTGTTATAAATTTTGGGCAATGAGTTAGGCTAACGGGTCGAGCTACTGGGCTGGGCTAATGGGCCGGCCCACCGGGCGCCCATGGGTAAAGAAACTAACCCATAGCCTATCCCATTGGGCTACTGGGCTGCCCACGGGCTTCAATATTACCGGACTTTGGAGTATATTTATGAATTTTTATATAACTCTGTTTTTAGAATCTAATTTGTAATAACTATGTGAGCAGGTTTACTATACACTCTTCTGCGCTTTGGTTGACCTTAAATCATTCCAAATGTATTCCACTTTCTTTGTTGCACTTCAGGCTCTTCTTCCCTTATCTAGATTGATACCACTCCCAATAGCATGAGTATCTTGAATAGGGAATACACTAAAAGGATTGGTGCATGGAACATCAAACACGTCACCCTTATCTTTCAAACCCAACTTATTACTTAAATCTTAAATAAACTTGAACTAATATCTAGCCTCAATTCTTAAATCTTAAATAAACTTGCAAATACAGTTAACATATTTGTTTTTTTAGAGCTATTCCATTTTTTTCCCAAAGTACAATACTTTCAATTCAACATATATGTTTTTTAGAGCTTCATGAGGACTAAGAAATTGTAACAAAGAGAGAAGATGTTAACAATAAAAAGTAAATCTCAACAAATGCACGCTAATAATTAGATAGAAACAACCTAGTTTTGAAAATTTTTCACATCAAGATTTTTTATAGAGAAGCAATTCAACTACACAGTTTATCACAAAGAAAGAGAGGAAGTGAAAATATTTATAAAAACCGGCTAAGAAACACATCAAAATCATAAAGTAAATACCTAAAATCAATAATTTAATTTTCTCACCTCTATTACTTAGATTCTGTAACAAATTAGCACTGGGGCAATTCACCGAAAACTTACCTCTTTTTCTGTCTTCAAATAAGCAAAGAATTTTAGTTTTGAATTTTGATTGATATACTGCAATCGTCTTTTATAGTAGAAAATGGTAACTTGGTTGGATAATGTTTTGGGAGTTTTTTTAAATTTATTTATTATTTTTGAAATTAACAAAAAAAAAAAAAAACTGTTATAAAAAAGAGTGGTAACTGTCTATTAAATCGTGGATGAGAAACAAACTAATTGTAAGTGGATAATTCAGGGGAAAAAAATGGAAGTGGGAATGTGGGATAACCGGATAAGGGAATTGAGGGAGAAAACCAAGACATGGATTTAGATGGCTATTTAAAAAAAAGACATGAATTTAGACGGCTATAAAAAAATAAAAAAAGTTGATTAAGGAAAGAAACTTTCTTTTTAAAATTTCTAAGTAACGTGTTTTGATAGGAGTGATTAGAGCAGATTTGAATTCCTATTTTGTAGGAAATGTTTTAGGTAAGACTTAATAGTAAATACTAAATAGTCCTATTTTGTAGATAGTGTTTTATGTGGAAGTTAAAGAAGCATTTTTACTAAGTTTTGCCCCTACTTAAACATAAGCTGTAGGGGTATTTTGGAACAAAAAAAAATCCGGTCCAAATAGGTGCAGCCCCTTAAATAGTAGTATAGATATAGATAATAATAATAATAATAATAATAATATAACATGTAATTAGTTGTTTCTTTTTTATTTTTATTTTTTTAGTATTGAAATCTGAGTGATTGTTTGTCTACTATTTAACATTTTTTTTTATCTATTATTATTTTTATCTTTTTTTTTTTTTTTTTTTTTGAGAAAGAGTTTCAACCTATGGCGTCCGCTCCTGATAATAGCTCTTTATTATCAGACCAAGACACCAATCAGTTTTGGTGTAGGCGGGGATTGAACCCCAGATCTCTTATACAACCATCAGAGACTTTACCAGTTGAGCTAACTGGAACCCACTTTATTATTTTTATCTTAATCGTTATACTTTATTATGTTGATAATTTATTTTGAAAATTTAGGTTTATTGGCAAATTAAAAACTAATGACTCTTTGATAAAAAAGAAAAAGAAAAACTATTGACTCATTCTTTTTGTTAATATTCTCTCTTGACTGTTTAATTTTAATAAATACATATTTTTAGCACACATTGAGTTATAAAATATTTAACTCGTATACTAAATTGTAA
This sequence comes from Quercus robur, assembly GCF_932294415.1. NCBI lineage: Eukaryota > Viridiplantae > Streptophyta > Magnoliopsida > Fagales > Fagaceae > Quercus > Quercus robur. The sequence goes on from NC_065538.1 coordinate 35,778,824, forward strand.
TTAAATTACTATTTGATACTATTATACATAATATGAATATAATTAATATATACAAAGAAAAAGAAAATTGTTTGGCTCCTTCAAAGTTAAATTTCTGGTACTGCCCCTGCATAGAGCCAAAAGAAACCTTTCAGAGTAATAGCCTTCACCGTATGTTGCACTTTTCTAACCAGCGAGCAGATGTAGGCACAAACTTCTCTGCAATAATGTGAAATGGTGGGACATCTGAAACAACATAATGCCTATAAAACATAAAATCTATTTGAGTCTTATCAACAAGGGTTTTTTTTTTTTTTTTTTTAATAGAAATAAGTACTTTCATTAATGAGTGTAGGTGGGTTTCTTTTTTCAACGGGCTGAAGCTTATCTTGCTACGCCTAGGCCCATTTCACCGTGGGTTGGGAAGTTGGGCTTGGCCCAATACTCTAGCAGGACTGTGCTGTGGGCCAATCTTTGCATAAACCTAGCATCCAATAATAGAGACAACAAAAACAAACAAATACATATGCACTTTGCAGAAATTTGCACACGTTTTATGGACTTAGAAGAAAATTAGCCGTAGCAAATGGGTTAGTTACAACAGAAAGATTGAGTTAACAGAACAAATGATACAACAAATAAAGTGAAGATGCTACGACTGGACAATTGATACAGCAAGTAAAGTTATGTGTGTGAACGTTTGTATTGATAGTGAGACACTGAATCTTCCCATAGCAAGTCAACCAAAAAGATCCCGAACCTCAATCTAAACAACCTAAGTGATGGGGCAAAAACGAATTGACCCCTTGTGATAAATTAACCAATTAATTTACCAAGTGAACTAATTAAGTTAATTAACATGCAAACGCATGGTAGCACAAAAAAATCACCAATAAACTAAGTATGCAGCGGAAAATAAATAACATGGTGATTTGTTTACGAATGGGGAAAACTTAATAGCAAAAACCCCACTGGGTGATTTTCAAGTCACCACTCCCGAAATTCCACTATTATCACAATAAGCGATTACAAGTAAAGGAATCCCAATACCTTATACCAACCTACATTTGAACCCTTACCCTAATACCTAATTGGACTTGTTTTATAGTGATAATTTATCCTTTCGATGCACGGCTCCCAAGTACGTGACTAACCAATTGTGCGGATCTCAGTACGCGACTTCAATCACCAACTAGAGAAGGTTGTTGGCTGCAAAGTTCTTTAGTTCATCCCAACGATGAAGATCAAGAAGATGCTTGGTCACAAAATCCTACATTGCACATACACAGCAACTTCTTCAAGAACGATGAACTAAGAGCAAATTCTGTCTCCGGTCAACACTTGTGCAACTAGTGAACCCTTTGACGACCCTTAGAATAATTCTTTTATATGTCTAGGGTTAGGAGAAAAGAAGGCCTAAAAACACATTCACGGATTCCAAGAAAACAGATCAGAATTTCTGTTTCTTTCTTAAACCTCGATAGATAGGAGGTGTCGAGCAAGTGTCGAGCACACGGGCTGAAACATCTTTCTTAAGCTCGATAGATGCAGCTGTCGAGCTAACTGTCGAACTTTAATGAATTTACACTATTCAGCTTGTTTCTTGGACAGACTTGAATAACTTCAATACTTGATCTTTTAACTTTGTTTCTTGAAGTATTAAAAACACCTAGATCTACCCATTTACAAGTAAAGTGCGTTTTGTCAAAGGATTAGCCAATTATATAAAATAGCGACATATGTTCCTAACAAGTGAATCACATATGTCCTAATAATCTCCTCCTGTGGCAATCCATGACAAAACCGCAATAAACAAATGAACATATGAGAAAAGTCATAAATTACTCAACTTATATTCACTTGTTGAATACAATAAAATCTATCCTAACATAAACTCTTGAAAAACTTTGCAAGAAGAGAGTTTATGGCAAGAAGACTTTGACAACCTATATTTTTTGAAACACTTTAAACAAAACTCATCAAGGCATCTTTGTGTGAAACAGAAATAATAGATTGCATACAAGTAATAAGAAACATGTGTATAAAGAGAGAAAAGAAACAACACATGTAAGGGGTAGGTGAAAGAAAAAACATACATCCATATATAAAGAAGAATAAGTACAATGTATGTCAATAAATGGTCTCAAGTCCTAAAGTACAAGAACATTGTATCTAAAAAAGAAAGAAAAGAAAAGAAAAGATACATAAAATCCTCATTACATCCCTCAAAATATCAACACTCCCCCTAACAAAAATGTCCTATACTAATTCTCCCCCTAAATATGACTACTCTCATATACCAAAACTACTTCCTCTTTTTGTCATGAGTGTCAAAGGGTAAGAGTGTCAAGTAGACATCTCATCGCTAGAGCTAGCATCGCCATCATCATCATCAGAAGCATCATCATCATCACCATCATCATCATCCTTGTCCTCAGAATCGGAAGCTAATGGAGGAGGTGGTGGTGGAGAAGCCTCAGGAGCAAAACCGCCCATAGTCGTCTACTGTCTAGCAATGTGGCCAACATGAACATTCACCTGATACAACTTTATAGAGAGTGTATCTAGGCGAGCATCCATGCACTGAAACTGTGCCATGATGTCTCCTAGTGACACATCGCTCGTGGAAGAGGAGGGAGCGAATGTGGATTGAGCAGATCGAGATGGAGTCGGGTGGGTGGGAGCTGCTAAATCCATCTGTCGCGACCTGAACTGCGCCTTGCTACGTTTAACGGTAGCATAGTCTATGGCACAAATATAAGTGAAGTGGTCAGACACAGGAAAAGGGATGGAAAAATGGTGTAAAATCCTCGTGATAGCGGAAGGAAAGATGAGCTTATCACAGGACGCGAAATCTAGATGAACATCTATAATGGAAAGTATAAAATGAGAAAGGAAGTCAATAGTAAGATGGTCAAGGAGGGATAATAAAAAATGAGCACGAGGCTCTGTAATGGAGTTATAATGAGAGAGAGGATGGAGTACAAAGGTCATCACCATGTTCAAAAATCGAGGGCCTTTTGCAAAGCCCGAACAGTAAGTGAACTGGCGCTCACCCCACTTGAAAGGATGCTCACAAAAAGTGGATTTGAGCTCATCCTTGGACATAGTCTGCAAATGCTCACAACCAGGATAGTTAGGGAACTCTACCCTAGGAACCCGAAGCACGTTCCCAACAAGCTGTGGTGTGACAAGAATACGCATACCTCGAATGCGAGTGAAGAAAAGAGGTACTGAATAATCAATCTCGCGCATGTTGGAGTGAAACTCCTGGATAAGCATGAGAGGACAAGTGACTAGGACGTCACATAGTGTCTCCTATCCTCAACTGTGAATGACATCAGGAAGGTCGGTGTCGGCGAAGTCCGCCAGAATGACTTGGCGTTCTGAATGAATGCTGCGTCTAGAAAAGTTCTCTGAGAATGCCTTGTAGGCATCATCATCACGGAACCGAAGATAGAGAGGAGTAGAATCAGAAGATGAAGAGGCTCCGGAACGAAGAGGGTTCCGAGCCGGAGTAGATTTACGCTTTTGTGCCGTAGACACTACTAACATAAACAGAAAGAGAGGGAGAGAAAGAGACCATCAGAAAAGCTCCAAGACATTTCAAATATAACAAGTATATTGAAAAAAGAGTATGTATGTATGGAGAATGCATGAACATATGATATGCAAAAGAAATTGCATCATGGGCTCAGCCCAATCCAATCCTACTAGCACACAATCAATTGCACAAATCTAAAATGCATGATAATACTGTTATTATGCTAATGTGATGCAATGCATGAGATTTTATACTCATTTAAGCAAAAACCCATCCCAAAATTTCAGCAAACACTCATCAATTTTGAAAAACCCCAAAAATTTTCAAAATCCCTAAAACCTAGGTTTCAAAACATGAAATGCATGAAGAATGAGAGATTAGAAGCTTACCAAGTGAAGAAAATCTTGAAAAAGCATGAAGAAACCTTGAGGAGAAGATTTGGAGTGATATGAGAGTGTTTGGGATGAGAGAACACGAAGCTATTGAGAGAGAGAGAGATCGAGGGAAATGAGGTTCGGATCACATGAGGAGATTATATAGAACCTTAATAAATCTCGACAGATGAAGGTGTCGAGGTACAAAACATCAGACATAAGAGATGAGACTTAATCGATCCATCAGGTGTCGAGAAGTTATCAAGGGGACAGGAACTTTCTCGATCGACCCACCAGGTGTCGAGGAGGTGTTGAGATTGCGATAAGAAAAAGCTTGGAAGCTCGACAGATAGCCAAGTGTCGAGAAGGTGTCGAGGAGGTGTCGAGCTAGCTTTTAAAAACAGTTTTTTGAGAAGAGAAAAACACAGACATGAATGCAATCAAGCAAGAAACTCAACCAATGATCCAAACACCATATTAACCTCTCAAAACTATCTCTCAACAGCAATTTTAAGCACATGGACCTCAAAAACACACACACACACACACACACACACACTAAACAGGTCTAACCAATTTTATATTTCAAAAATAAGTCAAGACAGTTTAGTGAGCATACATTAACACATGTAAAACCTTGTGATGGTCAAATCACATTGTACCTGCACATGTATCAAGAGTAGAAAAGAATATTACGTGTTGTGTGTGAAAAACATCACAAGACTGCATAAGTGTATACATGTTATGACGATTTGAAATATGAGAAAATCACTTTAACTCACACACAATCATAACTGTTTGATGGGAACAATCACCTTTGAGGTACATCCTATAACTCCCACATCTCCTAGAATACGCGCTTGCAATCATATTTAAAAGTATTTTTGATGTTTTTGCTTTTTATTTTTCTTTGCATATTTTTCTTTTTAAGCAAATCATGCATGGGCATATAAAAGAGAGAAGAAATACCCAATGATGTTATGCATTTGGCATTCCAATTTTGCTATGCCGAAGCACACAAATGTCAATGACATTGCACTTTTGCTATGCTGAAGCATACAGATGTCATTTCATGATTGGCGAGCAACAGTGGTGAGATGGTTATTTATGCCTTTCTCTTAGGATTTTCTAGTCCTTCCCGTAAAAAAGAGTGATACGAGTGTTAAGTACAAGAGATAACTTAATCTTACTCATCACAAACAAGTGCCACAAAGCTCACTTTCTTAGTTGTGCATAGAGATGCTCATCTAAGCTACAAGAGATACAAAGTTTAGAAAATTTTGTTTCAATGGCCATCCAAGGTACACAAGTACCAATGTACACAAACACACACTGTTTTTGTATTTTTCTGATTTTTCAATTTATTTTATTTTATTTTTATATGAAAAACAAGACAAAGCAAAATTGAAAAATAACCAAACAAAAACATGTTAAACAAAGTAAAACATAAAAATTAGACTGACTCAAAACAAAAGCAAAACACACAAGTTATGCAAAAACAAAAACAAGAAGAGAGAGAGAAAAGTGATAGAATCACTTGGAGTCCTTTTTCTTCCACACCTTGGAAGAACCTTTCCTTTGATTAAACCCTTGAACCGGTGGTGAGGGGGAAGAATTGAAACCATTCAAGTTCGAAAGGAACATGAGGGTTTTGAGAAGATCTCCAAGAGGAGCAAGAGAGGATTGAAGCTGATTCTAGTTCCTAGATGCTATCATGCTGTTGCTCTATTGAGTGGCTAGCCACTTATAGCAATTTGGTCAAGTATGACCGGCAACTCCATAATGATGACAGAGATGCTGCTTCTTTTATTTTGGCTTTTGAGAGTTAGCCTTCTTAGCCCTAGGGTTTATAGTTTCCTTCTTATCTTGCTTAAGGGGTGCTCCTAAGATAGATTTACCTTTGTCTAAGTTCTCACTAGCTAAATCAGTTTTAACATCATTGTTCTCAATTTCAATATTATTGCTAGGAGGAACAAAAACAGTAGTACTAGTTGAAACAATATTAGAGGAAGAGAAACCATACCCTAAATTTGTTTGATCAAAAGTAGATTTTTGAAGACTGAGCATCTCATCAAGCTTTGCACTTGAAGTCTCCTTCAATTGAGCTTTGACTTGAAACAGCTCCACTTCAAGCTTTTTAGTCTTCTCAGCTAAGAACTTGTTCCCGAACCTCAGTGCTCCAATAGTTTGATTAGCTTCATCAAACTTTGTGGAAAGCTCTTCACGATCAAGTTCCACATTACTAAGCTTCTTGGTGGTCAGCCTATAAAGTTTTTCATAAATATATACTTTAGTAACTTCTTACTAAAGTTGTTAGGCCTAACACTCTGAATAACCAAACCCATTAAACTTATCTCAAGGGAATATTTTATATCTTCGTTAAGAGATTATGAATTTCATCTTATGAATATATGTTCCCTCAACATTAAATGTGGCTGTCTAACATACTGAGGTTTTGATCGTGACTTTAGATCTCACTCCTGATATATTAAAGCGACCTACACTTCATGATTAGGTTCATTATTCTCTCAGGATTAAGAGTCGATGTAAATAGAAGTCATGAGATTTATAATTCATTTGACAGTCTTGAGTAAAATAATAAATCTCATAGTGGTCTAGTTCAATATGTCTTAATACTTAAAAAACATATCAACATATCAACTAGAAGTCTCCACTTCCATTATTAAGACAAATCATCTTAGTTGATATGTTATAGTCTTCACAGATGAAATGCCCAATTTCATCACTGACTACAAACTAAAATTTTGAGTTTACAAAGAACTTGTGATTTATATCTTCTGTGACTAAATCACATACTATGCATCTCATGGACTATATGATAATGTCTAAATATTCATGTTACCATTATTTTAGATAATAATAAAACAACTTTATTAGTCACTACATAATATCATACATAATGTCATACATAGCATCATACAATAGGATTTAAAGGGCACATATCCTAACAACTGCACCATAGCATGTATGCATTAATGCATGATCATGTTATATGCATGTTCATGGCACATCAAAGAAAACATTGAAAAAAAAATCCTAATCTAGCATGTGAAGAACTAACATCATACCAAACATGGAGGTAGAGACTCAAGAGCTTGAAATAAGACAAGGCAGAAGCATATGGTTTAAATGAAATAAAGAAACAGAAGCCAAAAGACTCGGATTAGGGTTTCTGGGCATGAGTATGTGTGTGCATACATAGGGCTTGCGTATGCAGCCCAGTTGTATGCGTACACATACTTTGAGTATGCGTGTGTATGCAGAAAGCATGCATACGCATACATGCTGCAGCCCAGTTGTATGCGTACACATACTTTGATTATGTGTGTGCATGTAGAAAGCATGCATACGCATACATGCCCTAACCCTAACTCAAAAACAAGAACAGAAACAAAATCTAGCAACCTATCATATTATTATAGAGAAACAACATAAACTTAAATGAAGTTGACATATTAAAACACATTCTAAGAAAATAAATAAGAGAAAAATAGAATTAAACAAAGAAAAGGAGGCAAAAAGAGTTAGAACCTTTACCTCCAAAACAAAGGCTCTTTAGCTTGATTTTGACTGTTCCCTTCTGTTAATCAATTCATAATCAAACAAGGAAGTGATTTGTAATCTTAAAAGGATTAAGGCCAAAAGAGGACTCAATCAGGAAAATATTAACTTGAGGATGTTTTGTGAAAAATTCCCTTTTCGATTCACTATTTCTAGTGAATCTTATAATTTCCCTTAGGATTTTCTATGTTTTTGAAAAGCTACTATGTATGATCTTTTATAGCTCGAAAATGAGGGTTTAGAACAGCTCATAGACAATGTGGGATTCGTTCAAAAACCAAAACTTTGATGCAGAAAACTTACCTCTCATATTTTCTAGAACCTTAAAATGTGTACGCATGCCCGTGTATGCGTACGTATGCATGAAGCATGCGTACCTAGCGCTTGAGCATGCGTGCGTACACTCGTGTATGCGTACGCATGCTCTAGGGTTTTCATGGTCTTTATTTTCCAAAAATAGATTAATTTATTCATAAAAGAGTTATATTTTCCAAAAATACTTTCCTTAAGTCAATTTGAATTTGATTGGGCCCTTTTCCAACCTTGGGCTTTAGAATTTCAACATCATTGAGGAACGAGAGCTCGAGTTGTTACGGGTACAAAATGTGGTGTCTACAATATCCCCATCTGCAGGATACATTTGTATAGCTTTTTCCTTCCTTGATGTTCCCCACATTCACCTATATGTACTTCCTTTGGCCCTAAGCACCATAGTGGGTCCCTATCATATCTTTTCTTGAACAGGATTCCTTTGTGCAAGAAATAACGTGTTGCCAATCTCTTAAGCTTGTATTTGCCTTCATGTTTCTATGAATAAGGTGTCGTCGGTCAGGTACTCAATAAAATGACTTCTCCAGCTTCCTTAGTGAATATGGCATAATTATCTTCCCGATCCATGGCAAGTTGGTAGGCTTCACATTGACTTTGAATTTGGTTTGCTTCCTTCTTCATATTCGGCCAATAGAAGCTCACACTCTACAGTCTGTGGTACAAGCTGATGTCCCTATAGAATTCGTAGGTTTTGCTGTGTACTTCTTCTAATTTCTTCTGGGCCTTTTTGTGCCCAATGCACTTTAGCAGGATTCCTTTTGGCATTTTGCAATATAATTCCCCTCTTATAAGGACATAATCCTTCTCGCTTTTTAACTCTTCTATGGTTCCTTCCCTCAACGGGGCTTCTTTGATGGGGGTCCTCCAACCTTTCTCACATTCCTCTTCTTTTGCAAACTTTTCTTTAACGTTTTGATAATGGGTTCTCTTCTCTTCTTGATTTCTACCATGGTGCTACTTCCTCCAAAGGCTATTTGCGACCCCAACATGGCTAATGTGTTTGTGTACCTGTTCCCACTTCGTTGGGCATGCTCTATATCAGATGTACATAACTTCTCTTCCATTCTCTGGGCTAACATCTTATAAGGGGCCAGGGATGGCTCCCTCAAGGAAAAGCTTCCTTTTGTCGAGTAGATTACCAAATTGAAGTCACCTACGAACCTCAAGTGCTAGATTCCTATCTTGAGAGCCACTGCTAGCCCTGTTAAGTATGCCTCGTATTTTGCAATGTTATTTGAGTATGGAAACTCTAACTTGAATAACAACGCTATGGTTTCTCCTTCTCCATGATAAAGAGCCACTTCTGCGACTCCCGAGTTTGTTGTAGAAGAACCATCAAATCTCATGATCCACTCTTTTGCTACTACTTCTATCGTAGCCACTTCTCTAGGTACTTCATCATCTAGTGAGAATTCCTCTTCTTTTGGGAATTGGACCACCAGGTCTGCTACGGCCTGGCTCTTCACTGCTTTGGGTGTTCCCACTTTCAAATCATACTATGATAATTGCAATAGCCTTTGTGATGTGTAAACATTAGCTAAGTACACTCTTTCCACTCAGGAATAGCGTGTCTCAGCATCTTTCAAAGCACGACTGACATAATACATTGGTTGTTCGATGCCCCCTCCGTCTTCTTGGCCTATTAACACCTTAATGGCTGATGGGCTTAATGCCATATTAGGTAACTGTAGTTTCTTGCAAACTAGTGCCTGGACCATGGGCAAGTTCGTCATAATCTACTGTAATTTTTGGAAAGCTTTCAGCTGCTTGCCACCCCATTCAAATCTATGCCATTTCTTCAATAACTTCGCGAAGGCTGAAGTAATTAACGCTAGGCCTGGTATGAACCTTCTAATATATGAGACTTTACCCAAAAATCTCTTCAACTCCTTGATAATGGATAGTGGCTTCATGGTTGCTATTGCTATAGCTTTCATCGGGTCAACATCTGTCCCTTTACTGTGGACTAGGAATCACAAGAATTTTTGGACAGAAACTCCGAAAGCACACTTTAGTGGATTCATTCTTATCTTGAAGAGCCTGCACTGCTTTAATACTTTCCTCAAGACCTTGACATGATCCTTGCACTTTCTCGACTTCACCACAATGTTGTCCACGTAATCCTCCATCTCGCTATGCATCATGTTATGGAAGATCGCAGTCATAGTACATTAGCAAGTTGTACCTGCGTTCTTGAGACCAAAGGCCATCATCGTGTAATAGAAGTTTCCAATGGGTGTTCTGAAAGAGGTCTTCTCTACATCCCTAAGTGCCATTCAGATTTGGTTATAGCCACTGAATCCATCCATGAAAGAGAAATAGCATGTCTTGTGGCAAAATCTATTAGCAGGTCCATATTTTGTAAGGGAAACTCGTCCTTGGGGCAAGTTCATTTAAGATTTTTGAAATCTACATAGAATTTGATTTGCCTAATCCTTTTCTTGATACGCACAATATTGGAAAACCACTTCAGATGTTGGATTGGCTTAATGAATCTGGCTGCAAGCAACTTCTACATCTCCTAAACTATTTGTGCCTCTATGTCAGTGTGGAATACTCTGGTTGGCTGGGCAATAAGCTTGGTCCCGGCTCTACATTAAGTGTGTGCACAACTAGATTTGGATCTAGTGTAGGCATCTCGTCGTATTTCCATGCAAACACATCTTTGAACTCCTTCAGCAGTTGGACCATACTCATCTTTTCTTCCTTGGTTAGCTTTGAGCTAATCAAGATGGGCTTGGGTTTTTGTGGGTCATTACTAAAATCTACCTCTTCAAGCTTTTCTTCTACAGATACTTGCACCTCCTTTTCTATCACCATCACTTTCCCTTCTTCTAACTTGTCTTCTTCCTTCACATTCTCTCTGGCCACATAGCATACTAAGGGCTTATGCTCGGACCTTCTTCTGGGACTCTTCTATAGACCGTAAGTGGATCCTGCGTACCTTCTTAATTTGTATACTATTCTGTCGTCAGGCACTTTGATCATGATGTAGCGTGGCAAACTTTCTGATTTTGCGATTGGCGCTTCATTTCTTTTCCTTTTTCTGTCTAATAGCTCCCCCAAATCTAGCTCTAGGTCATTCTTAATGTCTTCCCATCTAGGTATGAAGATACCTGAAGGCTTGGATACTGAGCTCTCTCCTGATGATGCCTATTCATTGTAGAATATAGTCTCTACTAGATGGGCTTCTACTTGTTCAAAAGGAGATGGGTTTGTAGCTATTTGGATTGTTCTGCCATTAAGCCTTCCTTCACACATTGGTGGTATGTCAAAGGGATGAGGTGGTACTTATGTAGCCACGGCCGTCCCAATGGGATATGATATTAAATTTCTGTCCTCACTACATGAAAGTGAGTTAGGGAGGCTTTGGGGCCTACCCTTAACCATAATTGTTTATACCCAACTGTGTCTTCCTCCGAACCATGTTACCTCCATTGGGAATCCCAAGATCTTGCTTTATGGTATTTCTACCACTTGTAATGTACTGAGTGGTATGAGATTCACTAAAGCATCAGTGTCCAATGCTCGCTTGTTAGGAATTTAATTTATTGAGGTCGCCAGATAAAGTGGCCTCTGTGGTCTGGGTATTTCACTTCCTTGTCCTCGTCATTGAAGGCGATTTCATTGGTATCTTCAAGAAAGGCCCTGTTAGGTCGAGTTTCTGCAGTGAGCATTCAGCCCCCGCTCTTAAAGCAATACTAACTAAGGCTTCTATGGCCACCTTTCCTTCATTAGCTGTGAACTCAAGCTGATCAAATAGGTTTTTGAATTGGGGACTTTTCTGAAAGGTCATGATAGTATTGGATGGTAACGAGGGCCTTTCCTCCTTGTTATCACTAAGGTTTGCACAAATAACTACCACTGCTACTCCCGTGGTTAGGTAATGGATTCCACTGAACTTCTGGCTAAGAAAGCTCGAGAGTGCCCTTTTTGATCCTACAGTAGACTAGTTTGCGAAGCGCCCAGCATTCTGCGGTAGTATAGATACTCAATTTTGCACCCATAATTTAATCTTGGAAGATGACTAGAGTGACCATTCATATACCCCAAAATTTAGAATTTTATTACATGCATTCATTGCATGTCATAAAAATGATCTTGAGATTCTAACAATCGTGACGGTATGTCTGATTTCCAAATCGAACCGTTAAATTGAAAGATATCACATGATCAAGTTTTCACGGTCTGCATGCATTTTGTTTGGGTGGAGCCGATCACGCATGATTAATTTAAATTAATTTTGATTGGTTAGAAAATTAAAATTAATTAAATAATTTTGTGATTGGTTGTTGGTTAGTGTCAAAAATAGGCCTGCTTGCACGAGAATAAAGTGGATAATCAGATAACAAAGAAATTGTGGATAATTAGGTCTTTTTGGAATATTTATCTACAAGATAATTATCACTTTAAAGACTTGAATATCAATAAAAATGGATTAATTTTTAGAATACGGATTAAATACACATCTAGGTGCAATTCCTGGCTCAAAAATCCTAAAAAAAGTAGTCCAAATTGGACCAAAACTCAAACGCAGACTTGGCACCTAAGAGGGCCATTCGGCGCTCTTGGAGTCTTGATTGGCCCAAAAGCTCGGCCCGACCTGACCCGGGGACCCCCTGATTGAGATAAAGCCTATCTTTTTCGACTTTTTAGAGATAAGGACGCGTTCCAATTCATATCTGATCTCATTCAGCTTATTTTTTAAGCATCCCAACCTCTATAAATAGAGGAAAAAGATTAGAATTAGGGGCTCTTCTTTTTTGACTTTTCTATTCCCTTTACATTAAAGACATTTTGGAGGCCTTTGCTTTAGGAATTTCTTTTTTGTATGTAAAGTATTTTAGACTTCAAAGAGGTGAACAAACCTCTTCGATTTCTAAAATATTCTTTCATTAGAAGAGCACGCTCATGCAAGAGGTTTTTTTTTTTTTCTTTCTTTCTTTTCTTCTTCCATTAATTATTATGATTTTGTTTAATGCATGAATATGTTTAGTATGTTTTATGATGTCTTGTTCTTAATATATAATTGCCATGCTTAGATACTGTAGATGATTGTTTATTTCAATTCTTTCTTTTTGACTTCAAAATCTACAATGACTATCAAAACTCTTTTATGAAGATTCAAAACTGATTTGTATTTTTATTAAATATAGATTTGATTTTTTTCAAAACCCAAAACTGATATGTATTTTCATTAAATATAGATTTGATCTTTTTTAAACTCAAAACTGATTTGTATTTTCATTAAATATAGATCTGATTTTTTTCTAAATACAAAACTGATCTGTATTTTCATTAAATACAGATCTGATTTTTTTTTCTAAAAAGTTTTCTTTGTTATAAAATTGTAGATTTTGAAATTCAAAATAAGGGATTGAAAGTTAGGTCAAAGTTTGTTAATATGTGACACATGCATAATAAATTTGTCTCATGAATGTAGATCCTCTTTCAAAAGTCTTTTAAAAAAAAAAAAAAAATTATTTGTGTACGACAACAGATTTGATTTTTTATAAATAAAATAATTTGTTTTTTTTTTTTTTTACTTTACACAAATCAGATCTGATTCTTTTCAAAATCTTTTATTTTTTAATAAAAAACATATCTGATTTTTCTTGATAAAATTACTTTTTTTTTGAACTTTACAAAAAAACAAATCTGATTTTTTTTAACAAACCGAATTTTTTTCTAACTTTACACAAAACAGATCTGATTTTTTTTAACAAACCGAATTTTTTTCTAACTTTACACAAAACAGATCTGATTTTTCTTCATAAAATGCTTTTTACCCTTTACAAAAACAGATCTGATTTTTTTTTTTTTTACAAACCAAGTCTTATTATTTTATTTTCCAAGACAAGTCTGAATTTTCTTTAAAAAGAGGACACGTCCATAAGGCAAAATTATTTAAGTTAATTTTGTTAAGTGTTTGTCATGTGCATTTCGTAACCTAGCCCCTAAGCTTAGGATTTTTGGATAGGTAGATTAGTATTTTGTCTTTTAATTTTGGTAGATTGTAACTAGAACCAAAATTTTGTATTCTTTTACATAGATTGTAACTTGGACCCTAAGCCTTATAAGGTTAATTTAGCAAAATTGTATTTTTCTTTATTCAATCAATGACATTCGAAGTATTTTTAACATGTAATTTGTATTTATTTTTTTCTTATTTTTTGTATAAAAAATAAGTGGCAACTCCACACCACTACCCAAAAGAGAGGTGCCTTACAAGCACCCAAATCTCTTTTTGAAAGGCCCTAAATTTTCCCTGGTATCTCACAGTGATGACTTGATTGGGATGTCGAGAGCTAAAGCCTTGTGTTAGACTTTAAGTGACCAACTATATACCTTTGTCTTTTGCATGATGTTGTTGTTTATTTATTTACATTATATTTTGAGATGTTTGTATGATATTTTTTTGTTTGTGTTGCCATGTTGATTGTTAAGAGTTTTTCCTAACTGTCATAGTGTGTGCCATCAAAACAACAAATATGTATGCACCCATCTCAACACATGGTGGTAGTAACCATGGATCACTGGTCTTCATTAGATTTGGGTACCCGGTGGCAAACTCACCAGCTCCTAGCCCAAAGTCACTGGATCATTTCTTGTTGACTATAAGGGATAGACCATGCCGTTCGGACCAACAGAATGTTCATTACATTAAAAGTTAGGAGGTGTAACGTCCTAGCTATGGGAAACAATGAAACAACAAATCCACCCTACAATGTAATGACTTAGAACCTATCTTTAGGCTGGTCCATGTTAAAATTGTATTGCATGTTACATGTGTTTGTTTGGTTAATTAATGTAGATAGGGACCTGGCTTTGATTGACCCAACCAAGCCTTTTCTTAGGGAAGAATTTGGTCAAGATCAGAGGGAAGACTCCAAAGAGAATCCAAGACCAACATTCAAGCTAGTAGTTCCAGTTCCAAGTCCATCACGGTACTGAAGCTTGTGAGCATAGAAGACACTCTATTGCTGCAACATCACAATCCCGTGTTCGACCTACAAGACAGTCCAAGCCACAAGAAATTCATAGACTCCATCACTATGGTGGAAGAAGGGGAACATCCAAATACTGAAGAACCCATGAACACTCAAGGGCTACTAGACACCATGGTAGCTAGTCAAATCCAATTAAGGGAGGACATGAACCTTATGGTGCAACGATTTCAGAACCTGAAGAGCGGCCAAGAGGAGACCAAGACTGATCATAATTCCCCTACCATGAAGGGTGAGAAGAAGATCAACGAGAGGATAAAAAATATGGAAGAGATGATCAAGAGAGCTCGCAAGATGGAAGACCTCATGGACTACCAATCACTCTCTCACTTTTCCCCGATGTGAGATTGCCCTCCAAGTTCAAGTTGCCAACCATGGACAAGTTTGATGGGACTGGCTGCCCAAAGTCCCATTTAAAAATGTATATGAGGGCCATATAGCGCCTAGGAGCAACTAAAGAATTACTTGCTTAAATGTTTCAAAACACTCTGACTGGGGCCACTCTTAGGTGGTTCCTCAACCTAGATGATACTAGAGCAAAGAGTTGGGAGAACATCTGCCACGAGTTTCACAATCAATACAAGTACAACATAGAGGTGGATGTGACAAGGAGAGATTTGGAGACCATAAAGCAAGAGCCAGAAGAATCTTTCTCTACCTTCATTACCAAGTGGAAGTCCAAAGATGCATAGATGATGAATAGGCCAAGTGAGGAAGAGCAATTAACCATGGTTGTAAAAAACTTATTACCTGTATACCATAAGTATTTGTTTGCTCAGTAGTTTCCTAATTTTAAAGCATTGATTGCTATTGGAAACCAAATTGAGGGTGCAATAAATAATGACACTATAAAGAATGAGGACCCACCAAGGTTTAAAAGAATTTAGGATCTAGTTCTAAAACTGCAAAAGTTTCTAATATATACAAAAAAGATCCTTACCAACTTATTGCTCCCATTGCCCCCGTGCAAATATCACAAGGGCCGCCTCTAAGGCCTAGGAGGGAATTTCATGAGTTATATATGCCTGTGAGCCAAGTGTTTGAAAAACTAAAAGCAAAGGGTTTGCAAAACCTGATGGAATTATGCATATGCGCAGTGGAAAATTAACGGATCTACTTCATTCGAAATTGATAACATGCACCATGTAAATTTTAGAATATAGGAACAAGAGAGTGTACCTTGGTGTGATGAATTTCAAAACAAAGATTGTAAGTACTTGGGAATACTTTTAATCTTCACTCCAATTCCATTAACGCCCAAGATGTGTGGTCACTCAATCAGTTATATGAATTTGTTCAAGAGAGAATTAGAGAGTGTCCAACACTCACATACACCATTTTATGCAAGTTGTTCGTTTTTAAAAATTTGTATATTTCTCTCTTAATAACTGATTATCTAATTGGGCTAGCCTTTTGGGCCTTTCCAATTGGGCTCTAGTATGTGGCTTGGAGTGGGACCAAAAGGGACCAATAAGACACTAGTCCCAATGGGCTTTGGGCTTTTCTGCCAACTCTTGACAAGTCCAAAATTACCATTAACTATATTTAATACCACTATATAAATATAGTTGCACTCTAGGTCTTATCTATAAATTATATCCCAAGACTTTATTGTACATGTAACCCCTTCATAAAATATTCGTAGTAATACAAAGTTATAAATGTAGACTGCCACTTTGTAGATTACTGCATCTTAATCCTTGAGTACCCGGTTTAATCCTTTTAAGTTATTCATCATATATTTATGAAATCCAATTTCATAAATATATACTTTAGTAATTTCTTACCAAAGTGGTTAGGCCTAACTCTTTGAATAACAAACTCATTAAACTTATCTCAAGGGAATATTTTGTATCTCCGTTAAGAGACTATGAATTCCATCTTGAGAATACATGTTCCATCAACACTAAATGTGGCTGCCCAACATACTGAGGTTTTGATCGTTACTTTAGATCTCACTCCTGATATATCAAAGCAACCTACACTTTATGATCAGGTCCATTATTCTCTCAGGATTAAGAATTCATGTAAATATAAGTTGTGAGATTTATTATTCATTTGACAGTCATTAAGAGAATAATAAATCTCACAGCGGTCTAGTTCAATATGTCTTAACTCTTAAAACATATCAACATATCAACTAGAAGTCACCACTTCCATGATCAAGACAAATCATCTTAGTTGATATGTTATAGTCTTCGCAGATGAAACGCCCAATTTCATCACCCACTACGAACTATATTCTGAGTTTACAAAGAACTTGTGATTTATATCTTTTGTGACTTTTCACATAAACCACATACTATGCATCTCATGGACTATATGATAATGTCTGAATATTCATATTACCATTATTTCTGATAATAATAAAATAGCTTTATTAATTACAATATTAAGTCATACATCATGTCATAAATAATGTCATACATAATATTACATATAGCATCAAACAATAGGATTTAAGGGCACTAATCCTAACAAAACCCTTAGACCCAAGACCAATCCTAGACCCATTGCCTACAAGATTTGATGTGAGTAAGAGATATGTCTACCATCAGAGCCTTGGCCACGACACTGACAAGTGTTTTGGCCTTCGTCATGCAATTCAAGATCTAATAGACACTAAGTGAATGCACTGCCTACAAGGCCTAGCATCACTAATAATCCCTTGATCAACCACAATTTTGGGAGTGGATCGAGGATTAATTGCTTGATGACTGAAGAGGAAGGAGAAAAGGACCCATCTAAGTTGATTTATGACCTACCCGAGTTCTTTATGATGACATGTGAAGAGTTGATGGGTATGACGTCCACTGCAGGGTATGATATATGGAGTGAAGATGTTATAGAAGCCTCAAATTACCCGACATCCACAAATGGGGGGAGACATTTCAGACCCCAACCAAATTACCCGACATCCACAAATGGGGGGAGACACTTCAAACCCCAAGCAAGTTACCATACACCTACATATGGGTGGAGACACTTCAAACCCCAATCAAATGACCCAACATCCACATATGGGGGGAGACACTTCAAACCCTAAGATACCGATCTAAATGACCCAACAAAAATTGCCCACTTACAAAGGGGGGAGTCACTTCAAACCCCCACATTTGGAGACAAACAACTCAATAGAAGCCTTGAATAAATCTACCCAACAAACACCCATTGAAGAGGATAAGGTCCCCATGCAACTACAGAAGACACAAGCCAATATATTTTTGTAGGGTTTACTCATGGCCTCATACAAGCATCGCTAGAATCTGGTAGATCTTCTCAATCAAATCCAAGTTCCTACAACCATTACTTCTCAAGATCTGAATGCTATGATTGGGGACTATAAGTAGGGAGCTCACAATTTCCTACCCTGACAAAGATTTGACGAAGAAGGGGAAGCACCATAGTGACCCATTACACATTACTGTAGATGCCAAAGGCAAGAGGATTCCAATGGTTCTAATTGACGACGAAAGTGACTTAAATGTGTGTCCTTTAAAGACTGCAAGTTGCTTGGGCCTAAGTATTGAAGATTTTGTGCTGATAGATCAGCATGTGAGGGCATATGACAATAGTAGAAGGGAGGTCTTAGGAACCGTGACACTGGAGCTCACTATAGGGCCAATGATCGAGAATGTGGAGTTTCAAGTCCTGAACATAGCATCGTGCTTCAAGATCTCCTTGGGCGACCATGGATCCATGACATAGAGGCTGTACCTTCATCCCTATACCAAAAGTTTCGATTTCCATATGAAGGAGCCGTAGTTACCATATATGGTGATACTTTGACCATACTAAAGCCCATTTTTGGCATTGATTCTGAGAAGGAGCCATTGACTTTGGATGGCTTTAAAATTGAGAAACCTAGTTTTGAAAGAAGAGAAGGAGAAGTGGAGAAGATCCCTATGGACTTTGCTCCCTACAGCAACAACAACATGATAGCAATGATAAGGAGAATGAATTACCTTTTAGGAATGAACTTGGGGAAGAATGTAAAAAAGCCAATTGTTCAAGACCCAATAATTCCTACTACTACACCACCTTTTAGGCTAGGGTATAAGCCTAATGATGATGACTTGTTAGAGATGGAGGTGAGAAGAATGTCCCAAGCCAAAGCCCAAGAAAAGGGACTTCCTTGTCCCCCAGAGCCCCTAAAGCCCTATACTCTAACATTGAATGGAAAGTTTGTTAAAGCTAGAGCTAGTCAACACTATTGGGGATTCCTTGAACTGAGATTTGACCCTGAGACAAGAACAATGGAGCCCGGATTTGAGCTATTATTTGATAGCAACAACAAGCTTCCAGAACTAAAGAAGGAAGACTCAAATTAGGTCCCTATTGATTGGGCTGATTACATTGACCCTGATGCAATGACTATGCTTCTGGGAGATGCCATTCGCAATATAGAAGAAGAGTATTGGGAAAGCTTGCGAAAATTCATTGAAGAGCCCGTATAAAGCAAGGACAAGTGATGAAGAAAGGGGAGAAGCACCTAGTGATGATGATGAAGGTAGCAATAGCAAGAGTGATAGTAGTAATGATAGCAGTAGCAGTGATGATGGAGATGGTGAGGATGATAGCAATAGTATAAGTGAAAGCAACAATAGTGAAGACTACGATAACCAATATAGTGGCAATGATTGAGGCGAACCCCCTAGTGATAGGGATGATGAAGATGTAGGACTCTTCTATAAAGACCACTTTGATGATGATATAGACTATTATGATGGAGATATAGAGGATAATGCTAAAATTGAATGCATAAACATGAAGAGCGACGCTGAAAGTGAAGAATATGAGCTAGAAAATATGTTAGATGAGGCGGAAGTTGACAATGAAGAAGCTGATGATATAGATTATGATGATTACCCCTATAAGCAGCCCTTAGATTGGAGCTGCATTACTGAGGGTAGCTCAAGGTCATGCCCTCAATATGACAAGCATGGTAGAGAAATTCCTGAGTTAGGGTTATTCCATAATTTAGAACTTGGCTCACTAACCCCATACACTGAGAAAGAAGATGGCATAGATGGTAGATTGTCCATCCTAGACAGAATGTTGATGATCCACAGCTTAAGAAACTTAAAATTGGAGTGTCTTGAAGATGAAAATGGGAGGATAGAATGGAATGAGTCAGAATACCTCCCCCAATACATCCACCCAAGTAATAAAGGAAAGCAAGATCTGTTCAGTGAGTGGATGGATAGTATAGAGCTTTTGGGTGCTTATGTGATTGACAAGCCCACAGATATTGAGATTAATGGTGAAGGCACGAATTATATAGATGAAGACCCCATGGTACTGATGTTGAGGGAAGAAGAAACTCATTGGAAGCCACCTACCATCGTTGAAGCCACAACTGAGTTGAAGAATTGGGATGGGAGAGAGCCACCCATCCCATGGAAGACTTTGTGGAGAAGATCAAGAACATTGAGCCAGTTACTCCTACCAGAAACAGTGTTTCTATCCCTATTGAGTCTGTTTCTGCTAGTATTATTGTTCCTGTTGAGTCTGTTTGTGATCGTATTTCTATAGAGTCTGTTTTTGTTGAGTCTGTTGAGGACTCTTTTCCTTATAATATGATTTCTGATTCTACTTATTTGTTGGCTTTGAATGTTTTTATTTTGGAAATTGGTAAAGAAACTCTTAATAATAAGGAATTAAAACAAGGGCATGTAGAACCTATAAAGGAAGAAACCCAACCTGTTAACTTGGGAATCGATGATGAACCTAAGATGATACAGGTAGGCAATATCCTAACCTCCTCTAAAAAAGGTGCATTAGTTGCCCTATTGAAAGAATTCAAAGAGGTATTTGCATGGTCATACGAAGACATACCTGGGATTGATACAGACATAGTGTGACACTACATTCCAACAAATCCAACCATGAAGCCGGTCAAGCCAAAGTTGAGAAGAATGAAGCTTGAATGGACTCTCAAGATCAAAGAAGAAGTCGAGAAATAGTACAATGCAAGATTCCTGAGGGTGGTCAATTATCTAGAATGGTTAGCTAATATGGTTCCGGTGCTGAAGAAGGTTGGGAAAGTGAGAATGTGTGTAGACTTTCGAGGTCTGAATAAGGCTAGCCCGAAAGATGATTTTCCCTTGCCTCACATTGACATTCTGTTTGATAACACAGTAGGACATGCCTTGTTGTCATTTATGGATGGTTTTTCGAGATACAATCAAATAAAGATGGCTCCTGAAGATATGGAGAAAACCTCCTTCATTACTCCATGGGGGATGTATTGCTACAAGGTCATGCCATTTGGCTTTAAGAATGCTGCTGCTACTTACCAATGTGCAGCCACTACTTTGTTACATTATTTGATCCATAAAGAAGTAGAAGTTTATGTTGATGACATGATAGTGAAGTCCAAAGATCGTGAAGGGCACATTCCAGCCTTACGAGAGTTCTTTGAAAGAATCCAATTCTATAAGTTGTGGTTGAATCCAAAGAAGTGCACTTTTGGTGTAACATCTGGAAAGCTGTTGGAGTTTACGGTAAGTTAAAGGGGAATTGAAGTCGATCTTGACAAAATCAAGGCAATTGTAGAGATGAAGCCTCCTAGAATTGAGTAGGAGATCTGAGGGTTTCTAGGGAGGATACAATACTTCAGTAGATTCATAGCCCAACTCACCATGACATTGTGAGCCACTTTTCTGACTGCTTAAGAAGGAAGTTCCCATAGTATGGAACGCATAATGTCAAGAAGCTTTTGAAAAGATTAAGAAGTATTTGATGAAGCCACCAATACTTGTCCCACCGATACCTAGAGGAGTCTAGGAAGGAGAGTGTAATATACTATATTAGTAAGAAGATGCTGGCTTATAAGGAGAAATATTCACCACTTGAGAAAACATGTGTAGCACTTGTATGGGCAACTTGCAAACTCAGACATTATATGCTTGCTTTCAAAGTCTTGTTGATTGCAAGAATGGATCCTTTAAAATATCTAATGGAAAAGCGTGTAAGATGGGAAGATAGCTAAATGGGTTTTGCTTCTGTCAGAATTCAATATTAAATATGTAACTTAGAAATCTGTGAAGGGGAGAGCAATTGCTGATCATTTAGCCCATTGTTCACCTGAAGAAGTTGAAGAGATCGCAGGAGACTTTCCAGATGAGGATATTATGGGGATTGAGGTAGAATCATGGAAGATGTATTTTGATGGAGCAACTAATCAAAATGGAAGTGGCATTGGAGTTCTCTTAATTTCTCCAAAAGGGACACACATCTAGTTCTCTCGTAGGCTCAACTTTCCTGCCATTAATAATGCCACTGAATATGAAGCTTGCATTATGGGGTTACAAGCGGCCTTAGGTCTTAGAGTGAAATAATTGGAAGTATATGGTGATTCAGCCTTGATAATTTCTTAGATTTAGAATAGATGGAAGACCAAGGAAGAAAAGCTAATGCCTTATCATGAATGTCTTCAAAAGTGGACCTCGAAATTCAATAAGATCTAGTACCAATATGTGCCAAGAATGCAGAATCAGATTGCAGATGCTCTAGCAATAATGGCATCCATGATGGATGAAACTAAGGAAGATGAAGCTAGACCAATAGTGGTGGAACAAAAATAAGAGCCAGCTTATTGTATGTCAATAGAAGAAGACGAGGAAAAAAATGGAGAAGGTGAATGGTATTCAGACATCCTACAATACCACAAGGATGGGACATACCCAAAGTCTGTAGACAAGAATGACCAATTGACCATTAGAAGGTTGTCCACGAATTATATTATTTTTGGGAAGAGGCTTTACAGAAGATCATATGACGGAATTCATCTCCTTTGTGTGACCGCCAAGGAAGCAAAGCAAATAATTGAAGAGGTTCATGAGTCAAGTTATGGGCCACATATGAATGCACACATGCTGTCACGAAAAATAATGAGACAAGGGTATTATTGGACTACTATGGAAGCCAACTATGCAACTCATGTTCGGAAGTGCCATCAATGCCAAGTCCATGGAGATCTGAAGCACATGCCACCTATGCCATTACATATCATGACTTCACCCTAGCCATTTTCTACATGGAGAATAGATATTATTGGGAAGATTCACCCAACAGTATCCAATGGCCATGAATTTATACTTATTACTATTGATTACTTCACTAAATGGGTAGAAGTTGCCTCATACAAGGTCTTAAACTCGAAGAAAGTTGCTCAATTTATTCAAACTAATATCATTTGTAGATATGGGGTACCACATGAAATTATTTCAGACAATGGGCTGCATTTCAAGGGAGAAACAGAGAAGCTACCCTGATAGTACAATATTCAGCACCACAAATCCTCACCCTATCGTCCTCAAACTAATGGGGTAGTTGAGGTTGCTAACAAGAACATAGGATGAATCTTGAAAAAGAGTACGAAGAACTACAAGGATTGGCATTTACAATTACCCTTGCACTTTGGGAATATAGGACATCAATTTGATCTTCCACAGGAGCCACTCCTTATTCATTGGTGTATGGGATGGAAGCAGTTCTTCCCATTTAAATGGGTGTTCGTTCACTGAGGATAGTACAGGAAAGTGAAATCTTTGAAGTAGATTGGTTGCAGAGTAGATATGACCAATTGTGCATGCTGGATGAGAAAAGACTCTAGGCCTTGTACCACATTTAGGGTTATTAAAGGACGCTCAGGAAAGCTTTTGGCAAGAAAGTAAGAACTAGAGATCTAAAGTTGGGGGATTTATTGCTGAAAGAGATTTGAGCCCTAATTCAAGAGACAAAAGGGAAGTTCAAACAAAATTGTGCTGGCCTATATATTATCAAGCAGATATACTCTGGAGGAGCAGTAAGATTGATGGACTTAGATGCAAACCCTTTCACCGAACCAACCAACATGGATCAATTGAAGAAATACCACGTCTAAGGTGGTAGTTTGAAAGCACCCCCTTTGAAGTGGTTGTAAATTATGTTATTTCCCTTCCTAGGTTCGGCAAAAAAAGAAAAAGAAAAAAAATGGGGTAGGTTGAAAACCCTAAAGGGTGATCTACGCAAAAGGAGAGTTAAAAAAAAAAGAAAAAAAAAAAGAAAAAAAAAAAAGAAGAAGAAGTGAGAGAGCCTGCTAGGCTGAAAACCTGAAAGGGTGGACTAGGCAAAAATTAAGGTAGAAAAAAATGAACTACATGATGACCTGATCCTTCTACCAAGGAGGTAAGTAGGTAACCATACATTAGTCCGGTCACAACTTCCCTAAACCCAGCATTTACCCATTTAACCAAAAAATAAATAAAAAATCCCAGAATTCAACCATTCCATTAAATCATGCCATTACATAAGAACCCAAACCTTAAACCAACTGGTGTGCTATCGCAAGTAACCAAAAATAAAACCTATACTCCTAAAAATATATGTAGTAGTGCGAGTAAGGATTGTTCCCACAGAAAGTATCTAGCCTAGTTTTATACTACATGAACAGGGGGGGGGGTTGAGTATAATGAAAACAATTTTAAGGAAAAAAACAACAACTAAGGAACGATTAAAATTAAAGTATTGAAATCAATCAAAAGAACAAACCTTGGTCTAAGTCAACATCACACTTTGAATATTCACCGTTGGAAATATTTTCCTATCTCTCCTTAGTCGCAGTTAATTAGAAAACAAGTGATCTAATAAACCCTAACTACTAAACAACCCAAGACAAGCGCTAAAGGTTTAATCTAGTAGCAGCCTTAAGAATTAGAGAGATCGATGAAACTAAACAACACAAGCACAAGCGGTTGTATTTAATTTAGTCAAGCGTTCTTCCTAAGATCTAATAATTTCTGACACAGCAAATCATTAAATCTTGGTTGCTTCACAAGTTAGAGAGATCAAACAATTACGAATTTGATATCTAATCTAGCAGTAGATTGCAACGAATAGTAAACTAGTAGGCCTTCTAGTAATTAAACGAGACAATCATGAAAATAGGTACAGAAGAACATCTGATATTCAAAGCATAAATTGAACAATAAAAAAAAAAATTAGATATCACAATTTTATTGATTCTGAGGCTTCAGTTTCCTTTGACCAAGTATAAAAGTTTAGCCACGCAAGACCATGATGAAAACTCAAAAGAGAAAATCAGAGAAGAGGGGAGAGAGAGATGTGCGTGTCCAATTCTGATTTCTCCTCTCCTTTTTACACGTTAATTCCCCCTTTCCCAAGCCTACAAAATCTCCTAAAAATATTCTAAATAATAAATCCAAATTTGACTAATTAAGGAAAAATATAAAATAAATAAAATAGAGTACTAATATAACTAGGAAAGTGGTGTTTTCAGCTGGAAATTTCGTGCACCAGATCTGGAAACTTCCAAAAATAAACCGCATTAGATCCGCTTATTAGAATTTCAGGCAAAGGAACATTCTAGAACGTCAGCAGTGCAGGTGCTGCAACTTCAAGCCTGATTTAGGCCTTGATGCGGCCCGTATCTCTCAAAACTCAAAACATGAAAATTGTAGAGATTTGTCTTAGCATTCCATATCATCTTGAATCATCTCAATCGGAGCTCGGATGAGAGTTATTCCCATATTACGAAGCGATGTCAAAGCTGTCCAAAATTGCCTAGTTAACTACGTTTTGCACTTAATGCCTCCATTTGCATCAAATCAAAATATAAGAATAATGAGTACATTTAGGCACCAAATAAATATAAAAGGCTAAACATTAATGGAGAAAAATATGACATTTTGCATTCTCATCACCAACCAATATAAAAAAAAAAAAATATATATATATATATATATATATGTATATATATATATATTGAAACCTTAAAAACCTGAACCTTAAATAAAACCCTTAACCTCAAACTCCTAAATAATTCCTAAACCTAAGAGTTTTGCATCAACTTTTAAAATAAACATGTTCAAAGCCAAAAATAAGAAGGTCATTTTGTCTTCAGTCTTTTCTCCTTTGGTTGTTCATTGATTTCATCTGTTCTAGGTACTTTGTCATCTTTGTCCCTCCTTTTAAATTCATAATTGTCATCATCATGTCTTTCTCAATTGTCTCTAAGAAATTTTTTTCTCATAGCAACCATGTCAGTCTCCTTGTCAGCAACTTTGTTCTCTAACTAGTGAGAGTATTTTGTGGTCATCTTGTGAAAGTGAACTTTGACAAAAGATTGGTCCACTTGGTCAGCCATCTCCAAGCCCAACAACATGTTCCTTATAGAAGTAGGATTTGTGTCCACGGGAGTGAAAGGTTTTCTTCCTTTTCCACTGGGCATTCCTTGCTCATATTGGAACTACCTCAAGAGTCTATTTGCCTTATAGAAAGTTGCCCTCCTTAATCCAACTATGAAGATGTGATCTGATCTTGGAGACCGCAGTAGAGGGGGTGGACACTTCCACCAATAACAATTCCATCGAAATAAGGCACTGGATTTCTTGCTTAGAAATTTCATCCAATCGCTTTTAGTTTGACACTTAGTTTTGATGACAGTCCTACTAAGAAAACTGCTAGGACCATAATTACCAATAGTGGGCCTGGCAATCATATCTAGTCTTTCCATCAACCATATCTACAAAGTCAAATGACTCCCAAGAAAGTTTTGTGACTCTCCACCATGAAATATAGAGTCCAATCCTAGAATAGTTTCTGCCAAGATTATAGAAATAGGATTATCACCATCCTTAATTTGACTCACAACACTTATGGCTCGAGCATCCGCAAAACCGGGCATTCCAGAGCAAAGAAATTTTTTCCCACAAAGTAGAGAGTCAAGCCAAAGTTTTTCTACATGTTATCAGTCACTCCATAAGTGCGTTTGTTAATCAGCCTTGAAAGAATTGCATGGAGATTCACCATGTTTCCTTCATCATGCTACCAGAAATTGAAGTAGGAAGTCCTAAAGCATTAGACAAAGTCTCCATGTTTTTGGGATCACAAGAAACTTCTATAGATTTTTTGTTAGGATCACAACCCAGAGTAGCTGAAAATTCTTCAATTGTGGGACAAAGTTTAGCAGTTTTAAATAGGAACACATGATCTTCAGGATCCCAGTACTTCACAGCAGCAAGGAGGAAATCCCACTTGATCTTGACATTCCTTAAAGCCTTGATTCCTTCAAGCTCGTAGCTTGTAAAATTGGAATTTGTGCTAAAATCAAAGCTACGAACCCATCTATTGATATCATGAATCGTTGAACGAGGAAAATTTGATTATTAGCCATGTATAACTCTTGCATGTGATTGTTATTTCTTGATAACTTTGATTCGAAGATTTGTTTGCAGGCTACCTCAGTCCCTAACCAGGTTTAAATAGTTTTCAAGAGTTTGTAGCTAATTGGAAAAGTGTTTCATTGTCCTAAACAAAGAAAATATATTTAAAAAAAAAAACACAAAAAAAAAAAAACGCTTTGAAAAAGTGCGAGGAATCGCCCTAAAATTGGGTGTGCCTGTTGGCAACTTAAAGTGCCAGTTGGCACTCCCCAAGTGCCGATTGACACCCAGCTTAACCAAAGCCCAATTATCTTGTTTTGTGTTTTTAGGCACTTCTTGGGCCTATTTTGACTCTGTTTGTCACTCAAAAAAATTTTTGATTGTGCAATAAAGTTTTCAAAAATTTTCATGGAGTGTCAAACTAGGTCGTTTAGACATGTTTTGTCCATTTGTTTTCAAA
The DNA here is from genome assembly GCF_932294415.1 of Quercus robur. Classification (NCBI taxonomy): domain Eukaryota; kingdom Viridiplantae; phylum Streptophyta; class Magnoliopsida; order Fagales; family Fagaceae; genus Quercus; species Quercus robur. The sequence goes on from NC_065538.1 coordinate 35,806,270, forward strand.
AAAAAAAAGAAAAAAGGAATCACTTGCATAACTGGTTTCAAAAAAAGGGGGAAGAGAAAATTAATCAAGTCAAGATTTTCCAAAGTCATGTATTTATCTCTTAAACTAGGGGCATTTGTCTATGCCTTACCTCCTCTTTCTAGAACAAATAAAAATCAATCATCTCTTTTCAAAACAAAAATCAAGATTTCAAAAAATCATGCATCCATTTCTAAACTAGGGGCATTCGGCCGTGCTTCATTCAAGTAAGTGCAGATCCCATCAAGATTGGTCAGATAAGTTTAAGTTATTTACTACAAGACTTAGGTGAATTCTAAAGTTGTCTCATCTAAAGTTTCAAGAAGATAAAAAACAAACCAAAGGTAAAAGGCTAAAAGCCGAAACTAATACAAATTGTCTAAGGAGTACTTTCTTGTCTTTAAAGGAAAATTAAAATACAGGTCAAGCATCATTTGGACTTCAAGTCTGCTTGCGGGAAGATCTCCTAGACCCACCCCTATAGGAGCCACCCTCAGTGTCTCCTTCTTGACTTGCATAAAACCGAGATTCTTGTTGCTGGTTCTGAAGTTCAAGATTTTTGATCCTCTCCTCCAAGGATCTTGTGTTGGTAGCAGCCATTGCCATTCAGTTGTGCTGAAAAGTCAACATAGATAAGTGTTAAATTCATTATCATGAAAGTTCAAGCAAAAACACTAGGGAAGTGTCATCTTTTACCCAGTTCATTTCATTGAGCACATATTAAGAAGATTGAGTGCGTGCCACAAGTTGCAAACCACAAATCATCCGCATGCTTTCTTCCACAAGATCAACACCAACTTGAAGCACAAATCCACAAGTTCAAAAGTAACCCAACAATTCAAAAATGCCCCAAAACAAAGAGCACAACATGATCACAGAAGGATTTCCAACCAAATCATACAATATTCAAAATTCCAAACAATAACAAAATAACAATGTCCCACCATCAAGCTCTCAACAAAACAAGAAATCAACAAATTTGCCAACAAAGAAAAAATGAGCTCATAGGACATCCATCATTTAAAATTTAATCCCAAATTTTGGTTTTTTGCATGCAAAACCTCAGGTTCCAAGATAGAGAAGCCTTTTGGTTACCTTCCACTCAAATCAAGGTGGAGAATCCCTTTGGTCACCATAATCCAAGATTGAGATAGAGAAGCCTCCTCATCGTCCTAGGTTCTAAGGTCAAGAAGCCCCTTGGTAACCTTCCATTTAGAATGAGGTAGAGAAGCCCCTTGGTCGTCACAATTCAAGATTGAGATAGAAAAGCCTCTCAATCGCCCTAGGTTCCAAGGTTGAGAAACCCCTTGGTCGTCGCAATTCAAGATTGAGATAGAGAAGTCTCTCAATCGCCATACGTTCCAAAGTAAAGAAGCCCGTTTCATTCAGATCGAGGTTGAGAAAACCCTTGGTTTCCATAATTCGAGATTGAGATAAAGAAGCCTCTCAATCGCCCCAGGTTCCAAGGTAAAGAAGCCCCTTGGTTACCTCCCATTCAGATCGAGGTAGAAAAGCCCCTTGGTTGCCGTAATTCAAGATTGAGATGGAAAAGCCTCTCAATCGCCCCAAGTTCCAACGTAGAGAAACCCTTAGTTACTTCCCATTTAGATCAATGTAAAGAAGCCCCTTGGTCACCGCAATTCAAAATTGAGATAGAGAAGCCTCTTAATCGTCCCAGGTTCCAAGGTAGAGAAGCCCTTTGGTCGCCGCAATTCAAGATTGAGATAGAGAAGCCTCTCAATCACCCCAAGTTCTGAGGTAGAGAAGCCCCTTGGTTACCTTCCATTCTAAAGGAGGCAGAGAAGTCCCTTGGTCGTCACAATTCAAGATTGAGATAAAGAAGCCTCTCAATCACCTCAGGTTCCAAGGTAGAGAAGCCCCTTGGTTACCTTTCACTTAGATAGAGGTAGAGAAGCCCTTTGGTCACCTTAATTTAAGCTTTAGATAGAGAATCCTCTCAATTGCCCTAAGTTCCAAGGTAAAGAAGCCCATCGGTTACCTCCCATTCAAATCGAGGTAGAAAAACCCCTTGGTCACTACAATTCAAGATTGAGATAAAGAAGCCTCTCAATCACCTTAGGTTCAAAAGCAGAGAAGCCCCTTGGTTACCTTTCATTTAGATTGAGGTAGAGAAGCCCCTTGGTCGCCTTAATTCAAGATTCAGATAGAGAAGCCTCTCTATCGCCCTAAGTTCCAAGGTAGAGAAGTCCTTTGGTTACCTTCCATTCAAATCGAGGTAGAAAAACCCCTTGGTCACTGTAATTCAAGATTGAGATAAAGAAGCCTCTCAATCGCCCCAGGTTCCAAGGTAGAGAAGCCCCTTGGTTGCCTCTTATTCAGATCGAGGTAGAAAATCCCCTTGGTTGCCGCAATTCAAGATTGAGTTAGAGAAGCCTCTCAATCACCCTAGGTTCCAAGGTAGAGAAGCCCCTTGGTTACCTCCCATTCAGATCGAGGTAGAGAAGCCCCTTGGTTGCCTTAATTCAAGATTGAGATAAAGAAGCCTCTCAATTGCCCCAGGTTCCGAGGTAGAGAAACCCCTTGGTCACCGCAATTCAAGATTGAGATAGAGAAGCCTCTCAATCTTCCCAAGTTCCAGGGTAGAGAAGCCCCTTGGTTGCCTCCCATTTAGATCGAGGTAGAAAAACCCCTTGATTGCCACAATTCAAGATTAAGTTAGAGAAGCCTCTCAATCGCCCCAAGTTCCAACGTAGAGAAACCCTTAGTTACTTCCCATTTAGATCAATGTAGAGAAGCCCCTTGGTCACCGCAATTCAAGATTGAGATAGAGAAGACTCTTAATTGCCTTAGGTTCCAAGGTAGAGAAGCCCCTTTGTTACCTCCCATTCAGATCGAGGTAGAGAAACCCCTTGGTCTCCGCAATTCAAGATTGAGATAGAGAAGCCTCTCAATCATCCCAAGTTCTGAGGTAGAGAAGCCCCTTGGTTACCTTCCATTCTAACGGAGGTAGAGAAGTCCCTTGGTCGTCACAATTCAAGATTGAGATAAAGAAGCCTCTCAATCGCCTCAGGTTCCAAGGTAGAGAAGCTCTTTGGTTACCTTTCACTTAGATTGAGGTAGAGAAGCCCCTTGGTCGCCTTAATTTAAGCTTTAGATAGATAATCCTCTTAATTTCCCTAAGTTCCAAGGTAGAGAAGCCCATTGGTTTCCTTCCATTCAAATCGAGGTAGAAAAACCCCTTGGTCACTACAATTCAAGATTGATATAAAAAAGCCTCTCAATCGCCTCAGGTTCAAAGGTAGAGAAGCCCCTTGGTTACCTTTCATTTAGATTGAGGTAGAGAAGCCCCTTGGTTGCCCTAATTCAAGATTCAGATAGAGAAGCCTCTTAATCGCCCTAAGTTCCAAGGTAGAGAAGTCCCTTGGTTACCTTCCATTCAAATCGAGGTAGAAAAACCCCTTGGTCATTGCAATTCAAGATTGAGATAAAGAAGCCTCTCAATCGCCCCAGGTTCCAAGGTAGAGAAGCCCCTTGGTTGCCTCCCATTCAGATCGAGGTAGAAAATCCCCTTGGTTGCCACAATTCAAGATTGAGTTAGAGAAGCCTCTTAATCACCCTAGGTTCCAAGGTAGAGAAGCCCCTTGGTTACCTCTCATTCAGATCGAGGTAGAGAAGCCCTTTGGTCGCCTTAATTCAAGATTGAGATAAAGAAGCCTCTTAATCGCCCCAGGTTTCGAGGTAAAGAAATCCCTTGGTCACCGCAATTCAAGATTGGGATAAAGAAGCCTTTTAATCTTCCCAAGTTCCAAGGTAGAGAAGCCCTTTGGTTGCCTCCCATTCAGATCGAGGTAGAAAAACCCCTTGGTTACCACAATTCAAGGTTGAGTTGGAGAAGAAGCCTTTCAATCGCCCCAAGTTCCAAGGTAGAGAAGCCCCTTGGTTACCTTCCTTTTAGATCAAGGTAGAGAAGCCCCTTGGTTGCCGCAATTCAAGATTGAGATAGAAAAGCCTTTCAATCGCCCCAGGTTCCAAGGTAGAGAAGCCCCTTGGTTACCTTTCATTTAGATCGAGGTAGAGAAGCCCTTTGGTCTTCGCAATTCAAGATTGAGATAATGAAGCCTCTTAATCGCCGCAAGTTTTGAGGTAGAGAAGCCCTTTGGTTACATTCCATTCAGATTGAGGTAGTGAAGCCCTTTGATCACCGCAATTCAGGATTTAGATAGAGAAGCCTTTCAATCGCCCTAGGTTCCGAGGTAGAGAAGCCCTTTGGTTATCTTTAATGCTGTGAGAGTGTCTTTTTTCGGGATACTCAGGCCCAAGGATCCCGAGCCTGAATGAAAAAGAAAGGATTTGGTGGACTGGGCCTTGACTCACCGCAGCTAAATGGCTGTTTAAGAATCAAGTGAATGCAGAGAAATACTCCTGACAGCATACAAAAAAAAAAAAAAAAAATGACAAGCAAGGATATCGAGGAGTGCCAAAAATTAACAACGTAAGCTCAGAAAGAAAGAAAAGCAGGATTAGCAAGACGATAAAAAAGTACTGTGGGGATCCTGGGAATTATGAAACAGTATTTCATTAAGGCATTATCTGTTTGATTACAGAAAGCTCACTAGGACGTGATACAAGGTCCAATCGAGCTCAAAAATTGCAGCCTTGAATGGCTATTTCAGCCTTCAAAACTTGCGAAGTTTGATTCTCGTTGAATCCGAGTATGTACCATAGTTGCTTTTACAGGATATCGGGAAGCAGTATTTGTTTTTCCCTTAGTAATTTTCTTTTTGCACAGATTTTCTGATAGTTTTTCCTAAAGAATCTCTTCTTTCTTATGTTTCTTTCTTTTTTTCTCGCTGCTTTCTTCACAACCCATCCCCTCCTTTTATAATGGAGTTTTTTGGGCGTCCCGGGGAACCATTGGTTCCCCTGTTTTGCTTTCCTGCGAACAGAGCATGTCTTGTCCCTGTTGTCTTGGTAAGTCCCTTTTCCGCTTCTTCTTATTCTTTCCTTCTCTTGGTTCTGATTCTTTTGAAAGCTTCTTGTTAGCTATCTTCTTTGGGAGTGCTGAGGTATGCCCTTCTCGGCATCCCCACTTCTGGTGCCTTCAGCTTTTCCTTTTCTTTCCTATTTGGGCGGAATCCCATCCTGCCTTTTTTAAAGATCGTTTGTTGTCATCCTTCTTCCCTGTCTTGGTTCCCCGAGGACTCTTCTGTCTGTGCCGTGAGAAGTCGCTCGCGTTTTTTGTTTTTCTTGTTTTTCTCTTTCTTTTTTCTTTCTCTGTCTTCTTTCTATCGAGCTGTCCCGATCTTCCTTCTTCTTTGTGCCTGAAAGGATCCGCGTCTATTGATGGTGCCTGAGGATCCTTGCTTCTTATATTTTGCCGTGATCTTTTTTGGATGCTTTTTCTTTTCTGGGCTTCGGGATCCTCTGGACCTTTCGTATAATCCCTTTGGACTTGGCTTGGTTTTTCCTTCTGGGCTTAACTCATTCTTTTTGGGCTTAGCTTATTCTTTCTTGGGCTTATTTTACTATGATTTTTTTAGACCTCAACAAATGCAAATTGAGATATAGAAGCCTCTCATTCCACCCCAGATTTAGACTAAGATAGAGAAGCCTCTCAGTTACCCCAGATTTCCAGATTCATTTCAAATTTATCAGTTATCAAGTAGGTTGAGTATTCACAATTCTCTTGTTTTTGAAAACAACAAAACACTAGTTATATGTTCCAAGGTTTTAGGTTCTAGGGCTAGGTAATCTTTGAAAATTCAACCTCGATTAAATCATGGCTACTAAAATTAGTGTCTTTGTTTTACATTGACATTCGCTTTGCAAGCTCTACCAATGAGGGGCATTTTGTAGACACTCGATTTTGCACCCATAATTTAATCTTGGAAGATGACTAGAGTGACCATTCATGTACCCCAAATTTTAGAATTGCATTACATGCATTAATTCATTCATTGGATATCATAAAAATGATCTTGAGGTTCTAACGGTTGCGATGGTATGTCCGATTTCCAAATCAGACCGTCGGATTGAAAGATATCACATGATCAAGTTTTCACGGTCTGTATGCATTTCGTTTGGGTGGAGTCGATCAGGCATGGTTAATTTAAATTAATTCTGATTGGTTAGAAAATTTAAATTAATTAAATAATTTGTGATTGGTTGCTGGTTAGTGTCAAAAATAGGCCTACTTGCATGGGAATAAAGTGATAATCAGATAACAAAGAAATTATGGATAATTAGGTCTTTTTGGAATATTTATCTACAAGATAATTATCACTTTAAAGACTTGAATATTAAGAAAAATGTATTAATTTTTAGAATACAGATTAAAAACATGTTCCTAGCGCAAAAATCCTAAAAAAAAAAGAGTCCAAATTGGACCAAAACTCAAATGCGGACCGGCACCAAAAAGGGCCATTAGGCACTCTTGGAGTGCCGACTGGCCCAAAAGCTCGGGCAGGCTTGGGGACCCCCTGATTGAGATAAATCCTATCTTTTTTTATTTTTAGAGATAAGGACGCATTCCAATTCATATATAATCTCATTTAGCTTATTTTTTAAGCATCCCAACCTCTATAAATAGAGGAAAAAGATCAGAATTAGGGGCTCTTCTTTTCTAACTTTTCTATTCCCCTTACGTTACATTTTGGAGGCTTTCTCTTTAGGAAATTCTTTTTTTAAGTAAAGTATTTTATTTTTCAAAGAGGTGAACAAACTTCTTTGATTTCTAAAATATTCTTTCATTAGAAGAGCACGCTTATGCAAAAGGTATTCTATTTTTTTCTATCTTTTCTTCTTCCATTAATTAGTATGTTTTTGTTTGATGCATGAATATGTTTAGTATGTTTTATGATGTCTTGTTCTTAATATATAATTGCCATGCTTAGATACTGTAGATTAGAGACATTCTTTCAACGAATAGATGAGTAGTTTGATGCACAAAACATTCTTTCAACGAACAAATGAGTAGTTTGATGCGATTTCAAAGTAGCTTATTGCTTTAGCCGTTGGAAATTGACCTCAAAACTGTCATCCAAATCCATTTTATGTGGAGGAGGAGGAGGAGGATCTCGATATCAAGGAGGAGGGCTGTGATATCAAAGAGGATGACGAAGAGAGGGAGAGAGAAAACTGCTTGGGAAGGCTAGGCCTCTTAATATATTGAACATTACCCTATTGTGGGCTTGCGTCTTTTTGCTTGCATCCTTGCCTTTGTTGCTTGCCCCTAGGAGGTTGCACCCTTCCTCCAAGTGTCCATGCTCCAAGCCTGTACATGCAATGACAAAGGAAACAAGCCAGCGAACGAGCAAAGAAACAACTAGAAGGAAAGCATGCTAAAAGACAAACTATCAAAGAGAGTCAAACGGGGGCAAAAAAACATGTTATCAAATAAAGGAGGGAGTCCTAGAAGGGAAAATGTAGGTTTGGGTTGGGTGTCCATAGTTTCATGAGATTGGAGTATGGACAACACACAGACTTATGCATGAATATGTATGCAAGTGTGCAGAAATGCAAAGGAGCAAAGAAAGCAAAAAGGGTGGCATAAAGCAAGCAAGGAAAGTATAACATCATCGCATGGAGCAGAGAAAGGTGCATTTCAAGTACACCAATATCACGAAGATGTGTCTTATAAGCGGTCACATCCAAACAAGCCACAAAAGGGATGGATGCAACCACATAAGCAAGTGGCCCCAAAGATTGACAAGCATAGCCCACGGAGGGTAAAAGTCATGGCAAAGCCTAGATCTAGATTGACAAACATGGATATAAAGCATAGAAGCATACACATGCATAAAGGAATTGATCCAAATCCTTTAGTAGTGGTACACTCATGGTTGCTCCAAGGGCTTATAAGCCATGAGTGGGGCGCATCTCCAACCGATGCGGGACAAAGGTGTCAAGCCAAAATGGCTACAAGACAAAGCCCTTGGCCTGAGGTGAAAATCCTGGACTTCCATACTCGAGGCCGAGAAACAAAACCTTGCGGGCTTGGCTCCCCAAAGAGGACAATAATCTTGCGGGGTAAAATACCCCACAAAAAGGCGCTTTTGAGGGGATGTGCCCCATCAAGAGTATTGTCTACTTTGGGGCAAGGGTGGGATTGGTCCTGCCATGTCCGCACTGCATGATACCCGCATGACTTTGTTACCCTCCAAGGGCACGCCTTTACCACTACTCAGCACAAGAAGGCTAGGCCAACATCATTAAAGTAGTAAATTGTGGCAAAAACTAAAAAGACATGCTAGGAAGCAAGATAAAACAAGGATATACTATGGAAAACAAATAGACATGTTATGAAGAAAGATAAAGCAATGGGTGTAGATTGTAGTTAAAAAGCTACATATACACCCTTAAAACCTTAAATCCAAGGTCCTAAGACCAAGGAGAGGAATCAAAGGTTTTTGGATGTGTTTGGGAGATAATTTAGAGAGCAAAAGAGAGAGAATCTGCCTAGAAAGTGCTCTAAAAATGACCAGAACTGACTTTTTTGATTTGGAGGGGTTTGGGGGTCTTTACAATGAAAATATTACATTTTGGCTTCTAGTGGCCGCTGGCCCTAGCCAGTAGCCCTTTAGTAGCCACCAGTTCCAATGCTGACATTAACAATCTTGGCTTCTTCCATGGTTTGACTAGGTACATATTTAAAGGCCTTTCCAAACTTTTATTGAGCCAATCTTGGTGTCCCTAGAAAGCTCTAGATGTCTAGTTTCCAGAACACTAAAGAAATTGAAATTCTGATGGTTGGATCAAAAGTTATGACCTCAGGAAGAGAGTTGATGTGCTTTGCATAGTTTCCAGGATATTTCAACCATTTTAACTCTGATTTCAACCCATGAATAGTCATTGGAAAAGAAATTCAATAATCTTTGCAATGATGCTGGTCTCAACCCATTCTGATACTTAGATCATGTAAGGTTGAATTTAATTAACCATCTTGTTGGCTTTATTCTGTGCCAAATTTGCTTGTAATTCAACATTTAGAAACCTTGTATTTAGGTGGGAATCATGTAAGGGTAGTGTGTGAGAGAGTGTGAAGAAAAGCTCAAGAGTGTGCACTTAGCAGGGCCTCGCGACTAGATCTCGCGACTGGCTCGTGGTTGGTAAGTCGCCAAAGTTGGCACACGTGTGAAGCATGTAGAGGAGCTGAAGAGTCATGCCAGCTGGAGCATTATAGGACAAAACTTCTAGTCTGGCCAGGCAGTTAGCTCGTGACTCAAACTCGCGACTCAGTCAAGTCGCAAGGTCAAGTTGCCAGACCACTCTGTTTGGGAAAAATTGACCTTTTGCATTCCAAACACACACTAGTATAAATAGTCCTTATACCCATGTATTGTGGAGATCTTCTAAAGAGAATTTTGAAAGAGAAACCCTAGAGAAAAATAAGATTGACTCATCCACAATCTTTACACTTTGATTCTCCAAATTCCTCTACTTTCACCCTTTCCATTGATACATCCTTGAGAGGTACATTAGCCAAAACCTTTTCTCACCATACCTATATTTGTGAGGAGGCTTTGGTGCTTGGGAAGCAATTAGGATGGAACCAATTGATATTAGTTAATGCTATGGGCTATAGCGGGATTTGGTAAGCTAGAGAAGACAAATGTTTGGCATAACCTCCTTGGAGCAAGAAGTTTGGAGGGCTTAGGTACATTGAGTAGATTAGGCTTGGAGGGTCTTCTACTGTTCATGTATCCCAACTTCATTGTCTAGTGGATTATTGATCGCTTGGAGGGCAGCGGAGAGGTTTTACGCTAAGGACTTTGGTTTCCTCTTCGATAACACTTCGCTGTGTTGTCTTTGTGTTTGCATCTCTCTTCCCTTAATCTTTGCCATTTAATTTCTGCTGTAGTTGTGATTTTATTTGGTTTAGATTGTTTTATCAATTCTAGTTTAGCTTGTTTTCATATTCTACACATACATTGTTTAATAATAAGCTTGAATTGGTAATCTATAATTTGGGGGTCTAAACATTCAAGGTGTTTTACACACTATTTGAACATTCAGATCAAAGTTACGGTTTTTAGGGCCTTTAGGAGTTAACCTTAGGTTAAACTTGGTCAAAGTTGACGAAAATCACCAAGTAGCTCGGGTTTGATGTAGAAACATGAAAATTGTTGTTTTGGATTGATTTTAACCAGTTTTAACTTTTGGTCAACCTAGGGTTAACCAGGGGCATTTGGTCAATTTGACCTGAAATGACACTTTAAGTTCTCCGATGCCCGAACGGTTACGCCAAGTCAATCCAGATGATTCCGTGGCCCCACAAAAGAAAGTTAATATTTTTTGGAATTTTCGGGGTCCGACATGCAAATCGAAGGTAGACAAAATACGGTATCTACGACTGCCCCTTCTTTATCTTACATCTCGATTGTAAAGAAAGGTGTTGGATAAAGAACATAATTCCGCATTTTGTTGCCCCAAAATTGCGTGCGACAACGGTTGTTGATGGGGTAAGACCAGTCTTACCCTAGTAAGGTTGAGCTACTCTAGTTGGGCTGAGAAAAATTTCTTCTGGCTTGGCTACTTGGTACTAGGCAAACCCCTATCCCCTTTTTTTTGCTCAACAGTCAATCAGTCAACGTTGACCCGGTCAATGCTGACCGGCAGCTACTTTACGTGTGTTGGGTAGACCTAGTGACCACTATAGGTGCACGGGGCTGCCCAAGCCATATAGTGGCCTATAAATAGGCTGCAAAGCCTTATTTTGACCATTCTAACTTCATTTCTCTGAATTCTCACTTCTAAAAGTTCTCTAGAGCAAGTCACGGTTTGGCAAGCCCAGCTTTTAGCTTCAATTTGTAACTTCACCCTTCTGTTCTCCACTTAACTTTTTACCTGACTGTAACCAGACTTTGAGGTCTTATCCTTATGAGGTTCTACTTTTTGGTTATTCCCTTGTGGGGTGAATGGTGGTGTAGTTTGGCCCTGATTCAAATCTGGCAGTGGTCGGTTCTCGTTTTCAAAATTGGGTGCGGAGCCCTTTGAAGGGGGACCAGATGATTCTCAGTTCCCTCCTACAACCAGCTGTTACATCATGCGCATCATTTCTATCATCCGTTCTTTCATTTGCATGAACTTGGCAACACTTACTTCAGAAGTTGAAAGGTCACTAGTAGACATCTCTCTAGCATGAGACCTAGTGATAATGGGATCATGACGTGATGGTAACTTAAACTGTTTCCTTTGAGCAATGTTTTCTCTTTAGGATCTTGGAAGGAAAAGAATGGGATTGGAAAGAAATTGGGTACATGTGGAAACACAAAACGAACATGAAGTTAGTTTAGGTTCTTGCTTATATAAAATGCACCTATCATTTTTACAATATTGGCTTGGACCTTTGATTGAGTATTTATCATGGTAAGTTTCTATAGTGATGTGGAACTAATGCACAAGCTTGGAAAGTAACCGGAACTTTCACATCATGCTTGAAATTGTGGGATGGACCCTTCTCTTTTGATTACATGGAAAAGTAATGCTTTTACAAAGTTTGGCCTTTTACAATGCCTTATGATTATGGGTTGTAGACAATGGCTCTGATAATGGGCCTTTTACAAGGAAATTCAAATTACAATGAAAAGGCTTCATTCTGGATAGCTTGGTCATCTCGGAGAAGATCTTGAACTTTGGCAATGTCCTCATTGTTGCGGAGTTCCAACTACTTGCCATAAATTTTATCTATACACGTTTACATGAAGGAGCCATTAGTGTATGCATGCATGCCCTTATAGGTTTGGAAACCCTTAGGGACTGGGTATGATCTAATGTGTGAGCAACAAGGTTACTTTTCCCTAAGGGTTAATCACAGGTGCTATGTAAACAGGATGGACAGAACCTAGAGTAAAGCATGACTCTTTAATGCAAACAAAAAGGGCAAACCTGCAAATGGAAACAGGACACTTTCCCTTTGACTCATTTTGAAAACAATCCTATGAAGGATATCCTACCCTAGGTTTGGATGTTCACTCAGATTTGGCTCTTCCTAGTCCTCATGGTTTTGACATAGTCTAGGCCAATTATATGAGACACTGATTAACCAGTAAGTTGGTCCTATTCTTAGGGGGGCCTCGATCATCTAGTCCTTCCCTTCATAGAAGTTGTGGGATAGAGCGGATCAAGGGGACCTTTTCAGCATAATCCTATCAACCCATGGACCTAGGAAAAGCCTACAATTCGGCATCCAATAACTATCTAAGGTACACACTTCCAACATTATCCTTCAATGCTGAGCCCAGGTTTGACCTAATATGAGGGGTGATACCATGCATTTTGAAATGAAAGGGGAAAGACTTTCCAAGTACAACAGATATAAGCACAGATAAAGGTGTAGCAGCAATTAAATCTTACTACCCTAGGTTCGCACATGTGAAGGAAAGCTATAAAGCATGCTTTAGGAAAGCAGTAAAGCTTCACACATACGAATACCTCAAAGCTAGTTTTTCAAAAAACAATTTTGAAAATCATTTCTGGAAAACATTTTTGAGTTCTGAGAGATAGGATCTCCACCTATGTGAGAAGGATGGCTTCCATGCCGTAGACCAAAGAATACGAGGTTTCACCCATGGGAGTATGAACAGAAGTACGATAGGAGCACAAAGCAAATGGCAAGAACTTGTGCCAATCATTATAGTTGTTAGTAATCTTTACCAAGATCTTCTTTATGTTTATGTTGGCTGCTTCCATTGTGCCATTCATTTGAGGATGGTAGGGAATTGAATTTCGGTGTTCAATATTGAACTGTTGGCAAAGCTGATTGATCATTTTCCTATTGAGATTCTTTCTGTTATTTGTAATGAGCTCTCATGGCACGCTGTAGAGACAAATGATGCTATGTTTCAAGAATCGCTACCATAGCTTAGGTGACGCTTTTGTAGGAGGCAGCCTCCACCCAATTGGTGAAGTAGTCGATGGCCACTAAGATATACTCATGACCATTCGAGGCTTTCGGAATCATGGGTTCGATGGCATCCATTCCCCAGGCTGAAAAAGGCCACGGCACTGTTAGAGATTGCAGCGGTTAAGGAGGAACATTCTTCCTATTCTGATAAACTTGGTAATGATGGTATGTCCTTATATGCTTGATGCAATCACTTTCCATGGTGAGCCAATAGTAGCCTGCTCTCATAATTTTTTAGGCCAACAGGGGTCCACTGGCATGGGCTCCAAGCAAGCCCTCATGCATCTCTTCCATCAAATGGTTAGCCTTAGGAGCATCTATGCATCAAAGTAAAGTTGTGTTGTGTTTCCTCTTATACAAGACTTCCCTACTCAAGAAAAACTGGCACGCTATGTGCCTGATGAATTTATTCTCATTGTTTGTGGCCCTAGGCAGGTATTCACCATTTTTGATATAAGCCTTAATATCATGGTACCATGGCTTCCCATTGGTTTCGACTTCAACTTTCATGCACTCTTCAATATTCATGCAGTAGGCCAGCACGCTACGGACCTCTATGCGCAATTGTTGCATCTCATCTCCTTCTACCGACTTAAACATGCTAGCAAGGGTGGCTGAAGCATCTATGAACTAGTTGTGTGCTTAGGGAAAATAAGGAAATGTAATGTTCCAGAACTTTGGGATTAAGCGGCTGACACATTTTTTTATATAGAATTAATTTGATGTCTCAGGCTTGCCACTTTCCCTATACTTGGGAGATGATTAATAGGCAATCTCCAAAGATGCTTAGATCATATGTGCCGAACTCCAAGGAAACTTGTAGGCCCACTATGCATGTCTGGTACTTTACGACATTGTTCATTCAATCAAAATTTAGTTTGACTGTGTTGAGGTCTAAAATATTACAAGTATTGAAATCCAAAACTAATGACTGGACCAGGATACTGAGGAGCTACAAGAACCAGGGAGGGGATCCTCAGGAAGTGCAGGAAAGAATCAGTTGGGAGATGGGCAGCTCAAAGAAGCATGCTCATTGGTACAAGGAGGGAAGAAAGACATGTCCCATCAGCTGCCTACAACCTAGAAAAGAAGGCTTTGGAAACAAATAATGACTTAGGAACCAGAACCTATGAGGGAAGCCTGGTACCTCAGGAAGAGCAGCAAGGTGAACCATTATGCAAGCTGGCTAGGGATCTTTCAGCCTAACTGGGGGGAATCTGCCTATTTAGAGAAAGAAGAAAAAGGATGAGATAGCCAAAAGGGAGGTTTTGAAAAGCCTCTCTAGAAACCTTGGAAAAAGAGATTAAAAGTCAGTCCTTGGGACCCCCAAAAGGGGAAGGTTTGCTGAGGAGTTTTTGGAGGGAAACCTCAAAAGGGGGAAAATAGTGAGAAAATAAGGAAGGGACTAGCCACCAATGTTGCTGACACAACATCGGTTTTGGTACCCAGGGTAGCAAATGAAGGGAATCAGTGGTACACCAAAAACCCTATGAAGGTGCTATAAAAGGGGGAGAAGCCATCAACAAAAATCATTCAACAATAACTGATCAGAGCCTAAAAAACCTTTGAAAAACTTCCTTAAGATTCAAAAAGGGAGAAAAGGGAGAAAACACCGTCCGGGATCTTGAGACAAACACTAAAGGATACACTTGGATTCAAAGGGATTCTAACCTCACAAGTCTTAGAAGCCTAAAAGAGCTGTTTAAGTTTGTGACTTTTGAACTTATTTGGACTTGTAACATATCCCAATGCAAAAAGGACATAATGTATTAGAAACTTAAGAAATAATAAAAGAATTATTTATTATTCTGAGGACCCTTAATGTTTTATTCACTTTTCCTTTTAATTATATCATTCTTTACTACTCCCTACTGTGCAATACGTATATATTTTGTATGTATAAGTGTATGTATTGTAGGATCCATGTTTTGTGCACAACTTGGTTCGTAATTAGACTAATATAGCTGTGGTGAACTAAGCCCAATCCACCAAACAACAAGTATAAGGCCCAAGATCCTTGTTTCTACTTGGGCCTGGGTACTATCCCAAAAAAAAACCCACAGACTAAAACAAGGATTTGCTGGTCCGTTGAGGACACTAGAACTACTTTCACTCCATTTCCAATGCTATTGGTGGCTCCATCGAAATAAAGCTTCCAATGCCATGGTTCTACATTGCTTGGTTCTAGTTTTATTGCTAAACATCCTCATCTGGGAAGAGGGATCCTTCTTCAAGAGCTTAAACAAGGGATTGCATGTGGTAGTCCACTGTGTTATGAAGTGCGCTATGTAGTTGATCCTTCCCAAGAAACTTCAAACTTGTTTCTCGGTTTTCGGAGCAAGCATGTCCCCAATGGCCCGGACTTTTGCTGGGTCCACTTCAATTCCTCTTTGGTTAATTATGAAGTTAAGCAATTTCCCTGAACTGGCCCCAAAGACGCACTTGTTAGGGTTAAGCCTCAACCTGTACTTGACAAGGCACTTGAATAGATTTCTTAAATCTATCAAATGATCTATAAGAGTGCATGACTTGGCAATCATATCGTCCATATAGACTTCGATCTCCTTATGCATCATATCATGGAACAGGGTTACCATGGCTCACTGGTAGGTCGCATGGGCATTCTTTAGCCATGCATGACATTATAGGCGTAAGTCCCCCAATGGGAGGTGAATTCTGTTTGGCCTTGTTCTTTTTAGCCATTTTGATTTGATTATAACCCGAGAACCCATCCATAAAGGAGAAAAACAAGTTGGTCGTGGTGTTATCATTTAGGGTATCGATCTATGGCAAGGGAAAATTATCCTTTGGGTTGGCCCAATTCAAATCTCTATAATTAACGCACATATGTACTTTCCCATCCTTCTTTGGCATGGGAACAATTTTTGCAACTCAATCAAAGTATGCTATGGAGATAAGAAAACTGGTGTTCAATTGCTTTTCTACTATTTCTTTGATTTTCAGGATAGTTTCAAATTTCATCCTTCGAAGAGCCTGCTGCATTAGGGGGCATTCGGGTTTAACCGGAATCCTGTGGACAGCAATCTTTGTATCCAATCTTGGCATATCTTGATAAGACCAAGCAAAGATTTCCTTGAATTTCTTCAATAAAGCTATGAGCTCATCTTTCATGTCCTTGGGAAAGTTTACCCCGATCTTAATGGGTTTTTTCTTCTCACCTTCCTCGGCTAGGTTTATCACCTCTGTCTCTTGTATATTGGGCTTGGACCTTTCACTCTCTCTGTTCAGAGCTTCTAGGATGTCTCGAGGTAAGTTCGAGACCTCTTCCAATCCTTCAACATCATGATCCAAATCTATTATCTCATTCACATCATCCACACTCTCGTTATGGAAAAAGGACGATGTACCCATTTAGGAATCAGAACAAATCCTATAGAGTGGAACATACACAGAGAAACATAAGATAATTTGCACACACATATTCATAGGAAAGAAAATAAAGAGAGATGAAAGAATTTTCTTGAATAATACGCTGAATATCTCATTAATGGATTATGGGTAGGGGGGAACAAAGTTCATGCCTGATATGATAGTGTTTACAGAGAACTCTTAGGGGAAAAGTTGAATAATACAAGCCAAATTAGGCTCCTTGTCTTCCAATTCCTTGAAAGGTTATGGAAAAATAACCTCAACTGGAGCCTGAAAAGTGATCCTGATATGGGGAATAAACATAGAGCGGCACACTTCCTATTCTTTCCTCTAGAAGCTTGAAAGAGTTGCTCATGAGTGGGTTTATACCCTAAACCGAATCTTCATTTGTTATCTAAGATTTCAATTAGGGCAGGGCTCCCACATCCTATGGCTCCAAGGCCTTGGCCTAATTTGTACTCAAACTTGAGCATTTCCTTTGCAGCCATTAAAACTACTACAGGCCAGCCAAACTTAGGGTCTAAAGCATTACGAATCATGGAGACTAGTTCGAAACTATGGAAGGACGCTTCTGAAAAAGCATTAGCATCGATGTAGGGAATAGATGTCTCTTGGAAGATAGTCATGGGATCTTCAGCCATAATAATGATCAACTTATTCTCAGATATGAAGGGTAGACGTGACTACACTTGCTGCATGTATCCAAGGCCTCTCTAAAAGCATATTGTAGGGAGAGTCCATTTTAATCACTAGGAAGTTGACCATGAAGGATCTCAGGCCGATCTCAACCATTAGCACATTTTTTCCTTACACTTCATGGCGCATGCCACCAAAGGCTCTGATGATCATGGTGCTAGGCTAAATAAGAGACATATCCACTTTCAAGCGCTTAAGAGTGGACATTAGGAAGACATTCAAGGCTGATCAGTTGTCAATTAATACCCTTGTGACAATTATGTCCTCAAACTTGACCACGATATGCACAGCCAAGGTATGGTCTCTTCCTTCTAGAGGCAACTTATCATATAAAAAGTAGACTTGGTTGGTGGCCAACACCAATGATACCATACCCTCGAAAGAGGAGTCTGTAATACCGGTAGGAACATGCGTTTCCTTCAATACCTTCCATAGAGATTTATGATGAACCTCAGAAGGTAACAATAGGGCTAAAATAGAAATCTGAGCTAGATATTTGTTTAACTATTGAATCACACTATAATCGGCCTTCCGGATAGTTTTCAAGAATTCCTTGGCTTCTTCAGTGGTGATCCTATTCTTAACTGGCTTGGCTATGCCCTTGCCAATCTCTTTCCTTCTCTTTTTCTAGCTCCTCAAGAGTATAACATCAGCCACTCCTAGTAAGTTTGGATAGACCTAAAGTGACATTAGAGCAAACCTCTTTCTTTCCAGTTCGAGTGAAGATCAAAGTCACATCATACTTCCATAGGACATAATGGCTATCTTTGTAAAGGAAGGGCTTCGGCATACAAATGACCAAGCCCTCTTGAGTCTGCAGATTTGGCACTAGGGAGAACATCTTTGGACCGATGATGACTAGACTAGGCAGAGTGGCTTCTAAAGCCTTTCTGCCAGGAGCCCAAAGATTCCTTAGATAGGTTTTAATAGAAATAGAGGGTCAAAACCTTGAATGGTGGGGGCAATAGGGGTTCCCTTCTAGACAAATCCTGGAGATGGCTCAGCGATCCATGGCAAAGATATGATCAAAGGAGCAAAACCCTCAATGGTGGGTATGGCTTGTCCCATCCTTGGAGTTGACACTTCTAAATCCATAAGTGATTTTATAATCTCTTTGATAACGACCAAAGTCTAAGAAGCCAGCCTCCTCATCCCTTGAGGAACCTTACAAAGGCACTCTCATAAGTATTCATCCCAGTCTTTCCTTGATCCTACTAACATAGTGTTATGGCCAGTTCCTGCTTGGGTACTTGGAGGGGATAGGCTAGTTCCCATGCAATCATTCCTCCACAAGACATCTCTTTCTATCTAGATAATTCCATGGACGGCTAAACTCTAAACTTGTGCCCTAAGCACTCTACAATCGAATAGGGCATGTTGGTCCCCATTGTCATAGAATGAGCAGATTTCCTAGTCAAATCTTGGGCCTTCTATGTTCTCCAGAACAATGTGACTTTCTTGGGCTAGAGCTTGCAACATGGCTTTCCAAGGGAATGAAAGGGATGAGAAATCTGGGATCCTCTCTTCCATTATAGAGATAGCGTTCACGTTCACTTCCAAATAAGGAGGCAAGGATTTGGTGATGACATTTGACCTAGCCATGTTGTCGAAATGTATTAGCTTGGTATTGATGAGATCTTCGATTAGATGTCTCAAGTGCACACATTCTTCCAAGGTGTGCCCTTTTGCCCCAAAATGGTATTCACATTTCTTGAATGGGTCAAAACCGGGCAAAGGAGGACTGTCTCTAGGTTTCACAAATAGTGGAGTCACTAGCTTCTTCTCCAATAGATTGGCATAAAGCTTTGCTATGGACAAGGG
The DNA here is from genome assembly GCF_932294415.1 of Quercus robur. Taxonomy (NCBI): domain Eukaryota; kingdom Viridiplantae; phylum Streptophyta; class Magnoliopsida; order Fagales; family Fagaceae; genus Quercus; species Quercus robur. The sequence goes on from NC_065538.1 coordinate 35,825,060, forward strand.
TAATAGAGAGAATTTCCATGGTTCCCCCTTGGGATATTGGGGTTGATTGGGTCTTCCTCTTTGATTGAATGCTGGGTAAGGTGTTTGGATTGGTTGTACCTGTTGTTGATAAGGCTAGGCGTTTGGGGCTGTATAAGCAGAAACGACACCCCTTGGTCCTTCAGGCATTTTGTTAATCATGTGAACATCAACTGATTGCCTTTTTCATCTAATGTTCTATCATTGAATTCAAAGCCTTGAGACCGACTATTTTCTTGCTCCTAATACTCTCATCAATACGCTCCCCAATAGGAATTGAGCTTGCAAAGTGGGTGACTTGGGCAGTAATCATCTTCTCGTAGTAAAAAGGCTTAAGGTTATCGATGAACCACTTGATCATTTCATCTTCCATCATGGGAGGAAGCACTTGTGCGGCTAACTTGTGCCAACTTTGAGCATACTTACAGAAAGATTCCCCGCTTTTCTTTTCTGTCCTCTGAAGAACTATGCAGTCAAAAGCTATCTCCGTATTGAACCAATAGTACTCCAAAAATGCGTTGGCCATCTCTCTCTAGCTAAAGGTCAATTCCAATCTCACATACCATGGGGCCATAGGGCCAATCAAGCTATTGGGAAAATTTGGCAAAGAAAAGGTTGATTGTCTCTGTAAGGTGCCATCTTCCTACAAAACATGCACAAATGGGCGTAAGGATCTCCAACGCCATCATACTTGACAAACTCAGGTGCCTTGAACTTGCGAGGCATAATGACTTGAGGAAAATTGGTCAGGTTGTCCAAATTGGCACTTCCTCAGGCACTGGAGCCCTCTATGATATTGATTTTCTCAATTAGGGTCTCAACTTAACTATTGACTTGACCATAACCAGACTTTGAGGTCTTTTCCTTAGGAGGATTCAATTCTTGGTCACTCCCTTGTGGGACGAATAGCGGTGTGGCTTGACCTTGATTTGGATTTGGCGACTCCCTCTTACAACCAATTCTTACATCATGCACATCATTTTGGCCATTTGCTCTTTCGAGAGAGCGATCTTATGAGTGTTTTCCTTGATGGGGGAAGAACCATTAGTAGACATCTCTTAAGCACGAGACCTAGTGATGATAGGATCACAATATGATGGTAACATGGATTGTTTCCTTTAAGCAATCTTTTCACTCTATAATCCTGGAAAGGAAAAGAATGGAATGGTAAAGAAATGGGGTACATTTGAGTTTAGTACTTCAAGAAACAAGTGTTCAAGTTAAGTATTGAAGCCATGCAAATTTGACCAAGAAACAAGTGAAGAAAGTGCTGCTCATTAAAGCTCAATAGAAGTCTCGACAGAATCCTTTCTATCGAGAATTAGTGTTGAAGCTCGACAGATTCTCAACACAAGCTGTATCTATCGAGAATTACGAAATCAGAATTTTCAAATCTAATTACACACATATTCCTATGTATTTGTGTAGGGTTTCATTTCTCACAACCCTAGACATATATAAGGATTATTTTAAGGGCCGTCACAAGATGATGCAAAAATAAGACATGCAAAAAGTGCCCTAGTTCATCATTCTCTCTGAAGAAGCTACTGTGTCTTTACACCAAGGGTTTTGTGACCAAGGAGCTTCCTAATATTCATTGTTGATGAAGTGAAGAACTTTGCAGCCAACATCTCCTTCAAGTTGGTGAGTTAGTTACGAACTGGGATTTGTGCATTGAATAGAAAGATTATCGTTACAATACAAGTCCAATTGGGTATTGGAATAAGGGTTCAACTGTAGGTTGGTATTTCGAGATAGGCTAAAGGGTTTGGTGACCTTAAAATCACCCGGTGGGGTTTTGCCTCGGTAGTTTTCCCCATTCATAAACAAATTACCTATGTCAAATTTATTTTCCGCTGTATTTAATTTTAGTTGGTGATTTGTTTGTGCTACCATACCATTGCATGTAATTGAACTTAATTAATTAAATTGGGTTATTAATTAATTAACAAGGGGTCAATTCTTTTTAACCCAACAAGTGGTATCAGAGCAGGCACACTCTGATTAGGTTTTAATCTTTACTGTGTGATCCATTGACCCCTGTTTGCCAAGGATAGACAACAGTCTCTTATTATACCTCCTTTATTTGATGGCACTAAATATGCATATTGGAAAGTACGCATGAGAGCTTTCTTACAATCTTTGGATGAGAAAGTGTGGCAAGCTGTGGAGATTGGCTGGACTAAGTCAAAGGAAGTGCCAGATGATTGGGATGATACAAAGATCAAAGCGGTAAACTTCAACAGTAGAGCATTGAATGCAATTTTCAATGCAGTCACAAATGAGGAGTTTAAGAAAATATCCTCGACTGAAACTGCAAAGGAGCAGAGACCATTCTCTAGACAACCTACGAAGGAACTAAGGCCGCTAAAGATTCCAAGCTTCAAAGGCTTACTACAAGCTTTGAAGAGATCAAGATGGAGGAGGATGAGTCATTCGATGAGTTCTATACCAAGGTAGTAAGAAAGATGCTAAGGTCTTTGCCTGAAAGATTCCATGCCAAGATCATTGCCATTGAAGAATCAAAGGATATTAACTCTATTCCTTTGATAGAGTTGATTGGAAACTTACAAACCTATGAATTGGGTTTGACTAGACTTAGGAAAGGAACCAAAAGTAAGAACATGTCACTGAAGGCCAAAAGTAATGACACTGATAAGTCTTCAAATGATGAAGATTTGAAGATGATGTCCTACATCACTAGGCAACTCAAGAAGTTTATGAAGAATGATAATGTGAAAGGTTTTGATAAGGACCGTAAGCAATCTAGTTTTTCTCAATTCAAAAGTCAAGACAGAGGGAAGAAGGATGCTAAGGATGGTGGTTAGTATACTATTCCCTTTGGACCAAAGTGCTTCGGATGTCAAGGTTTGAACATATGAAACAAGAATGTACAACATATCTCAAGTTGATTGGGAAAAGCAAGGCTCTTGCTACTACCTTGAGTGATATCAAGCCTGAGACTGAGTCAGATGATAGTGATGCCGAGGGAATCTTGAGGGCTTTCATTACTACAGTTGATCCTACTTAAAGGATTACAAAAATAGTAGATGATGAAGAGGACTTGGTGAAATCTAAGTTTGAGAAAGTAGATGAACAAGATGACATACATACAGCCTATGTAAAATTGTACAAGGTTTTTGAAAAGCATGAGAAACTGTATAAGCTGGCCACCAAAAAGCTGAGCGATGTGGAGCTAGATCAAGAGGAGCTCTCTACCAAGGTTGATGAAGCTAATCAAACCATTAGAGCACTGTGATTTAAGAACAATTTCTTGGCTGAAAGGATCAGGAAGCTTGAAGCAGAGCTATTTCAAGGTCAGAGCTTAATTGGAGAGGACTTCTAGTGCAAAGCTCGATGAGATGCAAAGTTTTCAAAAAGCTGCTTCTGACAAAACTGGTTTGGGGTCTCTTCTCCTAATATTGCCTCTTTTAGTAAGATTTTTTTTTGTTTCACCTGCTAATGATAATGATGCTGAAAATAATGAAGCTAAAATTGAAATACCTAGTGAGAACTTAGACAAGGGAAAATCTATTCCAGGAGCACCCCCTTAAGGTTGAAAAGAAAGAGACTAGAAACCCTAGGAATAAGAAGGATAATAATAAAAAGTCTCAACCAAAGAAACCATATTTCAGTCATCACTGTGCAGCTTCAGGACACACTTGTCCAAATTGCTATAAGTGGTTAGCCACTTAACAAAGTAATAGTGTGTCATCATCTAGTGGTCAAGGTCAGATTCCACCATCTTTGGGTCCTCTTGGAGATCTTCTCAAGGATCTAATGTTCTTTTTGAACTTGAACAGTTTCAATTCTTCCCTCTTACCTCCGGGACAAAGGTTCAACTCTAGTAAAGGATCTTCCTCCAACTCCAAAATGTGGAAGGAAAAAGGCTCAAAGTGATTAAGTCATTTTCTTTCTCTTTTGTTCTTGCATTTCCTGTTTGTTTGTTTTTAAGCTTTTGAGTCAGTCTAGTTTTATGCTTTATTTGTTTTCTTTCATGTTTTTGTTTTGGTTGTTTTCAGTTTTGCTTTCTTTTTTCTTTTTTTCATAAAAATTTTAAAAAAAATTGAAAAATCAGAAAAATACAAAAACAGTGTGTGTTTGTGTATATTGGTACTTGTGTACCTTGGATGGCCATTGAAACAAAGTTTCTAAACTTTGTATCCCTTATAGCTTAGATGAGCATCTTCATGCACAACTAAGCAAGTGAGCTTTCTGGCTCGTGTTTGTGATGAGTACGATTAAGATTGTCTCTTATATCTCATACACATATCACTTTTTTTTACGGGAATGACTAGAAAATCCTAAGAGAAAGGCATAAATAACTATCTCACCATTAAAGCTCACCAATCAAGTATAACATCTATGTGCTTCAGCATAGCAAAATTGTGATGTTTTGGCTTACATAATTGGGTATTTCTTTTCTCTCTTACATGCCCATGCATGATATGTTCAAAAAGAAAATATGCAAAGAAAAATAAAAGCAAAAATAATCAAAATTCTTTTAAAATGGTTGTAAGTGTGTTTCCAGGAGATGTGGGAGTTATAGGATGGACCTCGAATGTGATAGTCCCCATCAAGCAATTATGATTGTGTGTGAGTATATTTGATTTTCTCATGTCTCAAATCTTCATAATATGAGACACTTATAAACTCTTGCTATATTTCACACATAACATGCAAATTCTTTGCTACTCTTAATACATGTGCAGGTACAATGTGATTTGGCCATCACAAGGAATACATGTGTTAATATATGCTTACTAAACTGTCTTAACTTGTTTTTGAAATATAAAATTGGTTAGACTTGTTTAGCGTGTGTGTGTTTTTGGATTTATGTATGCTTTGCATATATGTTGAGAGATGTTTTGAGAGCTTAATTTGCTGATTGAATGTTTGTTTAAGTAGCTTGTTTGTTGCATTCATCTTTATATGTTTTTCCTCCCTTGAAAAACCTTCTTTCATCAAGCTCAACAGCTCCTTGACAGATTCCTTTCTATTGAGCTCTTCTTTCTCTTTTCTTAATAGATCCTCGACAGATTCTCGATCCATTGAGATTTCTGGTTTCTTCTCTATAGAATCTCAACAGCTTCTTGATCCATCAAAGAAATTTTTTGAGCTCTCTATTTGCCCGATAGATTCTCGACAGATCCTCGATCCATCGAGATTTCTGGGTTCTCTATATAGCTTCTCGACAGATCCTCGATCCATCGTGATCAATCTTTTGCCATCGACAGCTTCTCGGCAGAACCTCATTAGATTCTCTTCTGTCGAACTTTAAACCTCGAAAAATTCTTGATAGAGACCTCGATCCATCGAGATGCGTTTTCTATTTAAAGGATGGGCGTGTTTCAGAATTCATTTCTCTCCTTCTCTCTCGATAGAAATCTTTCTCTTTCTCGATCAAGTCTTCTCTCCCTCACTCAAATCTTCAACCCACTTTTCAGCTTGTTCCTTGCCTAAATCTCTTGGTAAGTCTTCTTAAACCCTTCTTTTTCATGCATTCATGCATTTTAGACCGATGTTTTGGGGTTTTTCAAAATTTTTGGGGTTTTTTAGTTTTTCATGAAATTTTTGGGTTGGGTTTTGTGAAATTGTTGATATATGATCATGCATTGCACTCTCATTGCATTATAGCAATGTTTCATGCATATTAGAATTGTGTGCTTGATTATTATTGTTGAGTGCTGTTAGGTTTGGACTGGGTTTTACCCATGATGCTTTTAATTTCTTATGACATATGTTCATGCATTTTTCATGCATACGTTTTTTCTTTTCTTTCCTATTCTGCACTTGTGTGTGTGTGTGTGTGTGTGTGTGTGTCTCTCTCTCTCTCTCTCAGATAGACTGCACTACGGCACCTAAATAGTGCAAATCCACTTTGGCTCGGAACCCTCGTCACGATTTTGGGTCGTCTTCTTCTTCTGATCCTCCCGTACCTTTTCATATTCGGTTCCGTGATGAGAAGGCCTAGAAGAACTTCTTTAAGAACTTCCAGAAATGTGGCGTTCATCCGAAACGCTAGGTTATATTGTCGGATTTCGCTAACACACCTCTCCCTGAAGTCATTCGGACTCAGGGTTGGGATTCTCTACTTGAGAGACCCACAAGGTGTCCCGTCGTGTTTATTTAGGAGTTTTACTCCAACATACACGGCATCGATACCTCTATACCATAATTTGTTACTACATTCAAAGGTACACGTATCGTAGTTACTCCGGATCTTATATATGAGGTACTACATGTTCCTAGGTAGGGTAGTGCATCCTAACTACCTTTGCTGTGATCGTCTACAGATTGTGTCCAGAGACGAGCTTATCTCTCACTTTTATGAGACTCCTTCCATATAGGGTGGTAAGCTAAGCACTTTATACTCGAGCTTTGCCAAAGGCCTGAGGTTCCTTAACATAGTGATGATATTCACTCTCACTTTGTTGTCTCACTATAACTCCACCATTAAGCCTCGTGCTTGTTTTCTTTTGTCTCTTTTGGAGGATCTCTCTATTGACTTTCCCTCACACCTCATCATATCTATCACAAATGTGTATCAAGATATCACCACTTGTGATAAGCTCATCTTTGGTTTAGCTATCATGCGGATTCTTCAGCACTTTCACATTCTCATTCCTCTCTATCCTCTCTTCACCACTATGGGTGCCATTAGCACTGGTTCTGTCCAGCAGAGCGAGGCCTAGCTTTGACTGAAGTAGCCATGAGTGGAGACGACTGATCCTACAGCTTCTGCTGTTCCATTTTCTTTCGCTCCTTCTATCTCTGCAGCTGGTGGTATGACCCTCGAGGCCATCATGGCACAGCTTCAATGGATGGAGGCTAACTTTGGTTGTTGTCTTGACTATCTCACAAATGAGATGTGTCATATGAACACCTGAGTCGATCACATTGCCTGCAAATAGGCTCGCATGCCTGGCTTTGCTTCTTCACCTTCTCCTT